>NC_091827.1:44186600-44486600 GCF_038994185.2 Dermacentor albipictus
CCCCCAGCGAAGTTATTCCCTTCTCAGAATCGGCACAATATATAGGTACATTTAAAAAAAATATCACTTCCAGTCTCCACTTTCAACTAATTTCGTCAGGCCGCACCGCGCTTCTGTCTCCAATCCCACCGTCGCTGTCGCATGCGCAGCTTCCCACTATTGTAATTAAAGAAGAAGGGTTTGAAATCTGGGCCAGCTGGTACATAGTTGAACGAAGAAGCCAGTCGAAAAACACAAAGGACAAGAGGAGAGGTTCACACCACAACGACTGGACTGTCAACTGAGGTTTATCAGAATCGGTGTATAGTCCCAGCAAGGCCAGCAGATCATGCGCAACTGCATCATCGCCAATTCAATACCGCTACGCCTTCGCGGGCCCCTCTCGAGGAGCACAAGGGGGGCACGAGCTGTCGTCACACGAGAAGCCGCTCTCGGTGTACTTGTTGCAGAGAGACAATGGAGAGGGGCTTTCGACGAGGAAAAAGAAAAACATCGAGAAACCGAAATAACTAAATAAAAAAAGGAGGGGACGAAAACAATCCAAGCAGATACAAGGAACCCCCGTGTTCTGTATAAACGAACAATCGACCTAATTGCATAGCATGGGAGAGCGCGCGAACGACGACTCCAGTGGATATGCGCGTGTGTGCCAGTGCGCAGCTGCTCAAGCACGAGCGAGCTTTTTCTGAGTCAATATGAAAAAGGCCGTCGGTCGGTATCGCGGCGTATACGGATTTGAGCCAGCGCCTGCGTATCGGCCGTCGCGGTGTACGGGTGACCGGGTCACCCATATAGCTCCTCGGCTCCTGCAGGGTCATCTCCGTGTGCGCGCGTCAATGTATATTGGGCTCAGGGTCGGGACACCAAGCAGCGAAACAAGATTTCCCCGGTCCCGTGCGCGTGTTTATAGTGTTGATAGAGTTGATACGCAGGGAACAGCTGTAACGCCGTGAACCCAGCTCTATTATTATTATTATTATTATTATTATTATTATTATTATTATTATTATTATTATTATTATTATTATTATTATTATTATTATTGTATGCTCCCCTGTTGTCGTCGCGGTGATCTGTTTAAAGTAATAGTAGGTAAATTCTCAGCTTTTTTACGTGCCAAATACTATATACCATTTGATTATGCCTGAGACACACCGTTGGGATGGCGGCGGGAGGGGGGGTTAGCAGATTATGTCGAAAACATGGCGTCTATCACGTATTTTTCTGGCTCTGCAATCGCTTCCGGCGCATGCATTCATCAAAAGCATGGCCCTCGAGATCCGCGTTTGTTACCCAGAGGGAGCTGTCGCCGGAGCCTAGATTTAGGCGCCACCTATTATACCTATCCAACGATATTATACATATCCTCGCCTCACTTACGATAACGTCAGTGCGGTGAGGTAAGGTGTTTCGATGCCAAACTTAGCATCAAATTACGACAGCTTTTGTTATACCAAACTTCACGCTTGCTAACTGTTGAACTTTTACCTGCAGGAAGCGTGTAGTAGAGTTTCTACAGCTTCGAGAATGTGTTGGAACTACTCGGAACGTGGTGAAATCTGACAGAACATGATGGTACTTTACGGCACTTATCGGATTCCGCTGGTACCTGAGGGCGCCCTACGTAACATGCTGGACTTGATGGGGCTTCATGCTACCTTTGGTATGCTTTCATATCCTAATGGAACCTTGTAGCATTTGCGGCACCTGTCGGTACCGGTACCTGTCGGATTATATTGGACCGTGACAGAACGTGTTCGATTTGCTACTACTTCATGGCGCCCGTAGTATCTTGATATATCCTAAATGAACCTGGTAGTATCTGCTAGTGCCACATATACTTGTCGAATTCCGTTGCAACATGAAGTAAGTTCACGGAGGCATGCTGAACTTCATGGTACTTGACGCACCCGTCGCATCCTTTAGATTCAAATGGAACCCGCTAGCACCCGACTGAAACTGCTGGTTCATAATGCTACCGGTTGGTTCCTGATTGAACCTGTTAGGAGTTCGAGGAATGCGGTTGTTGGTACCGCAGTTCATACGTCGGATCGCACCAGGGTTTGTCCCACGTGTCTCCGCCTAATGGGACTGCACCTGAAAACGTTGTTTCAGGAATGCCCAACTCCAAACGGCGGCAATGGGTGATGACTTTTTGTAATGAAGGTCGCCGGAATTGTGATGATCATTATGATGATGCAAGCATAGAGTTTCCTACAAAATTACTAGAGGGAACTCTGGCGCTAGTGTCTACGTGAGCTACAATGGGAGCGGTTGTCCCAGCATGGGAATTATGGGAAGTACATGGATTTGCCTAAACTTCGTCCTTTTGGCTTCAAACGGCTTTGTGACTTTGTAAACTCGTCATTTTCAACAGTTTATTGCGTAATAAATGATTAAATAAGCATCATTAAAATTGCCCGACGGCATGATTCGAACACAGGCACTCTAGTACAGAAGCCTGATATTGAAACCATTAAGCCACGGATGCATGTATCGACAAGCGAATGAAACGCACTTATGAACTTATCGCGGGCATGCCAGTGCTTTGAGACGCTTGGCGCGTTTCGATTTGGGCACATAGAGAAGCTCAGTCGTTGCAATTAATAGCAATTGTACGCGTTCCCGGCGTCTTCTGCACTTAGAAGAATATATATTGCGCTGAAATATACGACAATAAGATTTATATAGCGTAATATACACAGCCACAAGAACGCCTGAATCCACAAGCACGAAGATCAGACAAATCCATGTACTTCCCATCATTCCCATGGTAGGACAACGACTGCAGCGCCAGAGTTCCCTCTAGTAATTTTGTAGGAAACTCTATGGATGCAAGTACTGGAGAAAAGAGAGCGAGTGGGAGAAAAGGAGGCGGAAGAGGACAGAGGACATCAAATGGACCGATTCCCGGACGCTCGCCACCGAATATCTCGACACTTCGGGCACTTGGTCATAAAAATCACGCGCCGTAAGATTGCGCCGGGAAAAAAAGAAGAGGTGATGCGGATGTCGTAAAAATGGCGCCTCGCGGAGCGCGCGCGCGGCTTCGTATAACTTAGAGATGGAGAGATGACGGGAATCGATAGTCTTCTTCGGCCATGAGGCCGTCGGAAGAGGCTCCTTATCCGTCCAGGTGGCATGTTTCCAGCCTAAAGGATTGCGCGCGGCTGGTAGTAGAGGGCACGTTTTGGTGTTGCCCCAACTGCGAGATGAGCCGAGCGGCAGCGTTGAGGCAGGCGTACGGCTTTTATCTCGCGTCCTTTGATGGCCGAACGCTTTCTACATTCGCAGTTGGCAGGTTCTTTGTCATGCGCGTCCACGGTTACTTACTTAGCGGGGTTTTTTTTTCGTGTGGAAACGTCGGAATCCGGCGGATCCGTAAGTGCAACATTAAGCTTCTGGATATTGCACACGTCTGCGTACTTATTTGCGTGTTTTTTTTTTTTGCTAAGCCGTAAACGCGGGGAGATTGTTTTATGGCTTTCTTGAGTGCTATGAGCTGCTAAATATCCTTGAGAATGTGCACGAAATACCTATATAGCTATAGATACTTTTTTTTGTTATTCCGCATGCATTAAAAAAGCAGTGATTGGAAAGGATAAACGCTTCTCTCAGTTTCTCGAACGTACTCCAGGCGTCCTTTGGCGTCAGCTGGCGTCTCCTGCGTTCGTTTAGACGACTGCGCAGCTGCCGACGTCACAAGGCTAGCCACAGTTGAGTAATCGTTGTGACATAGCCTTTTGTTGGGGTATTTTCTGCGGCGCCCTTCCTTTTGGATCACGAATCGTCTGCTTTGTCATTAGAATGCTATAGCAGACGGCAAGCGAGCTCTGGAGCAGACGATCTTCCTTTTCGTCCTGTCGGTTGAAAGGTATCACGGACAGGCAAGGTCACTGCGCCACTACGCATGCGCTTTGGCTTACGGCCCTTGAATCACGCACAATTGGAGCCGTGTCTCCTGGTACAGACGGGGCGCGAACGTTTCAATACCGTTGAACTGCTGAACTCCTACCGGAATCATCGCACGGCATAGAGCGCCAATATACCCACGTTGCCCTCGAAGACGAGGAACAGACGACACTAGCATAGTGCTTTGTTCAATAGTAGTATCCCTTATGTTACCCATGTCTGCCCAGTGTTACATTGTGTTGCCGTCTCGCGCACTGAATACGACAGAAAAGCTGCGTAGTGGCTCATGTGAAGCGTTTATGGCGTTTTGATTTGCGATTGTCTCATTGCTAAAATGATGCGCTCGGTGTCTCAACAGGTGGCATCAAGAACTCGACGTCCATAATGTGTTTCCGGCTCCCGTAATCGCTTCCGCCGCATGCGACCAGTAAAAGCTTGTCCTTCGAGATCGTTTTTTTTTTTTATCTCGAGGGCGCCATCCACTGGGGCGTGGATTTGGACACCACCTATATACCCACGTTGCCCTCGAACACCAGGAATAGACGACACTAGCATAGTGCCTTCCTCTGTTCAGTAATAGTATGTTTCCCATGTCTGCCCAGTGACGCCCATAGAATTTCCTACAATAACTTCTAGTATGTCTTTGGCACTAGTGTCTATGGTAGCAGCAAGAATATTTGTTCAGTCAACTTGTGAATGATGGTTAGTCAACACCACTGACGAACAGTCTAGGTGGTGTTGGGTTGTAGTGCATATATTTGCCTAAACATCGTCCATCAGGGTTCAGACAACTTTGTGGCTCTGTAAATTTGTCATTTTCAATAAAATGCTACATTATAATTGCGAGAAGTCGCCATAATTATGGATGCGCATATAATCTCGTTGCCTTCCGCGTTCCAAAAAATCGGATTGCTTCGAACTTCAGGCTAACAAAGGCTAATAAAGGCTAATAAAGGGCTTTATTTAAAGTCACAAGAGCGGCTGAAGCCACAAGCGCGATGATCAGACAAATCCATGTACTAACCACCATTTCCACCACCACCACCACCACCACCACCATCATCCTTATCATCATCATCATCGAAAACCTTTATTGGTCTCTACTTACAAGGTCGTTGGTCATTGTATGTCAGGATCTTCTTGGACACTCTTGACCAATCCCATGGTGCACGGCTGATTGATCGCAGCGCCAGAGTTCCGTCTAGTAATTTTTGTAGAAAACTAAATGGTGACGCTAGAACCGGGGGTCACATAGAGGGCGCCACTTTCCTAGTTGTGACCACAGTCTACGGAGCATGGTCAGGGTCTCGTCAACTTTCTTTCAGCGCACGTCATGCAGAATCAAAGGAGCGCAAATGGACTCTGGAATCAACGTTACTGTAGACTGGTTTCAGTTTTCAAACTCTCCTCCTGCTTCATTTAGTAACGGTGGCTGAAACGAACCGACAGCAGCGACCGGCGAAAGTTGTCCATGCTCTAGCATCAACGGGTTTAAGATGCGACTTGTAACGTGATGTCACCACAGTGGACCACTGGCTCATGTGCACTGCGCAGCGATTGGGCAGACATTGTGAAATTATGGAAGGATATTGTCCAACCACTTTCAACGGCAGCCTGTTCGTACGTTTCCGGAAGTCCTTTATCTTGAATGACTCTTCCTTTTAAGCAGACGACATTACCGCTCCGCTCTGCGCCTGTTTTAGCAAGCATACCACATGCGTAGATACAAGCCAAGATGTATGCGCATTTGTAGTTGTGTCGTTATCGTGCTTCAATAAACTCGAAAGATCTTGATATCTATGTCTGTTCGAATACATATGTATACATAGATACATAGAGGAAAAGATGCCGAGATGGTGTACATAGACGCTTGTACACGTATAAAAAGGGCACACGCTTATTTCTTTACCTTGGTTGCTCGCAGTTTTGACTTTGAACGTAGACTGAGCTGAAACGGAGGTTTACGGTAAGTGAAAACCGCGTTTACTTTATCCGAAATTTCGCTTAGGCGAATGGCGTAGATCGTATACACTGGAGGCAGTGATACGAGATGATGTCGGATCAGGTGGACTTGGCATGTCAAGCTCAGCGTTTTCTCAGCCAGTCGGCATCTTAAAATATGGCCTTCTTTCAAAAGTGCCCAGGGTTGCAGGTACTGTAGACTCCCTTGAAGACGAATTCCGTTGAGCAGAATTTTCGGATGCGAGGAACCATGTGTAAGCGCTTGGTTGCAATTGGACCGGCAGGATGATATTTCATATTTGAAAAACTATAAAGCTCACAGCGCTGGTATGCTCGCTTTGTGTGCCCTCTTCTCTATTTGTCTTGTCACCTCAGCTCTCGGTGACGGCTCCGTGTCTCCTCGCTCCTGCGCTCTAGTTTTCCAATAATGAAACGCTAACTAGCCCAACTATCTATACTATTGCATGCAGTGAACACTTGGTTGGTTCCCCCATAAACCCAATGCATATATATACATATATATTCGCTTAACGCGAAGCGTCAATTCGGTTAAGCCAAACTTCTACAGCCGTCACTGACGCCTAACTGACTGACGCCTAACTGGTTGACTTAGACGAGGCGAATATGATAGCTACACGAGGAGGAAGCGATGTCCTTGTGAACATAAACACCACTGTCAACACGGACTATGACGCGGAAGCCTGCAGGGCTAAAAACACCACCAGTGAAGCGGTAATTGGAACCCGCCGTGGTTGCTCAGTGGCTATGGTGTTGGGCTGCTGAGCACGAGGTCGCGGGATCGAATGCCGGCCGCGGCGGCCGCATTTCAATGGGGGCGAGATGCGAAAACACTCGTGTACTTTGATTTAGGTGCACGTTAAAGAACCCCAGGTGGTCGAAATTTCCGGAGTCCTCCACTACGGCGTGCTTCATAATCAGAAAGTGGTTTTGGCACGTTAAATCCCATAATTAATTAAGCAATAATCGAGGAGGTCCTCGATGTGTCTCTGTAGGGTGGTAATAGGTGGCGCATAAATCCACGTCGGAGCGCCGGCTCTATCTGGTTAACAAAAACGGGTCTCGAAGGCCATGTTTTTGCTGGCTGCATTCGCGGGAAGTGGTTTTAGAGGCGGGAAAAGGTCACAGAGGCCAGGTTTAAACATCGCTTATTGGATCAGGACACTGCCCAGCAGCCACAATAGCCATCTGCACACGTGACGAAGTCATACATTGGTTCATTCTTTTCTTCAAATTAAGGGCACTGAAAAGCTCTTTAGCAAAATATGGGTGAAACGTCAGCTTTAGTGACAGCGCAAGGATTTTCACAGCGCTAGCAACCAGGAATAACCCAATAGCTTAAGTAAACGTGCATAATGCAGTACCTTAATTGTGTCCGGGAAATCGAATAAATGTATCTTTTTACGTCTTCTTTTTGGTTTCAACGCTGTTTCACTCCATATTTACTATGCTGTATATTAAAACGCAACAAAAACAGCATCTTTTGTGTACGATCACTTCTGTCAAGACCAAAAACAAATTTTCAAGGTCCTTTAGAGTTCGTATTAACGTTAGTCTACAGTGTAACTGCAGTGAAAAGAAAAGTAGACGCTTTTTTGTGTATTTTTCTTCTCGGGCTGTTGCAATTTTTTCAGGTTATTTTTGCTCAGAATAAGTGCGTACATACTAGAATTGTTGACCATACACTTATGTGGAGCCGTCGTGTTCTGTAAGCAACGACGCAAGGTTCCGAATTGGCCTACTGCCCCTTGCTAAGACACTGTTGGACGTGCACCCTGATCATCGCTCCACAAGTCTTCGCCATTTTATGCTCTTGTTGAAACCATTGCGCCCGAGTATATATCCAGCAAACGCTGTCCTAACATTCACGACTCCCCGGAAGGCCAGTGTGGAAATCTCAGGCTCGCCTTTAGTTTTTGCCTCTTTGGTGGCATCACCGAGGACTGTGATCACGACAAGACTGATGTATGTGGTATTAGAGAAGCGTAACTCATCACGCTTAACGTACCGCATTAGTGTGCCTTTTAAGGCGCTCGCCTCACGTGTTCCGTAGACAAAGGACGACCAACTCCGCGACACCGACAAGCGCGGTCATTGAAGTGCGTCTTTTGTTCCAGACAACCAGCCCTCTCTAACGACCGTTTAAGCAATAAACCTGCGTGGAAGAGGGGCTCCAGAGGATGCAGTTCAGTATTGTAATTAGTTTGCACACACCAAAAGGTCATTGAGTGGTCGTGTGAGAAAGAAGTGGAAGGCGCAACAAAGTTTTCGAAAGGGCAGACGGCGCGAAAATCAGAAACAAAGGAAGGACGCTTGTTGCAACGCGCGGCGAAGTGCCTTATCTCCAGCAATTTGAGGCCCCACTGCTTTCGTATAATGAAAGAGTGCCTTCCGACATTGTCCCCCCAAAAAAAGAATGTCTGTCGTCTGGAGTGTGAGCGGCGTCTGCAGCTTTGAAGCGAAGGTGCACACCAGCCAGGAAGCGACCAGACGAAGAAACAGAAACAGGATCCGCAAGCTTTTATTTCTTTTTTTTCTCTGTCTCTCCTAATGACTGTGAGTGCTATTTGGCATGCAAAGCAGGAAAGAACGGTAAGTAAAATAGCACGAATTTTGATGCAGGGGTGTTTCAAGGAGAGTGCAGAAAGGAAGTCACTTCTACTTTTATTTTTTATTCACTCACAAAGATAGCCCGTCCACCGCTAGCTCTTTCCTTTTGTCTCGTCTGCAGAAAAGTGCAGACGAACTCGCAACAGGGCGGTGTCCGGTTCGTCCTATGCCCTCCATTGCGTACCAATTTACCGCTTTGGCTCTGTCTTCTGCTCGGCTCCTCTAGCTTCTCGGCTCTGCTAGTCGTCTGGAATTTCCATTGATTCTTTCTTTTTCTCGTTTCTTTTGCCGATACGTTCGTACTTTTTCTTCCGCCTGTCGCCTCCGCCCTCGCTAAGCTTATCAGATGAACTGCTCTAAACCAACGCCTCTGCGCTCCACGCGTTTTGTTGAACAAATCGTGAGCAGGTTGCCGACGATCTGCATCTTACATAGTATATCGGGCGCGACGCTTAGTTCGCTTCACAGTGTTGAGAGTTCCTCTCCGTTTTGAAAAAAAAGAAGCGAGACATTATACTGATTCTACTTTGTATCTGAGCGCTTTGCGAAGACGCAAACGGAATGATAAAGCACTTCGCGTAAGAAACGGGGGCGCGGGGTCACCGGGACAGCCCGAAGGAATACTGCATCATTACGATTCCTGCATTGTCTCCTGCTTCGCGAGCCAGCTATATTATGATCGTCCGTATTTCGCTAGTCAGGTGCATGTTTGAGTTCGCCTGCAGAGAGCTGCAGACGAAATCGCAACAGGGCGGTGCCCTGTTGGTCGTCTGCTCTACCCTGCGTACTAATTTGTCGCTTTGGCATCGTCTTCTGCTCGGCTTCTAGATTCGCAGCTCTGCTGGTCGTCTGCAATCGCCATTATACGTTCCTTTTATTTTTATTTATTTATGTTTCCAATTTGTTTCTCTTTGTCGTTAGTACCTTTTTTTTTGCCTCCTGTCGCCTCTGCCCTCACTCGATTTATCAGATGAGCAGCTCGAAACCAACAATTTCGTGCTCCACGCGCTTTTTCGAACAAATCGTGAGCAGCTTGCAGACGATCTCCGCGTTATGTATAGTACATATAGACGTGATGCTGATTCTCCTTTGTAGCTGAGCCTTTCGCGAAGACAGGAACGGAATGATAAAGTAGTACGTGTAAAAGAAAAGGAAAAGACGTGAGAGGAAAGGGGCCGTGTAAAGGCAGCCAGCCCTGAGTTTTATGTGCGGCACGTCTTCTAGCTAAGAAGGCGGCGCTCGCGCTTAGCGGGGTGGTATTCCTGCAGTCTTTCACCGTTAGCCACTGCTTGCCTCTAATAAGATTGACCGCTGCATTCTTGAACGTTCCTGCACTCGATGCTCCTTCCTCGGCTCCGCCTACAGTTGCATGAAGGCTTCGATAGCTTGCACGCCACACCACGGACGCAGCTCCTCACCGTGCTGATTCTCCAATATGGCGTCCGTATGATGACGTCAGCGTATAAATCATGTTCACTGCCGTGGTTAACCTGCTTCCGCTGAGGACGGAAAGCTTCAGGGGAGGACCTTTCCCTGTAGCGGCTGTGCTGGAGCCGCTCGAAACGCCAACGGACGCAGCCGAACACCAAGCCGGTCCACCTAAACATGGCGCTTAGGATGACGTCAGTACAAACCATCTATTGAGTCCAGCGCCGCTCTTCGGCCGTAAAGGGCACTGCGTTTTAGTAATGCTTCCCCGCGACATTCCTAAACGACGATCAGTTGTTTGAGAAATGCGCCTTCACTCAGGCGCATTCGAGTATGCGCTGGTAGCAGCGTGGTTTCGTTCAAGTATCACCGTATACATAAAATCAATGTCAACTGAAGCGCAGTGACCACTTCTGTGCAGTGGCAATACTGCAATCCATTTTCGTGGTGCAGAAACGGGGCGAAAATCTTCGAGCGTATCCTGTTTCAGGGGTAAGAGCGCAACATGGGGGAAGTGGTGCTCGTTCATGCGGGACAAAAAACAGCGCTAACAAAGACACGGACGAGTAAATTAAGGTAGTTTCGCACGACGAGCGCTCACTCTCAGTGCTCCTGGGCGAACATGCTTTTTTTTTTGTCAAGTATGAACTGCTACAGCGATAAATTTGGAGACAGAAGGTTTGGCCGAGGCGTTAGGTTATAGGTTTTAACCGCCAAGGTTGCTCAGTGACTATAGTGTTTGGTTGCTCAGCACGAGGTCGCGGGATCGAATCCCTGCCACGGCGGCCTCATTTCGATGGGGGTGAAATGCGAAAACAACCGTGTACTTATGTTTAGGTGCACGTTAAAGAACCCAGGGTGGTCGAAATTTCCGGAGTCCTCCACTACGGCGTGCCTCACAATCAGAAAGTAGTTTTGGCATGTGAAACCCCACAATTAAAGAAAAGGTTAGGTTTTGTTGCGTTAGGTTAGGTTACGCTTGGTCAGGTTAGGTGATGTTAGGCTGCAGCAGTAGGGGAAACAAGTGAAACAGTGGCTGGGAGGCTATAGTACGCGCAGTAAAGGTTGGCTGGAAGACTGGTTGTGCAAAGGAGTCGCACCGTGCAATAAAATGAATTTTATACGGTGGATAATGTAGCTTAAGCGTAAACATATTTAAAGATTTAAATGTTCAAGCGAGTCTTAGAATGCGAGCTTTGCGGCATGTTCCGCCGCCCATTTCATAGAAGACGCGTATTGTTACTGGGAATGTAGTGCAACAAATGATTGAGGACCTTAATCGAGAAAGTGTAAAAGTAACGTTGAAAATTATTATGCAGAGGACAAAGGTAATGTTGAATAGCCTAGCCAGGGAAGAAGAATTCATGATCGCCCGTCAGCCTCTACAGTCGGTGCAGTAGTATGTTCATCTAGGTCACATGTCACTCACAGGGCACCCTGAGCATGAGAAGGAAACTTACAGAATAATAAAAATGGGTTGAAGAGCTAGCGTCTGTCAGCTACCTTTCCACATTCTGTCTGGAAGCTTACCATGCGCTGTCGTCGAAAAGTAAAGAGCACAATAGTTGCATTCTACCGGTACTAACATGTGGAGCAGTAACTTGAAGGTTAACAAAGAAGCTCGAGAACAAGTTAAAGACCGCGCAAAGAGCGACGGAACTAAAAATGTTAGGTGTAACGTTAAGACACAGGAAGAGGGCAGTGTGGATGAGAGAGCAGGCGGCGACAGCCGATGTTCTAGTTGACATTAACAGACAAAAATAGACCTGGGCAGGCCATGTAATGTGTAGGGTACATAACCGGTGGACCGTTAGAGTTACAGAATGGGTGCCAAGAGAAGGGAAGCGCGGTTGAGGAGAGCAGAAAATTGCATGGGTGGGGTGATGAAACTATAGGAAATTTGCAGGCGCAAGTCGGAATCAGCTAGCGCAAGACAGGGGTAACTGGACATCGCTGGGAAAAGGCCTTCACCCTGCAGCGGACATAAAAATAGGCTAATGATTATGATGACGATGTCGAGTGACGCGTCAGTCGCTTAACTACCGGAGATGGGCGTCCGAACTATGTCCGAAATTTGAGGCGCACTTGTAGTACTGCGCTATGATTAAATAACTCTCCGGAGCGCTGCCGTCAAACGGCCATAAAAATAATACGACTCACTCCGTCGCGGCACTTTTCTCAAAGACCTCGGTAATGATTTCAGGCGTGAGCAGCACCAACGAAGTGAAAGTTTCCGACCTATATAGTCAGCAAGGGCTTCCATGCTCGTTAACTTTAACTGTCTCTGCGCCGTTTGACGTTCACCGTCCCGTCATCATTCGTGTGGTTATCACTTGTCCTCAAGACCTAGAGGTAGCGCCTATATATATGTATGCGCACGGCAAGCACATGCTTGTAGACCACACGGAGCACACCCTCTTGCCCCCGTTGGACAACTGCCATGGTGCTTGAACTTGGCTGGTTCGTTGCTGTACGGCGACCACTACGCCGAATTATTAGAGTGCTCGGCGAGCCAAAAGTGCATATTTGATATCAATGCCTGTGCGCGCATGTTCGCCTCGCTTATACAAACACTTACGCTGAGTCATCCCACACGCGAAATAATTTGGACGTGCAACGGCTGCAGCGTCTCATTCCTCGCTGAATCTTTCCTTGCCTGTGGCGTTTACAGCTAGGCGCGACCACTTTGGGGCGTCCCGTACTGCCACACTTCTTATACACGCAAGCGCGAAATGTGAGCACACGTCCGCCGTATGCTGGCGGTATCTTTCCGAACTGGCCTTGTCGCAACACTTCGTGATCGAAATGTAAGCCACGCGCCGGTTTCGAAAACCTTCCTTGTGTCACTCATACTCGGAAGAGCCTGATTGGCCCGCGTGCGTTTACGTAATCAGTAGTGGTAAGCGAAATGAATTGTCTCTCGTATAACAAGCGCATCGACCCACGTGAGAGCACTCACGCCCGCATATATGGCAGGCTTTGTCGTCGTCTGCTGGCATTCCAGACGGATACGCGATAGGGCTTACGGAAAGGGTCGTCTGGACGCTCGCGCGCTTTCCACGTCGTCTGCATTCAGCACCACGTCGTCTGCTTTTAATCCTAGCTTTCTTCTTCGCGAAAGTCGGTCAGACATCTCCGCGGAATGTTTCAGCGCCCGAAGGCCGGTGGATATTGACTTCTCGAGAATAAGTGCAGCCCGAAACAATAGCTAGAGCGAAGAAAGGTTTGCTCGCTCAGACGACGAGAAAAAAGAAAAAAAGGGGGGCAAGATGGCGGCGCCCTTTCGCGAAAGCAGACGGCGCACTCGGGTAACGTACAAAGTGATTTTCTTCAGCGATCGGAATTCCGGCACGTCGGCAGCCCGACATGGCGCCGCCGATTTGGGATTCTCAATACGCAGTCCCCGGTTTGACGCTTTCCTATGAGCGAGATATTTCTCTCGAATTGCTTGCTCTACGAAAGCGATTCGAGAAAGGTCCACGAGAAAAACATGGTCGTTCTAGAGATAGATACGATTTTTTTTCCTCTCCTGCTCGTAATAAAGTTTCTTCTTCTTCTTCTTAACGAAGTTTCTTCTTTTCCTGCGCAAGTGGAGGGGCGTCGTCTGCGAATTAACAGCGGAGATGCCCTCGTAAAACTGAAGCGCGGTGCGCTCACATTTATTGCTTTCTTTCGATAGTATATAAAAAATAATGTAGTACATCGCACACGCGCCAAAAAGGGGAAAAAAAATATTCCATTCCTCGCGCACTGAAAATCTCGTCGCTTTGCGGTACAAGCGCGTAAAGTGTGGTGTAAGCGTTAAGCCGAGAGCTCGAGAGGTTCTTTTCGAGTTGGCTTTTATCTCGTCTAAGCTGTCGAGAACGCAGGCAGGCAAGCAGCCACTTCGGAAAGACGGATAATTGACGAGCCGGCTTTACGTGTGAACGACCGTATCCCCCACTTTATGAGTCGTCGTTGATTGCAGGAGATGGAGGGAGGAGATTGTGGGGGGGGGGAGAGGGGGCAGGCAGGCCCTGTGCGAGGATCATCTTCATTACCGTCAGCGCGCAAAGTCGTCTGCGGTTCTCCTTGTGGACGCTTGGAGACGCTGGCGCAGTTTTTATGTTTTCCGAGGGAAAGGGAGAGAGAGAGAGAGAAGAGGCCCCTATGCTCGTGTAGCACCCGTGTCACCACGCGCATCGAGCAAGGTCTGTCGGCGACACTGTGTACAGCTTGCAACCTCTGGCGGTGGTCTTTTGTGGTCGTTAAATGCCGGGAGATTCGCTAAGTAGGCTATATGCGTGAGCGCGACGTCGTTGAGATAGGCTTGAGAATGGTTTTGGAATGAAAAGCTGGGCTCACGCACACCGTGTTCAGAACTTTTCAGTTTGTGTGCGTGTGTGCGCGCGCGTGTGTGTGCGTGTGTGTGCGCGTGTGCGCGCGTGTATGTGTGTGTGTGTGTGTGTGCGTGTGTGTGCGCGTGCATGTGTGTGTGTCTGCGTGTATGTGTGCGCGCGTGTACGTGGGTATGCGTGTGTGTGTGTGTGTGCGTGTATGTGCGTGCGTGTGTGTGTGCGCGTGTATGTGTGTGTGTTCGCGTGTGTGTGTGTGTGCATGTGTGTGTGTGTGCGCGTGTATGTGTGTGTGTGTGCGTGTGTATGCGCGTGTATGCGCGTGTATGTGTGTGTGTGTGTGTGTGTGTGTGTGTGTGTGTGTGTGTGTGTGTGTGTGTGTGTGTGTGTTCGTGCGCGCCCATATGTCTTTACATGCACTACGGTGAAGCTCCAGGCCATGAGTGTGAAGTAGCACTCCTACACTATAATAAGCTCAGCGTAGCGTTTAAAACAAAAATAACCAAAAACTACAAGAGTTTCCTAAGTGACTCGATTGATTGCGTGCCTGAAAACGGACGCGACGTGAGATACAGGCCTTCGTGAGAACCTCGGCAAGTCTTATGAAGAACTTATTATTAAGTACACAATATCAATCAGTTGAGGCAGAATCGCCGACCCACGCACATATGTCCACTGCGATCCGCGTACTTCTGCTCCATTTACAGTCGCCTTCTGCGCCACGATCCGGAAGTTCCACTTTTCGCGCATATACATATATATAGACGCATAAATATTGCAAAAGACTATGTAGCGGCACCCGCCCAATAAACTCGTAAATTCGCACATCGAAAGTGACCGCATATCGAAAGCATATATTGAGATATCACATAGGCGGTCTCTGGGCGGCCTTGCCGACAGACACTCCGCTCGATGAAGCCGTACGGATCTCCCATGGGTATCCTTGCCCTCAAACGCCTGTTTCGAGATATATTGGATTTTGAATTGGTCTCTATCTGGCTCGCGCTCGTACTATCATCGCCAGGAGGAAGAACGTGCCGCTTGTTTGCGCGTAACACGGTAGCGCGCTCTCTGTAGCCGGGGACGCGAAAATGAGATTATTTGTGCCTTTCTTCCCCGCCCGCCGCGCGCCATTTCGGCGTTTATCGTCTTTTTTCCGTCTGCCGTTATTTTCTGTGTTTCGTCTGCTTTTCCTTCTGCAAGTCTTTCCCACAAGAGCCGTATATGTAGTACGTCTGTTTCTCGCGGTCGTCTGCTTCTCGCCCCTTCGTTATTCGTCTGTATTTTTTGTTATGCTGCTCGATATACACAGCCTTGGCCGTCTGTTTTTCGTCTGCTGTGTACTTTCACACGTATCGCCTGCCCGCCCCGCAGTCTCACGGTATCGTCTGCGACTTCTCGCCGTCTGCTCGAATTCGAAAGCGTCTCGCAAGAAGACGACGGCCCCCGCGGGCGAAATATGCGGCGTGGATATGGATTGGCTTGAATTACAGATGAAACATCTCGATATGTGCACGATCGTGGATTTGTTTTTATTTCTTTCGCTGCCGTGACAACTGGTTGCGCGGAGCCACTTTCTTGCGCACGAGATCAGACCTGTAGACAACCAAACGTCCTTTGATAGGTGGCCGACGGAAAATAGGCTCAGTAATACGCCCCAAGAAGGCATAACATAAATGACATTAACAAGTGTGCCAGCGTGGTTCGACAAATCTGTAGAAAAACAAATTGGCTAATGTTGCCTTCGAAACTGGCTAGAAAACAGCCAATTTCTAGAACACACTGTAAAATGATTTGCACCCTTAAACGTGAATAAGGGTGTAAATTCTTTTGAAGTGTACGCAGATGAAAATTCATTCACGTACCTTGGTATTTTTTTTTTAATCATAGCACTCGATCATCCATTCTGTTAGCTTGTTCTGTTGGTTGTAATGCAGAGAACACTAATTTTACGAAGTTGTAAACATTGTGCTTCATATTTTCGATCACCTACTTCCGGCAATATTTCCAAAAACATGAGGCCCAGAATGGACATCTGGCTTCAAACAGGCAGAATGATTCAGCTTTTTATCTGAAATGCAACGCATTCTTGTTGAAATCTGTTTATTGGTTGCCCAGTATAGGAGCGCATCTGCGTTCCACAGACATTTGAACGGGGAAATCGGAGTTGACCCCGAGTCTATATAGCTTTCTCCTGTACCACATTCGATTAGTCGCTTTCGAGCGCTTTCGAGCGCTCTTGTGGTGCGGTTCCCGTGCGGCTAATCGAAATCGAGCGGCAGGTACACGTTCGCCTGGTTCGTTCGGAGCACCGTGCTCCAGAGATTAGACCGCTCGGAGGCGCTCTCACATTCGAGCTGCTGGTAGCGCGCGACCGAGACACTGCGATCACGTGGTTCCTCCGCGCTTGCTCTGGAAGCAGCCGGACGGTTCGGCACGGGCATGCTTTGTCCATGGCTCCGATGTCGAGAGGCCTCCGCATCGCCGCAAAGCGAGTCGGAACGCAGTAGGAACCAGTCAAACGTGCCAGTAATTACCTACCGTAAATTATCTACGTAATTATCTATATACCTACCATCAATCACCTACATCGCGCTGCGACGAGTAGCAGCGTAGCAGACGATCGAGCGAGGCAGGCGCGAGTCACGAAACTTTGCGGTCGTCTGCTCCCACGTGACCACGAACCATCTGCGCCATGACGTCGCGATACGTGCAAGTCCTGGAAAACGAAACGGAAACTGTGGAAAAGCTGTTGTAGTAAATTTTTTAGGGAGCTCTGAGGCTCGGCCGTATATTTTCTAAGGTGTCGATGTCGAGGACCTCCATGTAACGCCAGAAAAAAAAAACAAGCAGACAAAAGAAAGAAAGAACTCGAAAATGCCATGTGTTTACTTCCTTCTACAGACGAAATATGGTTTAAGGGCATCCCTGGAACGAGTTGTTTTGCGCGCAAATGTGAAGGACCTCAAGTTCACTGAAGTGACCGGCCGGTCATCGTTTCATTGAGAGCCCTTGTCCCGACATACTACGTTTTGAAAAGTACAATGAGAGATAAAAGTGGCCTCGTGTATATATACGCGACGTTGTGAACAAGAGCCCATTCTGTCAAGGAGATAAGAACGGGGACGAGACCGCAGGAAGAGTGGATAAACTTTATCCAAGCAGGAATGGCCTTTGTCTCTGCTTCGCCAAGCTCATCCCTAACTTACACTAAAGACGGGGGATATAAAGTTAAGCTGCAGCGCTATATTTCGCTTCTGCAACGACCAAAAAATTCACTACCCGCCGCGGTATAGCATTTCCGGTGGAGTCGTACGTCATGTACTTTAGATTCAGATGCATGGCAAATAATTCCAGGAGGTCAAAATCAATCCCGAGCCCTCTGCCGTCTCTCGCAGACTCAGTGTTGCTTTGGGACGTTAAATCCAAATGAATCAATGAACGAATCGATCAACCAACACATCAATCACTCGATCAATCGCCCAAACATCCGATCAAATTTTGGCTAGATGCAGATTCAAACATTACCGTGCGGCTCCAACGTAAACAGCCGACGTCGGGCTTATTCTAACGATAAAAATAATCTGTCGAGCTGCAGCGAACGTATACTGCTTACTGTGCGTCTCGATCTGACGCTCCCACAACTCGAGTCGTGGCAACGTGTTCAGGTCAAGTAAACCAAGACGGGTAGCTGTACTGTTATCGCCATAACAACACGTGTACACTGCGACAATCGTATAGGCGAATTGCGTTTTCAGCGTGTTTCCCACAGTCTTGCATACAATGGCGCCTATAATAGCGGTAAAGAACTGGCTAAGAAGACAGCATACGTACAGGACAGCCGCTGACAGACGGACACGTTTTGTTGCGATAACAATTACGCGGGCGCTCGAGGCGCACTCGCTCCGTCGGCGTCGCCGTGCTGTCCCGCTACAGACGGCGCATGCGCTCACGCGCCGCCCTCTTGTGGAGGGTTAGAACACCTCCGGAGAAAGGGGGTCGCATCGCGTTCGGCTGCAAAAGCGACGAAGCCAGAGTGGACGGGTGTTCGCGCTATGTGATACGCCCCAAGTCGACTTCTGTAGAAACCAGGTGCAGCGTGCAAAAAGCGCTGTCGCGTCGTGCATGCGCATGCGCAGTTGCGACCCTGGTGTGCAGCTGCGCGCACGACACACCGCGGCGGACACACGCACACACTGGGTCCGAGTGGCACGGACAGTATATATATATATATATATATATATATATATATATATATATATATATATATATATATATATATATATATATATATATATATATATATATATATATATATCAGAAAAAACACTAGTACGTCGCTATTCCCCTTTTTCTGTGTCTGTGTTTGCTTGATAACATAGCACATATTGAGCGCATATCGACGTTTTGTTGTCACGTGGCGAGTGGTTCTTACAATTCATTTCGGTACGTTTTTATACTTTGTATCTTAGATTATATGTTTGCAATCGCCATCGGTCTATACACGTGTCAGCTATCCTTTGCACGATTCGGATGTATTTTGTTCGCCCATTTTATTCGTTTTTCATGTTAACGTATCTTCATTTGGTTGATAAGCGCATGTATATTAACTGTACTGACACCATGCAATGTATTCTGATGAAGGCCGGACCCCGGCCGAAACGTCAATAAACCGCTTCATACGCGCGTCTACTTCACTGTATATATATATATATATATATATATATATATATATATATATATATATATATATATATATATATATATATATATATATATATGAACGGCAAGTTAAACCCGTTTATTCCTTTCCGTGGAAACGTGACGAAATCCGCCGTGTTTTCCTTTCGGTCCAATCTCGTGCGCCATCGAGGATGCGATACGCCGGGAACGCCGCTGGCGGTGCCCATCGCCACTACGCTGGAGCATTGGGTGGCGCCTTCAGCGCGACGCTAAACCTTGGTATCGCTTTCAACGCTTCGCCTTCGGGCGCGAACTGCATTTCTTTTTTGTTCGTTTATCCCACTGCCGCGCTCTATTCTTTGTCTTTCTGATCTAACATCTTGTTCTTTGCTCTTCCCTTCTTCATATCGCCCGTTTCTATGTCTATATCTCCCCCTAGTTCCTTCGTGAAGAGCATAAGCATGCAGGAGTCGTGCCTCTTCCAGTGGCTGTTTCCGGCCGGATCCTGCCCCTTGGTGTAAAATATGAGGCAGTATATGGAATCTCGGGAAACGGAAATCGCTTAAACCGTGACGTTGCCGCTTATGCGCAATGACTAACTCTTACGGTTGTTTCATTTTGCATTAGGGCAATGCATTACAGAAGACGCTACAGAAGTGCGTCTGGCCAATACGGTTCGCGTGGTTACCGCTTTGCGTCGCAACGGACGGTGCGTTTGTTTTCCGGGCGAGCAAGCTGCATGGGCTCGATTCGAATCGATCATCGGCGTGTCCGGTCTCTGGCTGAGGGACAAACGCGCACTAAGGCTGTACGTTCAGCTGGCGAAAGCTCACCTTACGCGACCTTCGCCTTTCCCGGGAAAAACCACTCGCGCAACTTCATTGAATCACGTGCGCTTCAGGTGGTATGCGCCAGCAGCTTGGTGGCTGTAACGTGTAGTCATTCAAACACCTACACTATACCAACACAAATTGAATGCCTCCCTCAATTTTCTATCTATCTATCTATCTATCTATCTATCTATCTATCTATCTATCTATCTATCTATCTATCTATCTATCTATCTATCTATCTATCTATCTATCTATCTATCTATCTATCTATCTATCTATCTATCTGTCTGTCTGTATCTATCTATCTATCTATCTATCTATCTATCTATCTATCTATCTATCTATCTATCTATCTATCTATCTATCTATCTATCTATCTATCTATCTATCTATCTATCTATCTGTCTATCTATCTATCTATCTATCTATCTATCTATCTATCTATCTTCTCATTCCTAATCACTGGTAGCCCGACAGGTTGCCCAAATTCGGAAACACGGTGACAGCTCCACACACTCCATCCTTTGGTTCCCTGCCCACGTCGCGGCGACTGAAGGGGTTCCTCTGAACCTCAACGAGTCTACCCACGAGGCTGCGCGTGGCTTTACCGACCGCCCTGCCCCCGGACGGGGCGACTCTTCCTTCGGACACAGAGATGCTCCTAACACGCACAATGAAATCGCTAAATTATTTTACTTAGAGAGAAGGGTTTTCCCGCCGCCGCATTCCAAGCTAAGCAGGTCGCAGACGGTAACGCTAAGACTCCTGCAAACTAACTCCTACCCAAATACGGCGTCCCTTAACGGCATATATCCTGGCATTTGCCCGGACTCTTCTTGCGCGGCCTGTGGTGAGGCTGCCACTTTGTCTCACACGCTCTGGAAGTGCGGGTCGGTGGGCCAGAAGTTCATCAAGGAAGAGTGGGACGCACTCTTGCTAAGTCCCGTCTTTGAAGACCAAGTCCTGGCCGCCCAGCGCGCCCGCGATCGGGCCGGCAGGCTAGACCTGTCCGTCCCGTCGTGGTATTAGCCAGGTGCGCGTTTTATCGCGTTTCGCTGGACCCAGTGGAAGTTTACTCACTCACTCACTCACTCACTCACTCACTCACTCACTCACTCACTCACTCACTCACTCACTCACTCACTCACTCACTCACTCACTCACTCACTCACTCACTCACTCACTCACTCACTCACTCACTCACTCACTCACTCACGATTACCCGAGGAAAATATCGGTGCGCTACTTCTATTTCCTGAACCGGACCACAGCTATACCGAAGATACAGAACAGATACTGTTACAACAGAGGCTGGTGCCATGTGCCGTCAGGACGGCTATAAACTTCCGCTCGGCATTTCTTCCCCGTCGCCTGTGCACGGATGTAAACAACTTTGTAGAAAATCCGCCAAAGTTTAGCCACCCGTGCTCAGGTCTCCCATGAGAGGACTTCGAGACCTTGGCTCGTCGCCGCTTCTCGGGCCCGCTGGACTGCCCACTCTTGTGTCTTGAGCTGCGGCTGCGCAGAGCGGCGGCCCGCTTCACGCTAGAGCATCCGGAGCTACTGCCATTTTAACTGGTACATAACAGGACACTCCCACAACACGGGCGAGAGCGTCGCTCTAGTTGCCCGACACAACTTGCAAAGAGCACTCGGGTATACGCCCTCCAGCTAGACGGCGCCACCGTTCCTCCAATTGATAAAAATTACTTTTTATTATTATCGTTTTACGGATAACGTACACTTCTCGTTTGTTCTGGACGCAGGCCGGTAGAGCGCTCGGTTCAAACACGGCACTGTAGACGAAACGGAACGTGCTCAAATCATCGGTTCCTTCGCGTTGGAACCGCACCGCAAATTGCCACCTCTGCGCTAAATTATTTCTGGCGCTAACGAGAAAGCTGTGTAGCCGGCAGAAACATCTGGATCCGTCTCGCTTATCGACATCACATTCGATGCAGTCAGTGGGCACCAAGCGCAGAAGCCAGAGTCCTCTGACGAAAACGAGACCGCTCGCCGAAATGTCTGCACCGGGCTAAGCCCTTCTTCACATCTTTACTCACTGTTCATCCATTTCAAGTTCCATCTACGCCTGTGGACCCTTCGTCCTGCATGAAACTTGAGTTTGGTTGTTTCTTTACGTGGGGATCGATAGCGTCCGCCGACGTTTAGCCCGACTGCAATATAGTGAAGCTTGTTGGTTCAACCTTCTCCTTCTTAGGCCGTTGACAACCATCAACAGGATGAAGGATGACTCGTAATATATCCTCTGTAGCTGGTGCAGTCTAAACGCTGTGATAAACAGTTGCACACGTCATTAGAGGAAACGAATGCAGGCTCATAGTGTTTGCAATACAGCTTCGAAGGACCGCAGGTTTGTATGGTCGGAAGGCATTCAGGTTGTCGTCTGACATGGCTTGCAATCTCTCGCGTTTGTCGCAAGTAATCTCGGAGTTCTAGGGCACCATAGATAGCTTCACAATGCTGTTTGATTTGGACACGTCGCATCTGTCGGAGCAACGATATCGCCGAGGTTCCCGTTGCAGTCTCTGACTTTGGGACCCTCGTCTGTATATTGTCTCTCACCCATTCATTGCATTTAAAGAATAATAAACTTAAACCAAAACTGAAAACTGAAACTGATGCCGCTCGGTCATGGTGATGACATTGCTGTTGTTGTGGTTGCTGTTGCGTTAAAGCATGGCTCGTAATGCTGACTATGCCCGCGATTATTATTATTATTATTATTATTATTATTATTATTATTATTATTATTATTATTATTATTATTATTATTATTATTATTATTATTATTATGTGTACATGATGTCGATTATTTTTCTGATGATGGTGAGTGTGAGGCCCATGATGATAGTGGTAACCGGTCTTCAAACGAACCCTCATTTATATGCTCTCTCGTTGACATTGACAGTCGTTGATAGACTGGTCTTAGTCATTTTTTTTTCCTTGTTTCTTAAAGTATACGTGAAAAGAAATATACTGACAAAATATTTTCGACCTTCCATTGTATGCGTTAAGTGAAGATTCAAACCCTCTCAACTCTAAAAAAAGACACTGGGTTACGCCAGAGTAACCTAAAATAATTTAGAACAATACTCGCTTTTAGAGGCTGGTTGGGTTTAGTTATACCCCCAGGATATGGATGACGTCTCATGACACACACTCGCTCGCTTCCGCTCTTGCGATCGCTCCATTCGATTCGCCTGCACGTTTTGGACTATAGTTCACGAGCTGCTGCGTTTCACCAGTTCAACGTGGCGGCAGATCTTGCACGTCGCCATTCGTTTCACTCAGTGCAGTCTTCGTGTAGTGCAGCGTTCGCACCGGAATTGCCCTGCCGCGCGAGCAAGAATTGACACTGAATTGGCGAGAAATACTATTGCACCAAGTGTAGGGCGATATGGAATTAACCAGCTGCGACTTCCGCATATGGGCACAGTCAAAAAAGAAAACCATCACTTTATTTAATTTTTTTTTTCGGACGACGTCATCATATCAAACCTTCCTGATACACTCCGCCAGCAAATTTTGTTCTGTGTCATAACGCCGGGACAGCGTCGATGATGCCTGGTCCGGCATTCCGAAACCAACTTTAGCGTCAAATTAAATCTGTTGTAAGCGTCTCCCAACCATCATAATCACTAACTTTCATAGTGCGATAAGCTTATACGTGTGACAGAGTTCCTACAGCTTCTAAAATAAGTGTCGGTACTCTTTTAAGCCATGCATTAATGGACGTATTTCTTCATTCCGCACTTCCATCCGTACGCTGGCTCATTTTAGCTCGTCTCGAGTCACAAGCGTTTTTTTTTCCTCCTCCTCCTCGCACCGTTGCCGCTTGTTGCGACAACCTTCGGGCGCTTCGACCTCCTGCCACTTGACTCGGGAGAGCTCAATCGAAAAAGGGAAAGACAGAAAGATGCAGCAGAAGCGAAGGGTGGGAAAGGGGTTAAGAGATTGAAATCGTTTAATCGGTTTTTTTTTTTTTTTTCGCAATAAGTGACCGATAACGTCTATTCAGCTGCAGCGCGTGCCGCAGGGCAGAGGAGAGGAAAAACGTAAGTGCGATTTTTCTACCACCGCAGATCTCGAAAACTCGTCACTGCCACCACCCTCTCCTATCGGCGTCTTGTGCTCTCTTTTTTTCAAACTGCTTCCGAGGGCTTCTTTCTTCATTTCTGCAACAGGGTGAAAGAACAAGAAGACAAAAAAAATGTGCAGACGAAACAGACGGAAAGAGCTCGGGATGTGTCGTACGTCTGCTTCTCTTACTATACCCTCTATTTCTCTATCTCTCTCTCTCACTTCTGTCCGTTCACGTGTTACAACCTCGTGCATATTTCAAGCACACGGCGCGCGGAGGGCAGATTGCACGGCTCCGTCTTCAATGTCGCGCTCGCGGCGGTAAACCAGTGGTGCGAAGCTGTGGACTGAAGGCGCGTGTGCCGCGGATCTCTTTTTTTCCGTTTTCGAAACATCGTCTGCACCCAGCCTGCTGTGAGAAGGCCGACGTTCACTCCCGTGTCGTCTGCTTCGTTTCTCGTGCTGCTGTCGTCTGCTAGTCCGCTGTCACCAGCTTGCGACGTCGTCTGCTCGTGGAGTAAAACACCCATCTCAGCGAACTGCCTCCATCAGGTTGTGAGTACGAACTTCGTTATTGAATTTCTGTTGTGCTAGCGAGTAGACATGCGTATTTCTTTTTTAAAATTCTGTTTAGTTGGAAATTCGATAGTTCACCCGTGTCCTACTGAGTACGCTGAATAAAACAAATGACTGCATTGGAACGAAACTTCCAGGACGCTGCATTCTCATTGTACCACTTTGCGGTTCCTTTTTTCAAGCATTTATAACATGTGGCATAAGACCGTTATTAGATGTCGACATTCTGTCTCACCAACTTAAGTATATTGGCTAAATATAATTAGGGAGGTGTACTCCCATTTATATTAGTAGCCACTGCAGATTGCCCTACATTGCAAGTGTTTAACCATTTGGGTTCAGTGTGGCAAATACATTACATTTTTAGCTCTGCGATCTCAAATTTCACAGAGAGTGACTGCGCGGCGTCTCTCCTCAGCCCTTCTAAGCGAAGCAGAACATGGCGTACATCGTAAAACACGTCCGTCTGCTTTCGGGGCTCAGTTGTATATCGTCTGCGTTTCGCCTGAACTCGCCTGCCATATCCCGCCGCCCACGCTCTGCGTCGTCTGCTGTATATTCTGCCGCACGCTAAGACACGGCAGAAGGCATGCAGCGCGTCGTCTGCGTCACAGGCGCTTGCGTTATGCGCAGCCTGGCGGTCTTCTTTTACGCGTGCTTTCTTTTTCACTCCACTCGTTCCTCGAGGTGCACGAAACCCGCAAGTTCCTAACGCAATTTTCTGCAGAGACTTGACTCGCGTGAAAGCGGCGTCCTTAATGACGTATTCGCCAGAAAGCCGCCCTGAACTGATCTCGCCCACTCCCACTCTCGCCGAAAATACGCGCGCGCGTATCGAAAGTTAAATAAAAACAAAAAGTCTGCTTCCATGCTTCGTATACAGCCGCGTTTGGAGCAGACTATACAGACGTGGAGGAAGTACGCGCCATCTATGCCCATCACGTCATCGGCGAGAATATATATGGTCGCGTGAGGTGGATTTCAAATCTCAACTCGGTTCGCAAGACGCCTCCTTCAAACACAGGGCGTTGTTCTCTCTCGTAAAAATCCGCGATGGGGCATCCGCAGCTCCATTCCTGGAAAAAAAAAAACGTGTGGCCGCGTAAAAGGCTGTTCGCCTGCCGAGATATTGCTCGGTTACGCAATTCGCCGTCAGGTATTTCGTCTGGACGAGGGCGACTTCACGGCATGCGGTGCATGCGGTACTTCTGCTACGAGTGACCGCTCGTCGAAACGCCC
The DNA here is from genome assembly GCF_038994185.2 of Dermacentor albipictus. Classification (NCBI taxonomy): domain Eukaryota; kingdom Metazoa; phylum Arthropoda; class Arachnida; order Ixodida; family Ixodidae; genus Dermacentor; species Dermacentor albipictus. Next base: position 44,212,300 of record NC_091827.1, read on the forward strand.
GGACATTGCGTGTGGCGTGCAAAGAGAACGAATAGCCCGCACACGAAAAAACAACGAATAATTATGCACATTCCACTCACTCCGGGAATCGACGTACGTGAAGGCTTCATGAGCCAGCGAGTCAAGATGGCGCTTTACGACTGCAGAGACGCGCTGCAGATTTCAGTGATGAGCGCGTCCCTCCGTATGGTCGACCTTGCAGAGAAAGCGACGCCTTTATTCGGGATTGAAAACGTGTTGAATCGCGAGAAACGTCGTCTTTGCCCTTGCAGAAACGCACCACAGCGTCATAGTATACATACGATGAGAGACGGGCTGCAAAAGTCTCGTATTCTACGAAATTCAAAGATGTCGCTTTAAAACACATATGCCCTGCATCTAATTGTCCGTTAACATATGTGAACCCCATACGCTATCATGGGAATATTGTATGTGGAGCTTATGAATTTTTGAATGGATCAAGCCATTTATACTACTCGGAATAATTCACCATCAGCTCAAACTGAAACAAAAACTGGAAAATAACTGATCAGAACGCCTGCTACGAGAAAATACAGGGAAGTGCGATGTGTGGAGTAGTCTGTAACAGGTCTGTAATCAGTCTCCAAGCGTGGAGTAGTCCCAGGCGTACGTTTTGGGGGCTGAATTAAGACCACTGTGACAAATGTAAGTGGAAGTGGAAACGCAACAACGAATCGTAGTATAGTTTTCGAATTGATCGGGTTTTAGTTTATGCTAATAGTACGTCAAAAATTAAATGCGTGCGCGCGCGTTTGTGTGTGTGTGTGTGTGTGTGTGTGTGTGTGTGTGTGTGTGTGTGTGTGTGTGTGTGTGTGTGTGTGTGTGTATGTGTGTGTGTGTGTTTGTGTGTGTGTGTGTGTGTGTGTGAGAGAGAGAGAGAGAGAGAGAGGACTTAGCAGAACGGCAAGCTCTGCGAGCTAAACATCTATCATCTATTGACCCTTTTCGCGGTGGTCCCGTGGGCGCTGCCATGTTTGATCACGTGATGACACGGCCATTGCTTGCCTCAGCTGCCTCCGTTGCCTACGTGTTTACAATGGATGTGTATGACGCTGACGCGGCTTCGCAAACCTCTGTTTCGGAAGATATCGTAGAGGGTGACTGGGCGGAGGACACGAAGCTGCGGCCACAGCTTCAGTGAACATGCAAAAGCGCTTTCGGAGCTCATTAACCAAATGGCGCCATCAGCGTATATGATGCTTGTTCTAAAAGCGCAGCTAAGTATGTGTTCCAAGCTATCCAAACTGTCCACTTATGAATTGAATCAGGATCAGCATGTTTTTCTCATCGTTCTCTATTTGGCAAATAATTTGATGCAGCGGCTTGTTATGTTCTGACTCACTAAAGTTTTTTCGGTGCGGTTACTTTCTAATTATATTCTGCCTGATCGCTCGCGGGTGGGCTCATTTCCGATAGATTTGTTCTCACTGCGCAGAAGGCATGAGACGTAGCTGTTCTGTGCATTGCAATACCTTGTAGCAAAGACACATTGTCGCTAGAAACTCGCTTACTCTTGTGAACCGTCACGAAACATTCAGCTCCGACCACTCGTGTGCCGTCGGTGTGGTCTGTGATTTATTGTGCGCGTAAAGCGTGCATATATTCAATTGTGCGCTCATTCACTTATTCTTGACACGTTGGCGACAGATTGGGCGTAAGTTTGCGTACCAGTTGGGGTGGGCGTGGATAAATAACGCGCGGGAAACTCGCTGTGAAAAGAAGCGATGCTACTCCCTTTGCCATTGTTTGACGAGTGGCATAATACACCCCGCGACCAACAAATGCGGTGAATGATTGGTTTCACGATTTATTTGCAGGAAAGGCGGTACATGTACGCAGGAATGCAGCTTATTGTACTTCAAGATAATCGCCTCCTATGGTGACGCAATTATGAAAGCGCGCGTGTAGGGGTGTCGCATACTTTTGGCGAAGTTAGGCAGGCTGTGGGATGCAGTTGAGTTCAGCGTTCGCATTGCGTTGGATGTTGGCAATGTCCGAAAAACCGTTGTCGTTTTACGTGTTTCTTCGAGGAGGGAAGAAAAAGTGGGAAATAATCGGCCGGGGCCGCGACCGGTGACTGGCTAGACCTCGGTCTTCAATGAGCTGACCGTTAATTCATCAATGACAATTCAACAATTCATTAATCGTATTTATTGATCACAGGTACTAGGCAGACACGGTCGTCAACGCGCGATCTGTGCACCGGGCTCGTCCAGTTAGCAATGCTCGATGGAAGGGAAGGAAGGAAAGGGAAAACCAGAAGGCAGGGAGGTTAACCAGAATAACGTCTGGTTGGCTACCCTACAACGGGGGAATGGGAAAGTGGAAAGCGAAGATGACGGGGAAAGAGAGGAGGGAAGGAAAGGAGGAAGTTAGCGGTGAGTTCGCCGAAGCGTGTGGTCTAATAGTTATTGCGCTAATAGTCACGGGAGTTTCCACAAGCCCGTCGTCCTCAAGGAGCACAAAAGTGCCTAGCAGGGCTCGAAAGTTTGATATTTCATGGATAGCCTTAAGAACGTGACATCGGGTCTTCTTCTTCTTCTTCTTCTTCTTCTTCTTCTTCTTCTTCTTCTTCTTCTTCTTCTTCTTCTTCTTCTTCTTCTTCTTCTTCTTCTTCTTCTTCTTCTTGCACCTGCGAAAGGCTCCGAACTTATCCAACGCTGGCCCACAGCACTGCGTGAACAAAGCTGGAAGGCACATTTTTAAAGCACGACCTCCACAAAGTGGAAGCCGGCTTTCTGAAACAGGTGTTCGCGACCTCGAATCGGCACAATGCCGGAAAATACTCGCTCGCTACAGAACACCGCATAACGAACAGGGACTGTACAATAATTTTTCGCGAAGCAACTCTGAGGCAGGTATGCATGCAGAAAGCGTTATAAGCAGGCGTACAGCTATATTTACTTCGTTATTTTTTTTAGACTCCAAAGAAAGCCGCCCCATAGAAGCAATAAAAGAGCGCCCCATGCAGCTCACCTCAGATCCATACAACTGGAAAACGTGGGAGGCCAAGCTTTCCTCCGATGACCTGGACGACCAACGCAGTCTCGTCGCCCGGGCCAAGGAGGCAGCCCAAGCCAGAGGGTTCTTGGAATAAGGAATCCTCCCACCTAGGGTGAACCGGGTTCTCACTCGGTTTTGAAAATTGGTATGCAAGTCCACGGGTATTAGTGAAGGTGGATTTTCGTAAGCTTCGTTCTCGTGGCTTCGAACGGCTTTGCGACTTCGTATGTCGAAAATTTTCCGCGTAATGTTTCTGCGTTTCGAAAAAAGTATGCTTTCTTGGAAATTTATTGAAAATTAAGAGTGATTCAAATAAGGCCGCAAGAACGTCTGAAGCCACAAGCATGGTGGCTGCAGCAAAATCGCACATTACGTGAAACTACATTCGTTGTATCCGATATTTGTTATAAGCATGTATTCGTTACTTGCTGACGTATTTAATAAACTTTTTTTTTGGGGGGGGGGGGGCTTCCTTCGTTATACTCGTGTTCCTTGTATAGTTAGATATAGCCGAATGACAGCAGCACCGAATGTCCATCTAGTATTTTTTTTTTAACCTTGTGCTGTAATGTGGCGATAGTTTTGCCTGGCGGGGCTACACGGATCGACTTACGAAGAAGCTGCAGCTCGGGCCCAACTCCGATGCCATCCATTCAAATACATGTAAAACGTAGAAGTTTTTTTTTTCTGAGATATCAGCTAGGCTAATTTTAATAGTCTAATGCATGTGTGAGAGAAAGTTAAATCCTGTAGGGACTGTTGAAAGCAGAATTTTGATTTAGGGCATGACTTTTTTCCTTTCTTTTACAAGAATTTTCGAAAACTGGCAAGTTCGAAAAAAAAAGTAGAAATACGAAGCCCACAAATACGCAACTTTGCACCGAGAACAGATATGGCATTTCTGTAGACTGCATCCGTTAATTAGAACACTTAAAGCGGACAAATTCGATGTATTTTTTTAAAGCTTACGTTTAAAGCTTACGTCATTGTCAAGTTCATTGTCATTTCGCAAGTTTCAGCTCGTAACGCTCCTCAGGGTACAATACAGAAGCCGAGATTTAAAAAAAAAGAAAGACAGGCAAGAGAAAAGAAAAGCGACGAACAATGCATCGAATACGGCAGTTTTGCATATAGTTGCGGCAGCAGCTGTATACAATGTATTGTCACGTTTCACCGATGTTGCCGCTGCCTCGAGTCTCGGACGAAGACCACCCTCTCGATTCACCTTCGTTCTCTGTCGCCGCGGAGGCGCCCCACGAAAACCTTCCAAACGAGGCTTCTGCTATTCAGTGTCGAGGCCAAGTCGCGCTTCATGACGTCATTAGACAATGAACTCCTGCAACTAGAGTGTTGCAGGAGCCCACTTTATAGAAATGAACATACATTGTATATATGCATGTATCGCACAATGCGCTACCTCATCCATAACTGTCGTCCCGCCCTCCTTCCCTCCTCGCTCCCCCTCCCTACATACCCCATCTCTCTCTCTGTGTGTGTGCGTGTGTGTGTGTGTGTGTGTGTGCGTGTGTGTGCGTGTGCGCGCGTGCGTGCGTGCGTGCGTGTGTGTGTGTGTGTGTGTGTGTGTGTGTGTGTGTGTGTGTGTGTGTGTGTGTGTGTGTGTGTGTGTGTGTGTGTGTGTGTGTCCCTAATATGCCTTTCTCACGTGCTTTCTGTCTCGCGTGAGGCAGGCCGCGCTGCGAGTACATATAGGCGGAATAAAAATTGGAGGACGCTTAAGCTTCGCCTTCAAGAGTGGAACGCGATAGCGTTCCCGTCGACCCGCCAATGGGTGTAAGACAATGGGCTACAGGGCAGCCATCACTTACGAGGCGCCCCGCATCAGACGCGGTGAGCGTCGAGCCATATGGTCGAGCAACGCGGCGTTCGGCGTAGCAACGAAACGTGCGCCTGAGCAAGCGGAGCGAACCAAAGAACTCGGTATCCCGGAGGGGGAAATGATGCACGCCAGCCAAACGCCGTGATCGGCACGGGCAGAGAGATAGAGAGATAGTGATCTAAAGAAAGGAAGGACGCTTGATTCTACAGAGGGAGCAAGGCGAAGCGTTGTCAGGGGAGAGAGTCCGAGCCGCGACAGCTCCAATGCGCGCGTGGCGCGCCATCTGTCGGGGCAGCGCCGTACATGGAGAGGAGGGGGTCTTCTGTGTTTGCCGCAAGATGGCTCTCCGTGTGCGGAAAGCGCAGAAGAAATGCAGCGAAACGCACTTCGCTACTCGTGTAATTGCGACTTCTGTAAGTTACATGTTCATAATTACCCATATACACCACAGTATAACTTTCCACGGCTCGTTTCGAAGGCAACACCGCGTTCACTAGAGGCGCGTTTGTACCTTTTGGAAGCATCGAAATCGTGGCTGAGTGGTAGCGTCTCCCTCTCACACTCCGGAGACCCTGGTTCGATTCCCACCCAGCCCATCTTGGAAGTTGCTTTTTATTTATGGAGTGCCTGCCGTGATTTATCGCTCACGGTCAACGCCGCAAAACGCCGACGCCGACACCCGACACCGACGCCGACGACACCGGCTTTTCTGCGACACGAGCTCCTTAACGCTATCGCGTTAAAATCACGTGACCCTCCTGTTGCCCGATAACCGAGCACCGCGATTATGAGCCGTGGTCCGAGGCCTTCGCGATGCGTCACCTCTTCTGCGCCCGGACGGAGCCGAAGCCGCGCCCCGATTTCCGAGGGCTTCTGGCGGCGGCCACGATTGCCTCCTCGCCACTTAGTCCGGGGTGCCCCCAACCCGTTCTGCGCCTTTCATTACACGTAAGCGCATCCCTATCGGTTTCCTTCTTTATTTCAATCTATTAATTTATTTTGTTTAATTATTTAGCCTGTTATTTTTGCTGACAGGTCATTCGAAGGGGTGCATTACATTGCAGCTGCACATCATTCTTATTGAGTGGGGCCTGTGCAGTATGTGCACTATTTATTTATTTATTTATTTATTTATTTGGTAGGTAACTACCGCTTACAATTTCTTTATTTACGATTAAGCTCTGCCGGTTTGCTGGAGCGTAGCCAGCAAGCGCTGAGGCAACTAGAAATTATGCAAACGAAAATGGTGGAAGGGGGGATGCGAATAGGGGGGGGGGGGGGGCTAGTAGGACTAGCCGTTCCAAAAGCCGTTATACAGATTCGTTCGCGTTTTTATTGAGTTCTACCGCATGCAATGGAATTTCTATCGAAACACAATGGGATGCCGTGAGCGAGTGTGATTTATTTCGTACAGGCGTTTGAGTGAGCGGTGATTCAATAAAGCGAAGAAGTTTCTAATGCGAAATCATTATACGCCCCATTAGCGGAAAATCCATCGGCGCGACCGAAAGATGGTACCAAAAATGGCCGACACCGCAAAGAGTAAAAAAAAAAGAAAGAAAATGCGGATCCCACGCACTGTAGGAATCGATGTAAGCGAAGCTTTCCATGCTGTTTTCTTTGATTTACTACGACTAGCGGTGATGTTGACGGAGTATGTGTAATTTCTTCGGTGTTTAGTCCAGTGAGAGAGTGTTGGGTTGACGTTAAACGTCACCTTGCTTGCACCACTGCTGTTTGACTGCGTAGTGCACAGAAAACACAGCTTGAGGCGTTGCTGTGTGCCGTTGTTCATAATCTCAAAGAGAGGGTTGAGCATTATCATTGCCTCACGTGACGCATCGCCGCGTGGCAGAAGTTTTAAACCCAAATTGAATTATGGGGCTGCACGTGTCAACGATCATGTGAACGATCGGATTACGAGGCGCGCCATAGTGGGGGACTGCGGATTAATTTTGAAATGACTTACCGCGGAAGTTTGGACTTGTTGGTAGTCCATTGGGGGAAAAAAAGGGACACATCGCAAGAAAGACAGGGACACGAGAGAGAGAGAGAGATTATGCACAGCGCTGTGTGCATAATGTCGCATGTCCCTGTCTCATGTCCATGTCATTTTTTGGGCTGTGTCCTTTCTTTTTTAAATTTAATAATTTTGAAACCATATAGTGTTCTTTAACGTGCACCTAAATCTAAGTGTACAAGCGTTTCTGTATTTCGCTCCCGTCCGAATGTAGCTGTCACGGTAGGGACTGGAACCGCGACCTCGATCAATCCCATGTCCTTCAAGCTAACGCGGCGGGCACAGAAGTGTTAGTTCGACGTGCGACAGAAGCACTGTCTCCAGAGCCTACGGTATTTTAATGCGGCTCTGCGCTTGCACGCCCTGCGTCAGTTGTCCGCTCGACAAATGTGTATAGCGTTTCCTTTTCAGAAATAGCCAAAAACGTACCGTATACCTTCAGTTCGCCCGCAACCGCTGTTTCCTTGCCTCCTCGCGTCATATCTTCTCCCTCTCCCAACCTCTCCCCCTGTATGGGCACTGCGAGAGTGGCAAGGCTGTTGTTACCCGTTTCGAAACGGCGTGAGTTCCACCAACGCCTTCTAGGGAACTTAAGGCCTTCTGGCTGTACCCTCCCCCCTTGAGCTACGTCACGCAAGAGAGGCCCACATAGAAGTTCCGTGCAGCGTGCTACGAGGCTTCGAGCGGCGCGCCTGCGTTGAAAACGAGACGCGGAAGACCGAGTGGGTGACGACGGCGATAACATTTCGATGAGTTCCGGGAGCCCTGCCGCTCTGTGCCGCTCCTTGGTTAGCATCATCATCATCATCATCATCATCATCATCATCATCAGCCTGGTTACGCCCACTGCAGGGCAAAGGCCTCTCCCATACTTCTCCAACAACCCCGGTCATGTACTAATTGTGGCCATGCCGTCCCTGCAAACTTCTTAATCTCATCAGCCCGCCTAACTTTCTGCCGCCCCCTGCTACGCTTCCCTTCCCTTGGGATCCATTCCGTAACCCTTAATGACCATCGGTTATCCTCCCTCCTCATTACATGCCCTGCCCATGCCCATTTCTTTTTCTTGATTTCAACTAAGATGTCATTAACTCGCGTTTGTTCCCTCAACCAATCTGCTCTTTTCTTATCCCTCAACGTTACACCTATCATTCTTCTTTCCATAGCTCGTTGCGTCGTCCTCAATTTTAGTAGAACCCTTTTCGTAAGCCTCCAGGTTTCTGCCCCGTAGGTGAGTACTGGTAAGACGCAGCTATTATACACTTTCCTCTTGAGGGATAATGGCAACCTGCTGTTCATGATCTGAGAATGCCTGCCAAACGCACCCCAGCCCATTCTTATTCTTCTGATTATTTCTTGGTTATAACTTGATTATAACTTGGTTAGCTTCGGGGTCCCAGTTGAAAATGACAACAGAGGTTGTGTTCAGTACTACAGAAATTTCTGTTGTACAACAGGATTTTTCTGTAGTAACTACAGATTCCTGATGGAGCGACAAACTTTTCTGATGTACAACAGACATTTGTTGTTGTGACTACAGAAGTACAGTCTGTCGTATGTCTGTTGTTACAACAGAAAGCTGAAGCTCTACAACAGATTTTTGTAGTACTACAGAAAAATTTGTCATCACTACAGGCACCCTGTTGTCCCAACAGAAATGTTCCTGAAGTAACCCGAAAAACTTCTGCAGTGCTACAGAGAGCTGTTGAAACACTACAGAAACCTATTGTGGCAACAGGCCCCTAATTGTCACAACAGAAGTGTTCCTGAAGTAATGCGACCAACTTCTGTTGTACTACAGAAAAATGTTGTTGTACGACAGAACCCTATCATTGCAGCAGGCCCCCAGTTGTCATAACAGAAGTGTTCCTGAAGTAATGGACAAACTTATGTTGTACTACAGAGAACTGTTCCACAACAGAAACCTATCGTCGCAACATGTACCCAATGATGACAACAGACGTGCACTGAAATTGTGCTATGCGACATGCTTCTGTAGTGCCCAGTTGAAAAAGACAAGAAGAATTCCTGTCACAACTACAGAAGTTTTGTTGTACGACAGAAGTTCTTGACATTTCTTAATTGAGAGACATTTCTGACGTTACGACAGAAATTCTGATGTCGCAACAGAAGCATTCTGTCGCGAAGGCCAATAGTTATGAAGTCGCAACAGAAACGTTCTGTCGCGACAACAAGAGTTCTGAAGTCGGAACAACAGCTTTATATCCTGGCAGCGACTCCGACGTTACGACACCAATTCTGACGTCGCAGCTGAAACATTCGGTCGCGACGGCCAAGAGTTCTGAAGTCGCAACAGAAGCGCTTTCCGTCACGGCCCTTTAAAATTGTATGTTAGTTTCGCATCGGTGGTGTACACTGTACTTTTCTCTTGCGCGGTATTCAATCGCGCTTCTCTGAAGCCGGCAATGCTGATGGCACCGACACCGGTATTAAAGTCGACGTGGCGAATAGTTATAATTGTACCGTGACGACGCGGCAGCAGCAACGCCCTACCGGCCTCCTCAAAATCGGCTGCTGATCAAAATCATACCATCTGCGGGAATGGCTGCGTATCCGTTTTGTTTTCTTGTTTTTGGTAAGATGTGGCACACAGGCCTGTGGACTTACATGTGCTCTTACACTGACACATTAGTTAATTTCCCAGGAATATTTCACAAGCTTATGCGAAGCGCAAAAGAAGATTTGGGTTGTTCCACAAAGTTGCGTGAAAAGCTGTCTCGCTCGGGTTTCATTAATCTGGTACACTGCTGCCGTGAGAAGCCAGTATGCTGTCAGAAAGAACTCTCATCCACGAATGTTTAAGTAGCTATTTTGCATTGAGCACACGAATTATATGCGCGCTCAAAAGTGTAAAGAACGAAAGACAACTGTCGAAAGTAGCAGTAATAACCCTAAAAGTCAACGTTGTCTATTTCTGAATTTCTTATTTAATATGGATATCGTACATCAGTATCGATGTTCAAGCACTCCACGATGTACCTGTCGATGGTACGAACACTCTTGCGCTTCTAGAGATGCGGCACTTGACGCGGTGGAGTGATAGCGGATCTTGGCTCTTAAAATGCAAATGTAAACATCAGCGCATCAGCACGCCGTACTATTGACATGGCCGAAATGTACACTCGAAAACCATGTCAGGGGTGGTGCAGTAAGAATGGTACGTACGATGCAAGTGTTATCAATGTGTCGTTCAAGTGTGCAAAAAATGCATCGTGTTTTTGCCGTATTCATATGGGCTTCTAGTTGGGAGAGGATAAGCAGAACAAATTTGTTTCGTTCAGCTCGAAGTGGTGGGCTAGGTCTGTCGCATTTGTTTATTAGACAAATTGTGTCGCGTTTTCTTTTTTTTCGGGATCAGAGAAATGATTTTCTACGCACAGTAATTCAAGTTCGTTTGGGAAAAGCACTGCCGCAATATGTTGTAACGACCAGTGATGTGAAGGGAGGAAGTATTAGGGGATATCTGCGCGAAGTGGTTGAGTCACTTCGTATGTTGCGTGTGCGGTTTTCCATGGAATATCTGTGCTCTGTGACAAGAAAAACACTGTATAAAGACTTAGTTGATACAATGTTGCCAATACCATTGTACAGGTCTGTAAACTGGGGAGGCCAAGGAGATGATGTACTGAAACGGGTGAAAAAAATGCCAGTTAGACCCTCTCAAAAAACGTTTTTCTTTAAGCTGCATACAAACACGCTACCCGTAAAAACATGGTTAGACGAAAAAGGAATATATGTGCCATGGACAGTAAACTGCTTACTTTGTAAAAAGCCAGAGACCATTGAACACGTTTTCATCGATTGCTGGGATGCAATATTTCATTGGGATGTCTTACAACGTACATTTAAAAAAGAACTACCGATTACACCTCTTGGTATTCGATATTTGCCAACCGATAACGAAGGAGGAGTTCCGTACGATATGTTTATGCTCCTTGGCCTCCACAGTCTGTGGAAAACGAGAATGGCAGTGCGACACTCCGATGTCGATGCCCGTCCGGCGAGAATAAACTTCATCGAAAGTGTCGCGTATATTCGGGAAATATATCGTGCCCAAAGTGAGCCTCCCGAGTGGGTGGCTATTCTTGATGAACTGATCAAGCTGAAGCGATTTTAATATATAATGTTAGCCAAAGTGTGGTTGACATGTTTTAGCGTTTGAATGTGTTCTTGGTTTGTGCTGCAAACAGGCAATAAAGAAAAAAAAAAAAAGTCAGGGGTGGTGCAGTGGTAAGATGCCGGGCTCGGAATCGTGAGGTCGCGAGTTCGAATCCTCGGAGGGGACGTTTTTTTATTTTTTTTTTACTTTTATATTTTTCTTTTTCGTATTAACAAATTTACATAGCCTTAAGGAGGTCTCTGTCAATTTTTAATTAAATATTGATCAAGAACTACAGAACTTTTTACTACAGGCAACAGAACTACAGGCAACAGAACTACAGGCAACAGAACTACAGGCAACAGGACTACAGACAACAGAACTACAGACAACAGAACTACAGACAACAGACCTACAGAAACAACGTCCCAAAATACGACAGACTGTGAAAATTTCCTGTTGTGTTTTTCAACTGGGGTTGGTAACGTCTTGGCATGCTGCGACATGCTTGCGAGCGCACTTCTTTTTTTTCTGGACGTGAACCGTGCATGTAGTCTCTGCGCTTGTGCGGCGATTGCGGCTGTGTGTCCGGCAAGCCTTCATTGCCGCAGAATGTGGATTATGTTCGTGCCAGGATATGCCTAATAAGTGCTGGGTGCCCAACTGCTGGAGCAATTACAAATCGGGGCCGGAAAATCATGCGTTCATGTTTCCACAAGATCAATGGCAGAATTTTGGGTGCCAATGCTAAGGCAAAGAAAAGCTGGAGTTCTGCGGAATAAGGCAGCTGTTTCTTTGTAAATAGTCGCACGAATGTTTTGTATCTCCATTGCTAAACTCATTTGACGTGTTGTAAATATGTGCACTGCAGTACTGCATGTAACAATGCCTCGAAAGCGAAATTGTTCGTTTAGAGCCTAATCTAGACTGGAATAAGTACATGTGTCCCGAATGTGAAGAATGGCACACCAGTGAAGTTGTCATGAGAGATGTGTTATGGTGCAGTGCTAACATTTTGTTGAAGAATTTTTGTGGTCGCATGAACGGCAAACTCTTTGAGGCCGATGATAAATGAAGGCAAGGAAGCTACTCTGAAGAAGAGGGCAGCACTGCGACTTTTCAATATAAGCCATGCTCCCTGTCATCATTTACCCGAAATTCGTTCTCAATTCTAAGATTAGACCATTTCATTGGTTATGGACGGGCTTTTTAATAATGCAGCGCGCAAATAGCTTTGCATAAATAAAATAATCTTGGAATATCCTCTGTTCTCTGTGGGCCATCTGCTCAACTATGCCTAAATGAAACAATAACTGCGCTCTGGTTAACGCTGCCCATACGGGCGTGATCCCTTCATTCAACCCGTATCCCCGAGCACGCCACCGGCCCTTTTTCCGTGACGTCACTCGCCTAGCGCTCAGGCCTTCTCTTGTCGAGGTGGTGTTGGTTCTACGGATTCTCCGCCTCCTCTCCACCCTCTTCTCTACCATTCTATCTATAAGTTTCCCTTTGCACTTGCACGTTAGTAGAAAGGAAAGCGCTACAGTTTCCGTAGTGCTTTCTAATGCGATATTAACGCGACAGCGTTAAGACCCCCGTGGCGCCGAAAATGCGGTGTCGACGTCGGCGGAGTTGTCCGTGAGCGAAAATTTCCGTACATATTTAGGTATATGTATATTATGCCACGCCTTGCTGTATAATGTTCCAAAACAGCGCTAAAAACGTACACCGGACAACAGAACAGGGGATAAAACACACACGGCGCTGACTTACAAGTCAGCGCCGTGTCTCCTCTAGTCCTCTAGTCTGTTGTCCGGTGTACGTCTTTTGCGCTGCTTTTAAACATTACGGAAAACCACCAACGCGCCCAATCTGCCGTTCGTCTTGCTGCGTATGCGGGTTATTTTGCCACACCATCCTATCACTAAAGTTGCTCATATCTTGCCTTACGAGTTTCTCGCGTCGGCTTTCGCCTCTGCCACGCTCCTTCCGTGTATATACACGTGTATTTCCCTTAATTAATTGTCTGCTTTAGATGTACAATCAGGCGCCATTTACAGAATTGTGATACCATTTTACATTGCTGAGTAAAAGTGTTGTAAACTTCAAAGTTTCGTTTTCTGTTAACTGAAAGAACCGTTGCTGTCCCTTAGTATAATAATGGAACGAGTATTCGACAACTTCGAATCGCGAATTCTCGAGTCTAATATGAATCGAATACCAAAGGCGATGGGATTTGCATGAGAAAAGTCGAATATTTGTACTGCCCGGTTAAAGTAGTTTAATAAAGTAAAATAATTACACATAACTCAAACAGATTAAGAAATTAGTACGGTAATTGGTAATTGTGGCAATTAGGCTGCTCAACGACCCTCTCAAATCAGGATTCTGAGTCATCAGCTATGAAAGCACTTCTAATTGTGGGGTTTAACGTCCAGAAACTACTCGGTGGGTTACATGAGGGTCTCGTTGGTGGAGAGTTTCGGATCAGTTTTGAACATTTCAGGTTCTCTAACGCGCACCCAATAATGCACCATACGCGAGCGTTTCTTCCTTTTTGTTTTTCTTTTTTGCATTCCACCCGTCTTGCATTACGCTGTAAAATAATTTACACGCTTACACTCTTTAAAAATTTACACTCTTTGGGGCTTATCTTGTCCCACAAGAATAATCGTCATCTGTCTTGCCCATATTTCCTTACTTTAACGCTGCGAGCCCGGTACTTCCCAGTCACGAACGGCATGCGCGTTATCAGTGTGACGCAGCATTCTCGACAGGAAAGTAGTCAGCGCCGAGTTTTCAAGAAAGGAAACGCAAGCAAGGCAAATGACGATTATTGTTGTGGGACAAATATACACCCCAAAGGGTGCAACCGTATTAAGAGTGTAGAAGTGAAAAAGAGTGTAAACCTGTTTAAAACTCACCCTCTTACACCCTTTTTGGGTGTGAGGATGTGAGCGACAGGTTTACGCCCTAAAAAATGAAAAAGGATGTAAACCTGTCACACTCATTGAAAATTTGCACCCTTTGTTACATACAAAATTTGCATCCCACAGCAATAACCGTCATTTGCCGTACTTTCGCGGAAATCACGAAACCGGCATCCATCGCGTATTTTTGTGCGTACACCCAGTCATCCGAGTTGGTGTCAAAGAGTCGTTCATACCGCAGTACAGTATCCCCAGTGATTCATGTCGGCGGCAAAGAGATTGCTTGAAAACTGCAGGCACATATAGTTACACAGGGCGACATATTCGGTGACCCAAGTTGGTCCGGCAGCTGGTTCGGAAGCCTGTTCCATCAGTATTCTCTTCCCCTTCCCCCAGCGTAGGGTAGCCAACCGGACTCTTGATTGGTCAACATCCCTGCTTTCCTCTCTCTCTCTCTCTCTCTCTCAGCGCAGCAGCCGGATGCACTACACATTCGACCATGGACTGCCTGTGAGTCAGGTTGGCGGGAAAGCGGTTATAGACATAGGCGGTCAATCCCCGAAAAGTGCGTGAAGCACCGCGCCAGTAACGTCAATCCCCTGAAATATGCAAAGTCGCTTGTTTCGAGTAGCAGTCAGTCGCACACGGTTCTTCGATACGTTCAGGGACTCCCTCGCCATTTTTGCTTTCTCCGCCTTTCCTTTCCTTCGTGGCCATGATAATGACAATGATGATTATGATGGTAATTAAAACGCCCTTAAATGGCGGTGTCAGAGAACCGGTGGCAACCGCGGACTTGCTCAATGCTGCCCCGGCTGCACAGGAGTCGTGTGGCGGAAGAGTTGTGCGTTGCAGTGGGTGCGCGTGCATCAAGGCTTGTATGTATGTATGTATGTATGTATGTATGTATGTATGTATGTATGTATGTATGTATGTATGTATGTATGTATGTACGTATGTACGTATGTATGTATGTACGTATGTACGTATGTACGTATGTACGTATGTATGTATGTATGTATGTATGTATGTATGTATGTATGTATGTATGTATGTATGTATGTATGTATGTATGTATGTACGTATGTATGTATGTACGTATGTATGTATGTACGTATGTACGTATGTACGTATGTATGTATGTATGTATGTATGTATGCATGTATGTATGTATGTATGTATGTATGTATGTATGTACGTATGTACGTATGTATGTATGTATGTATGTATGTATGTATGTACGTATGTATGTATGTATGTATGTATGTACGTATGTATGTATGTATGTATGTATGTATGTATGTATGTATGTATGTATGTATGTATGTATGTATGTACGTACGTATGTATGTATGTATGTATGTACGTATGTACGTATGTACGTATGTATGTATGTATGTATGTATGTATGTATGTATGTATGTATGTATGTATGTATGTATGTATGTATGTATGTATGTATGTATGTATGTGTGCGTGTGTGCGTGCGTCAGGGCGGCGATGGCATGCATGGCGCTTGGCGGTGTGAACATCGGCTTAGCAGTCACCAGTATAGTCGCGGTCCGTCGTGCGACCCCTGTCGATCGCCAGTGTGAATGCACCTCGAAAGGCGTACACCGCAGTTTTTTTTTTCGTCCCGAAATGACCGACAGGGCAGACGATAACGACGAACACTGTACGTGACTACAGCCACTTCAGTGGCAGGGACGTAAAATCGACTTGTACGACGTGAGCCGCCAGATAGCGCGCGGCACCTTTAATGGAATCGCCAGATGTTATCTGAGCAGGGCTGTTCGATCGCACGCCGAAAGTCACATGCTCATGTTACCAGGCGTATATAGTTCACGTGACTCATGACACGGCGCATCTCTTCGGTCGCGGTCGATATATCGAAGGTCACGACGAAGGGCGCTGTGCAATAGCCGCCGTGTGCGCAATATTGGCCTCGAGCTCCACCACTGGAAAAGCTGGCGCCACCGTCGGCGTGACGTGCTAGGAGGGATCACGTGGACATAGCGGCCGCGTCGGCTGCTTCGGGCGCGCCGAAGCGAGCTGAAAACGAGTTTAAATTCCCTCGTACGCTGCGGTTTTCATTTAGTGGCGAAATTTTCCCGCTTCGAGTGTCTCCTTTACAACGCTTGAAAGCACTACAATAGGTAGTGGCTGCCTTTGAAGGCGCGCAACATGGCAGGCTACTGCTCGGTGCCGCAGGGCCGGACGCACGTAACGGAGGCCGGTGTCGGCCTTATTCACACGTAGCCGCAGGACAAGAAGCTGTGTGAAGCTTGGCTCGCAAAACTTAAAACCGGCAGTCATCGGCTACAACTCGGGTATCCAGCAAGCATAGACGCGAGTAAGATTTCTGTTACGGCGCCCGGTCTGCGATGTTCTGGAAACGCGCACTGAGACGCTCGCCCGAGCCCGCTGCCCGACTAATGTCATGACGGTTTGGTCTATGAACTTGTCGATCCTATAGATACTGCAAGTTCAGTGGAGTGGAAAGGCAGCGGTAAGAAGCACATTTGAAGAAAGCGTGGCATATGGTCATGTTTGTGTTATGAATTAATGCACTGGATTACAAAAAAGGAGCAGCGGGAAATTGCACGCTGAGAACGCGGATAAACATACAGTGCGACGCAACTCGAGAAATAGTATTGAAAGGTCAAAGAATTTAGAAGAAAAAAAAAAGATTGCATCGTCGCGACGGCACATCACAGTCCCCGTAGGCGTCGAAGTCTCTACAATGAAATTATTTTTGAACAGCTCTGATAGCGCCCACGCAACAATGGTTGCCTGTATACTGTCAAATGCTCATATTCTGCGGCCTAAAGCTCATGGCACGGTGCGAAAACGCGCGCGCGGAGAAAGCGAAACAGTGCGTGGACAAGTATGCAGACGCGCAGTCGGTCGCTGCGAATCTGCGCGATCGCTGCATTGAGGCTTCATTCTATTACGCTCCATTTAGTTATACAAACACTATAACAACATATTTCACATAGTTTGCTCTCAGCGTTTACCTACCTTTCACGCAAGAAGCCGGTTCGGGAGACTCCATCGCGGCGACCGCGCGCAGTGGCGTTCACTGTGCGTATTCGGTAAAGATATAGCGGCTGTACACGATTGTGTGCTTTCAGCTTGCCCAAGATTATTATTTAGACAGTAAGAAACTTCTCTCGTTTAGAAAGTACTTACAGAAATGTCTGGGAGAGCTCGCGCGTGGTGTTTTCAGTGAGCGCTGACAGCAAAACCTATGAGGAGCGTGCCACGTGATCCCTCATACTACGGCAGCGAGGCGCTTCCGATAGAGGGCGACTCCGTAACTCCTCGCCGCCAATACCTACACGTTTTAAACGACCGTCGACATCAGGGGTGCGATCTTGTACGCGTTCCAATATAGAACGGAGGCGGTCCGTTCCACTGAGCCGCACACGGTTGGTCAGTTTGAACGGTGAAGAACGCCATGACGTCAATTGTGAAGTGGTATCTGCTGTCGATCATTCCGTGTTGTCTGCTATCGGACGAACGCAACGGAACGGACCGCCAATTTCGCGACGGAAAGAACGGACCGCCTCCGTTCGAGTTTGGAACGCGTACAAGATCGCACCCCAGAGATCTCGCGCTAAGTATACGGCAATGCTGCTCGCGTATCTCAATGGCCGTGTGGGTTCGGCGGTCGTTGAAAGTGCGCGTGTGGAAGTAAATGTCATTTCACGTGGTTGAGAGTGTGTGTGAAGGGGGAAAGAAAGACGGGGGAGGTTAACTGGTATTTAACCAGTTGACTATACACGCGGCAACAGGGAGTGAATGAGAGGACGTGAGACCAGAAAGCAGAAGTTTCGGTGCCAGTCGGGATATCAATCACGTGCACTGTACAGTCTGTCTGTCTGTGGTACAATCTGTCTGCTACAGGCCACCTTACACCCAAAAAAGGGTCTCAACTAGGGTGTGACTATGACATATTTACTCCTTTATTCACTTTTAATGGTATACATAATTTTACAGTGATATTGAATAAGGCGCTTGTGCGACACTCTGGGATCACGGGCGGTGAATCCAGCCTCCCAGGACTTAAGCTTCAGTAAAAGTCCGATAGCGTAGTCTGCTCAAGGCACTCCGTTAAAAAAAAAAAAAAGAAGAAGAGCGAGAGAGAGAGAGAGAAGGAGGGAGTTAAACGTGCCACTGCCGGCTACAGATGGCGCGAAGCCACCTGCCAGCTTTGGAGGTGTGATATACAGCCACGTTTTGTCGTAAAATATGCACTCTTAAACGAATGCACACCCTTTTACAGGGCTTATCTTGCCACACAACGACAATCGTCATCTGCCTTGCTTGCGTTTCCTTCCTTGAAAACGCTGCCAGCCCTCGTTACCTTCCCGTCTAAAATGCTCTGTCATGCTGATAAACGCGCACGCCGTTCGTGACTCGGCATTACCATGCTCGCCGCGCTAAAAAAAAAAAAGAAACGCGGACAAGACAGATGACGATTATCGTTGTGCGGCAAGATAAGCACCGGAGGGGTGCACATTTGTTTAAGTGCATGCAATTAACATAACTATAGCAGGTGGCGCAGATGGTATATATACAGTGGTAAAGGTAGAGTGGTAGCGAATGCTTGCTGAATATCTCTGCCACTACGACACAACCTATTCGCAGACAACGCAGGTACGTATACTATGCGGCGTCTGACATGTCGTGCGATATGCCTCTGAAAGACGGCTGCTGGCACAGTCGAAATCTCCGTCGAAGACGGCGAAGCGAGCGAACATAACTTGCTGGCGCATCTGTACAAAATCTGATTTCGAGTTGAACAGGCAGCAGTGTATTTGCCACTATACATGCATATAAGGTTGTCGCCGACCATATATTTAGAATCCGACGAACTTTGTGAATGCTGACTGTATTACAATGCCACGTCGTTGATTCCCCCATTCCACACGGATTATCGGTTTCTCGTGCTACTGGAACGCTCTCGCAAATTTTATAACGGGCTTTAAGAGTTGACAAACGGAGCAGATGTTAGAACCCTTTTATTAATTTTTAACGCTCTGGTGGCGCTAGTTACGAGTGAGGGATAGAGCAAGGACGTGTACAGTTGTGCACGTGCGCCCAATGCAAAATACTTCATTATATATGCGCTATTTGCGGCGACACGGCTTATTTCCAACGCAACCTCGTGGCTATACGCTTCTGACACCTGCGTGTAGCTCCTATAGGGGCATTGTCACCTAACGGCCGGAGCCCGTTCTTGCTAACCGCTCTGTGTACTTTGCGTACATGGTCGCAAAGGCCCCGTATTCACGCTTGCGATTTGGAACGAAACGATGCAGCGGCGAGCACAGCGACGAGTGCGGCTGCAATCTAGAACATGCGATATTTTCTGAAGTGCAGTTTATACCTCAATATGTAGTGCAGCGAATGACGTCAAATGGACGTCATCCGCCACACTCGGAAGCGTCGAGCGCGACTGCTTTACTGCAAAACGTGCTCTATAGACAACGGCTGCTGGACAAGCAGAAAAAAGAAAATATATGTAAAGAAAACAAGCGAGATTACGCGAGACAAGGAAAGGGTATATCAGCATTGACGCGGAGATGTTTGTTTTAGGTCAGGGACCCTGCGTTGTGCCGCTCACGTGTCCGAGCCATATATACGCTGTCTCATGACAGTTTTTCTCCGGTCAATTTTTTCGGTCAAGTGCGTGCCCCGGAGAACTGATAACAATGTCGCAGTGCGTTCTTCTTTCTTTTCCTGTTTTTTTTTCTTGTGTCATGCGAAGAAATATTGTCTGCCCTTCCTTTTTTGGAGGCACACTCTTGCAGCGCCTGACGATAGGGCCCTATGGCGTATATCGTGAGGATGGGCAAGACGTAATTGAATACGCGAAGTATATGTAGCTACTCTTCTTCTTGGAATGCATGGCGTTAGGGAGCTTTAGCACCTCGTTAACGAAAAGGGAGGCGTATTTGATAATGCCATGCACATTCTTTCTTGTTCTAGCACCTGGCGTTTGTGAGCAGTATACAGCACAGTAACGTTGAGTAAGACGTGATCACTAAGACGAATAGAGAGAGAGGGGGGATGAAGGAAGGCTGGGATGTTAACCAGTCAAGAGTCTGGTTGGCTACCCTACACTGGGGGAAGAGAGAAGGGAAAAAGAGAGAAGAGAGAGAGAAGGTACTTGAGTTAAAGCCGCTCGCGCAAACCAGACGTTCTGAGAAGTGCTTTCACTGCCATCTGAGCCTATGGTTGTAGTATATACTGTCTGTTCACTCGAAGGACGATCGTCTAGTTTCCTGAACGCGTTGGACAAAGATTGTCTTTGTGCTTGAAATTGAGGACAGTGGCACAATAAGTGGCCAATAAGTGACGCGTAAGACGTGAAGTAAGATGCGCGGAGGAAAGCCGCTGCCCTAGCAGTGCCTGAATTTAGGGGGCTTTAGCGCACCGTTAGGAGACAGGCGAGTTGTCGCTGAATATGCGAAATATATCCGCTTTTTGATCATCGTGCCTGGCTTTCGGGAGCTTTAGCGCACGGTATAACGGCGCAAGCGAGATTAGATTGAATATGCTAAGCATTTTCGCGCTTGTTCCTGTTACGCATCTCGTTCGGGCGTTTTAGTACACCGTATATCTCAGAGATGTGGTTAAATATGCGAGGTAAATCCGCTCTGGTCTCTTGCCGCGCATGTCGTTAAGGTGTTTTAGCTCATCGTGACGAGCGACACGTAATTTAACGAACCACGTACATAACGTTCTTGCTGTTGCAGTGCCACGGTGTTCGGAAGTTATAGCGCATGGTAACGACACGGAGCGAGATGTTGAACACGCGAAATACAGGCGCTTTTGCTTGCAGGCGTCCAGCCTTCGAGAACTTTGGCTCACCGCGCCGTCGAGCTAACTGCGTATCTATATGCGAAGCACAGCCGCTGTTGCTCTTTGTTCCTGCAAAATGTCCGGCGTTCGGAAGCTTTAGCGCAGTACAACGTTGAGGGATACCCGGCTGAAGTGCAGCCGCTGAGGTGGCACGCGCGGTTGCGCAGCCCCTTAAGCCCAACCGTGGCCTCCGCGATCAGCTCCGACGGCGCGCCGCCGGAGCTGATCTCGGAGGCCACGGCCCAACCCAACGAAATCCGTCCCCGGCCACCAGGGGGAGCCATCCATACGCCGCGCGCGTGAGAGGCTGTGTCGCTGACCGACGCCTAGCGCAGCATTGAGGCCGCACTTTCTTCGCACGTAATCGCGGCTGTTCCATCGCACACAACCGCTGTATCTGCGACACCCTGCTGGTAGTATAGTACTACGCGCACGCCTTCCCTGTGCAGCCGCCTCCATTACCGCCAGTATACCGCCTAACACTCATTTCCCCTCCTCATCGCCGACCCGTTTGCAAATTAGACTCGGCGCACCCTATATAGCGTTAATCAAACCGGAATCGTCGGCGGTCCGTGTCAGCCGTTTCCAGGTTTGATTTGCGACTATAGTGCACACGCCTTGGCTGGGTCGCTGTGTTTGTTTGAGTGTGTGTGGGGGGGGCGGGGGGGGGGGAGGTGTGAGGTGTGCCGTAAATCGTTTTTGCATGCGTACGCACGTGCCTCACCTTTAGTTCGGAGCGACAACAACAAAAAACGCTGGGTAGGGGCAGGGTCGCGTCTGTGACAAGCCTACAGCAGAAGGCGTGTCCAGACGGCAAGCATAGCCGCGGGACCTCGCATACATTCGAGCGCGATTGCGCGTTTACGTATCGCCGGGAGGTCGGCGCGACCGGCAACGTACGTGGCGCATTAATGTCGGCAAGTGTTTAATCGTGACGTATGTATATGTACCGTGAGTCAACCTTCTCGCTGCTCTCTTTGCAAATGAGATGCGGAAAGACAAACACTGCAGACGCCGCCGGCAAGCCTGTACTCGGTCAGACAAACGGCGTGCCGCCGTCAGTTTCGTAGCAGGCTGCTTGGTGGAAACGGCCGCTGTAAGCGGCGCCGCGGTATCGTATCGAGATGCCACCTCTATGTTATGTAGGTGGCCTAAACATGACGATGAGGAGGCGCCGCTCCCACTTGTACTCGGGATTTATTCGACGATGGCGAGAATGCTTAGTTGCCTGGGTAATTTACTATTATTAGGTTGCGCAGATCATTTAAATGGTCGCAGAGATGAAGAGAGCCTAAATAAAATTAAATTATTGGATACTTGTCCCAGATAACTATGGGAGGTGCCGTAGCCGAAGGGTTCCGGGTTAATTTCTACCACCTTGGTTTCTTTGCCCTGATCGCAATGCACAACACATGAGTCAGCTTTTTTCTTTTTATTCGGCCCCAGTGGCACGCGGCCGCCGCTACCTGGAAGCGTACGTTCCCATATATCTTACAGGGCATGCCCAATATAATGTTTGGGAACGTAAGGGTTCCTAGTAGTATTCCATATGCTCAATAATATATATATATATGTATATATATATTGTGACAGGGTGTCCTCTAAGTTATATGACAATGTGCAGATGTGTCATACCAATGATATGATATGGGATTATCATATAAATGTTCACGTGGCATCGTTGGATATGGAGGCACATGTCTTTTTTTTCGACAGGGATGGACTGGCATTTCGCGAAGCGACATCGTGACAGGACGTAAATGAGATGCATTGGCGCATGGTTTGTCACAGATATCTCTTGCGAGAAAAAAAAAATCGGCGCGTCAAAACTGCCGCCGTTTTATTACCTCAAACTTGAGATCGAACGTTTGGATTGCGTGGCTTTATTATAACGAATGGATCCTTCCCAACTAGTTCAATTTAACGTGCTTCTAAATCGGCGCTGGAATAACCCTGCCTTGCAGGACTCGTTTCTCAAGAACGACTTTGCAGTCCCGAGGGCCGCACATCCCAAGAGATTTTTTTCTTTTTTCAGCGCTGGTTATGATGCCTTGGAAGAATAGGGGCAGGCTGTTTAACGCAAGTTTTGACAAACAGCTGCTTTCTGAGGGCGGAAAAAACAAGTTTTCAGTAATTTGGCCTTCGACTTTTTTTTTGACAAAACATAGTTCAAAGCTGCTGAACCTTTTGTGCAATATGTATATCAAAATCACCTTGAACTTAACGAAACGTTTTTCTCAGGAGTTGATGCTTTACTTATATAGTTTTGCAATTTCGGCATGTTGTACTCTATACTGAGTAAAATTTCGGCCTAATAATTAGTATTTGGATCAGGATACGCAGCATTTATCTCTCCTTTCAAATACAACGCTAACACAATACAGTTACAATACAAATACGATACATAAATACAAATGCAATACAAATAAAATACAGTGCTATACAACACACATACAATGCAAATGCGGTACAAGTACGATACAAATACAATACAAATATGAATTGATACAAAAAGCGCGAGCGGTATTGCACGATACCAGACATGTACAACTGAGGCATTTTTCAGCGCTTCTGAACCGAAAAATTCAGTGTAGAAAAGGACAGAACATTAAATTCTTCACAATACACCGAATGAAAGTACTTTCATTTGGCTTATTGTGAAAAAGAAAATTCTGCGTTTTTTTTTTCAAGTGCCAAAACCACCATTTGATTATCAGACATGCCTTAAGAGCAGCGTCCTTTCTGTCCTCTTCCATTTTTACTCTCTGAGTTTTTTCTGTTCACAAGCGCTAAAAATGCATCAGTTGTACGTGTCTGATTCCCTGCTATGCCACTTGCACTCCTTGCGTCAATTTGTATTGCATTTGTATTGTATTGTATTTCTAACCCCAATACCGTGCATCGCATTGCTATTGTACCTAAATTGCATTTTTGTGAACGTCTTTGACTCGCTCAGGCCCTCCACGCGCACGCGCGAGCTCACCGCGGCTTCCCTCCCCCTCGCCTCTTTCTCTCTCTCTCTCTCTCATTTTTCTATTCCTACTTTCTCGTCCACCAGAGTAGGGTAGCCAACCAGACGTATTTCTGCTTAACATCCCTGCCTTCTCTCTTTATTCTCCTCCTCTCCTATCCACCTCTCCTCCTTCTCCTAAATTGTATTGTTGTTACATTTATATTGTGCTTGTATTGCATTTACAATGTGTTTGCATTGAATTTGTGTTGTATTTGTATTGAATTTGTATTGCATTCGTGTTGTAGCCTTAGTTGAACACAGATATAAACGCTGCTTATATGGAAAGAAATGCGGTAGGGTAGGTGCCGCGCGCCGTTCATTGCGACGCCCGTGCCTACCTCAATCAGAGCCGGTTAATAAGCGGGGGCTCCACCTTGGCACGTCGCACTCGTGCCAGCGGTTAGGACGCGTTTGCCCACGTGTCACGGGGTCATTTGCATTCCTGCACTTCTTTTATTACACGTACAGTGACAGAAAAGATCGATGTCCTACGAGGTGGTGAGAAAAAAACGTATTAAAAAAAACTATCCGAAGATGACTCAAAGTAATTTCCCGCTACGCCTGCTAATATATGCCGCATAGGAACACTTATATTGGTTACCTTTATTGGTTAACGCTTAGAAGCACGTGACTTAGGTCACGTTGCCCCACCTCCTGGATCGAACCGCGTTACAAGGCACATTGGAACTCTTGCGAGAACACATTTCGTAGCATTGGTGTCAGGATCGCCCCACAAAGTCATCACCTCTGGTTGCGCTGCCTCCGGGGATCGGGCCGCATTACATGACTGGACAGCCGGTTCTAACGTGGCTTCTACACACGCAAATTGGGATGGGCAATTGACACTGACAATGAGGCATTTACGGACCAACGTGACCAACGTGACACTCAGGGAGTTTACAGAAAACTGCCGGTCTAAAGTTATGTAGCCATTCAATTCAGTGCCCCTTAAGGTGACACTGAAAGCAGCAACACCGAATGAGTTTAGACGGCAGAAATATCGCTTTTAAAGCTATCTTTTTAATTCATTCAATAAGACAGGGTTGGTTACAGAAAGCAAAGAGTACAAAGCCAGAACTTACTCCCATCTCTCAATTTAGCCCCAAAACTGCTGCGCGCCTTGACATCATTGTCTGGTTAACCTCCCTGCCTTTCCCTTATGACTTCTCTCTCTTCTCTTACGTCATTGTGACGTCACGGTCTTTATAGTATTTGCTTTGCAGTTTCGGTCGTTCTAAGGGAGGGGGGGGGGGGTGCAGCTAGACGCGCACAAATGCTTTGAAAACTTGACAGGTATAGACTTTAGTTCGTTTAGAATTGATAGACAGTCAAGTGATGCCAGTACACACTATGTAAATCCATGACTTCATGAAGGGCCAGTGCGGGGATCTCAAAATGGCGTCGCCGCCGCCCGTCTTCTGCGCGCCATTTCTGGCTCACACAGACACTTCTCGCGATAAGAGTCGAGCTTCTTTTACTGCATTAAAAGATATATCGTTAACGATCTTCTATTTACGTCTGAATGAGTAGAGAGCAAGGCGCAACAAACCAGGACAGAAGAAGAACACAAACGACAGGACCGGTGTTCTTCTTCTGTCCTGGTTTATTGCGCCTTGCTCTTTACTCATTCAAGCACGAACCGACTAGCCCAAGCAAGAGTGTTACTTGAGCCTATTAGTGTCTCTATAAAATGCACCGTGGACAAACGCCGCATTCGCGAGATCTCTCATTACACTGCGTTAGCCGACTCCAACGTGGCAGCTTTTGAGTAGCACCGTGTATAGTTTGACCTTGTATTACCGCTCTTAGCCTTCCTCAGGTACACCACGGTCTCGACCGGACGTTTCAGTTAGCCGTTACCAGCGGGCCCTTGCGTGTGTTGTGCACGTGCGTAGTATACTACGCCCGAATGCGTCGCTCCACATGTCGCCAACGTCGTCGGCGTCACCTATAGCGAGCCGGTCATCACCGGCCGTGTGGCGATGCAACCATCCGCGGCATGCGTCTATTAAAGAATTACCCTTCGTCTCTCTCTCTTTCCGGCGTGTACGTGCAAATACCGTCCCCTCGTCAGTCCGTCTAATCGTCGGCCATCCTTCATTTCCTCACATAATGGCACCCAATCCGTGACTCCTGAGTGACCACGGGTAACCTGTTCTGCACTAACCAAAGGCATACCCGGTTTTCTATTTCTCTTCCGCCTCCTTCTCCCGTGTGCCTGACACCATACATTTAGCCCCTCCTCAGAACGACATTACGGGTCTCCGTCCGGTGGAGAATCAAAAGCGTGTATGGCTGCGCGTATATCTATTGTCATCAGCATTAGGCGCCGTCAGATGACAGTGCTAAGCGGAAGTTGACTCTGCGATTAATGGCTTATGCTCGCACGTTCGCGGGCATGCGGTTGCGGGAGAACGATTTCGCGCACCTTTTTTTTTTTTGCGCTGGCATTGATTCCGAGGATACTCTTCATCACGTGCCGGTAGTAAACACACGTGTCGTGTTGTTGGTACTTGCTATATGTACGAAACTGTCGATGCAGCCTTACCACGTGCGTGTGTGTGTGCGCTTTTGGAGGTTTCGTACGGGATATCGGAATGGGCGGTGATGGCCTCTTCTTTTTTTTTTTTTAAGCCTTGCATGGCAACTCAGCTCTGTTATTCATCGATAGGTCACCTCTGTAGCGTGGGCCTATGGGGCGGAAGTGAGATTGAGGGGTCAAGAGGAAGCCTTGATGGCTTTCTCGCTTGCCGCGTTTTACGCTCAGTGATTACTAGGATGGGCTGGTACGCACCGTGAGCTGTAATTTTTCTTATTTTTTTTTGCCCTTATACCTTCGGTGAAATGCTGTGTTTGATTCGCCGATCTTGAAGCCCGGCCTAACCGCTTTCACGGGCTTTTTCTTTCGTTCACGATTGTGATGATGGTGACGGTACAGTGACCTTGCCGTTCGAGAAGTGGCACTGCTGTGTCGGGCAATTGGTGAGAACAAGGCCCGATCAACGATGCATTGACTGCGCATGAGTGGTGCGACACGGAATTGTTGCGCGATAGCGTGCGCGTATGCGTGTTGCATTGTGTGCCTGCAGTTCGTGTGGGAGTGCTTGTGTCTGCGCACGTTGTGGGCACAGGTGTTTGCGTGTGTGACAGGGTTAACTTTTGACAGTGTGAGATCGAGGCTGCGAGCGCGCGCGCCTGTGTGTGCGTGCGCGTTTGTTTGTTTGTTTGCTTGACTGTTTGTTTGCTTTCTTGCTTGCTTGCTTGTTTGTCTGTTTGTTTCTTTGTTTGTTTGTTTGTCTGTCTGTCTGTCTGTCTGTCTGTCTGTCTGTCTGTCTGTCTGTCTGTCTGTCTGTCTGTCTGTCTGTTTGTTTGTTTGTTTGTTTGTTTGTTTGTTTGTTTGTTTGTTTGTTTGTTTGTTTGTTTGTCACAATCGGTGTAAAGAAGAAACGCGGGTTGCATATACCCGAACGAACACGGCATCTCAGCGCAAATACGTTCCCTCTCCTCCTAGGAGCCAAAAAACGAATGGCAGAAGAAGCCCGCAAGGCGAATGCATTAACGATCCACCCGATCGAGGCTGTCTCACCTCGGCCAGCGTACGTCAACAGCGGACCGAGGGTCATTACCGACAGCTACACAGAGCGGGTGCAGCGCCGTCTCGGGGCTGAAAGCGGGTGCGTTTTGGGAGGAAATGCAGTGCAGGATGAAGGAGTGGTTTGGCCAAGTCGGGCACGGGTTGGGGGAAGGGGGTGGGGGGCAGGGGGTGGCACGTGGGGTCGAGGTAATGCGAGAACGTCCGTGCACTCGTGTCCATCCCGCCATCGTTCGGGGCCGAATTACCTCGAACGACGCGCCACTTAGCCGTCACTTTTCCACATTGCGGCAGTCACTTTAGCAGCGGCGGTCGTTATTCATAGCGGCCGGAGAGCATCGGAAGAGACAACGATGGCACTGCACGAAGAATAGGAGGAGGAGAGAGAGAGAGAGAGAGGGAGAGAGAGGGCTGTGATCGTGACCTCGGAAGCCGCCAGGGCGTTACGACGGCCAACCGCCATCGACATTAGTCCAATTAAGCGTCGCGTAGGCTCTCGAACGGCAGGAGCAAGGAATGCCGTTCCGAGTGGCGTGTTCCTGTAGGCAGGCCTAGCGCCATGGCCCTCTGGGCCTGCAAGTTTGTTTGTTTGTTTGTTTGTTTGTTGCTGTTGTCTTCGTTGTTGCTGCTGCTGCTGTCGTCGTCGTCGTCGTTGTTATTGTTGTAAGGAGGAGATTTCGGCGCGCCGGGCCGCTTAATTGCATGGTCTCGTGATCGGGAAGCACCGGAACCGTGGCCTCGTGTACGCTCACGCACAGTTCTCGGAAAGAAGCGTGCCTGCCGCAGGGATTGTGCACGTGACACTGTTGGAGGGGCGCAGCGACACCTTTGTTATTATTTATTTATTTATTTAGTTATTTAGTACATACTGCAGACCTTTCGGTCCAAGCAGAGGGGCAATAGAACGTCTACAAACAAAAAGAGAGCAAATTAAGAACAAACAAATACAAACTTATACAAATTTTAGTCACACTGTGTCTGTAAAGTGTCGTTCCAGTCTGATACTGTCCTGGGAAAAAAATGGCTGTGGCTTAGGTAAGGTTAAGCCCAGGATGCGAAGCATACTAGCCTTTATTTTAGTTGTTGAACCACTGTTTAGCCTGGTGAACTGCTGTTGCTTGGCTATTTGGTTCGGCTAGACGAAGAAACAACTCATGCATTACTTCTTCGCCTTCAAGAGTGGAACGCGACAGCGTTCCCGTCGACCCGCCAAGGGGTGTAAGACAATGGGCTACAGGGCAGCGACTACGCGCCCCGCATTGGACGCGGTGAGCGTCGAGCAAAGCAGCGTTCGGCGCGGCAACGAAATGTGCGCCTGAGCAAGAGACGCACGCCTTAGAAACAGCTCGTTTCTAAGGCAACACCGCATTCACTAGAGGCGCTTTTGTACCGCTTTGAAGCATCTTACTCGTGGCTCAGTGGTAGCGTCTCCGTCCCACACTCCGGAGACCCTGGTTCGATTCCCACCCAGCCCGTCTTGCAAGCGTTGAGCCAAAGCCACTTCTCCTCTGTCGTGACGTCACGGTGTCACGTGATTTCATGGCGACACCGCCGCGCCTGAGGAGCTGGGTTGAGCTCTCGTAATATGCTTCGCATAAAAGAAAATTTAAACGTGTCAGTTCGAGCATAATAGGGTGTTAGTGAATCCGGATGATGCTGTCTTGTTTGCCGTGTTAATGCAGGCGTTATATAAGTCGATGGTTTAATTTCAAGCCTGTTGTTGAGAAGAAGGGAAAGGAATTCAAGTCTTAGCAGCTTTCGGCGTGTTTCAAGAGTAGGTATGGAGTTTTCTGTCATAATTTTAGAGGGAGAGTCCTGTCTTGCGAATTTATTAAATATAAACCTGACTGCCTTTCTTTGTAGTTTTTCAAGACGCACGATATTTGATTTAGTGTAACGATCCCTGATATACATGCATACTCTAACTTTGGTCTAATAAATGTAAAATAACATCAACGCGACAAGAAAGAACGAAATGTTTGCCACCCGTGGACGAAGCTTTCACGAACGTGCGAGCCAAATAATATCGCGCCGCATGCATGAATCGGGGAGCCCGCAATGTAGCATAAAAAAAATCGCTCGCTCGCTCTCTCTTACACCTTCCGACGTGTGTATATATTTTTGACGCGGTCTATCGGCGTCACAGACCGCGTGGGATAGCCCATATTGTCCAACCAGTGGGCTATTGTACATGACCGTGAGTTACTTACGAGCGAGAAAAAACGTTGAGGAAAAGCTGAATACTTCAGCCAAGTGTGTACGCTACCCGCAGCGTCCGGATTTCCAACCTGTTCTCGGGAAAGTAAAGGTTTATTGACATCTGACTAGGGGTGTGTACCAATTCTGGCCGGCATCGGAGACAGTCTATACATTCTCAGCTAAGGAGACGGCTTCGAAGCCATGTAATGGAACGCGTTTCTAGCCGTCTCGAAGACGTACGGAAGACGCTCCTGCGACGCGACTCCACCTCGCGGCCAGAAGAAAAAGTTGAGAAAAGCGCACATTATTTCTGTCTCGTAAGTCTTTGCGCCTGCAAACATATGAAAACACAAGATAACTTACCTTAAGGGGCGTTGAAATCAAGAAAAAGAAATGGGCATGGGCAGGACATGTAATGAGGAGGCAAGATAACCGATGGTCATTAAGGGTTATGGACTGGATTCCAAGGGAAGGGAAGCGTAGCAGGGGGAGGCAGAAAGTTAGGTGGGCGGATGGCATTAAGACGTTTGCAGGGACAGCATGGCCACAATTAGAACATGACCGGGGTTGTTGGAGAAGTATGGGAGAGGCCTTTGCCCTGCAGTGCGCGTAACCAGGCTGATGATGATGATGATGATGATGATGATGAAGAAGAAGAAGAAGATGATGATGATGATGATGATGATGATGATGATGATGATGATGATGATGATGATGATGATGATGATGATGATGATGATAAAGAAGGGGCGTGGGATAGCGTGCCTGCGTTTTCTTGTGCGCAGACAACCTTCCTATTGGCTTTCCAAGCGTCCAGCTCAGCTTTCATCTTGTTATTATTCTTTTTTTTATTTCACGATACTGCAGGCCCTCCTCGGGCCCATGCAGGAGTGGTTACAACACGGAATGGTGTAACCACTCCTCTATGGGCCCGTGGAATGTGAACATGGAATGTGAACATGTTTGGACAGGAAAGTAGCCTGCATCGTTTTTTAGTTCGATGCTGTCTTCGCGAAGCTGTCCACTTTGACGCCTTCGCGAGAACTGGAACGAGACTTAAGATAGCCGCTGTCCGCTTTAGCCGTCCACTTAGCCGTCTACTTTGCCGTCTACGGCGAGCGTTGGAACACGGCCTAGGTAAGCCTATTGACAGGCTTGGCAATGCTACTCCAGGTGAGACGATGAGAGATCAAAGAAGTGGGGTGAGAGAAAAAGAATTACCAGAAAAATGCGCGCGCCAA
This sequence comes from Dermacentor albipictus, assembly GCF_038994185.2. NCBI lineage: Eukaryota > Metazoa > Arthropoda > Arachnida > Ixodida > Ixodidae > Dermacentor > Dermacentor albipictus. Next base: position 44,243,149 of record NC_091827.1, read on the forward strand.
TATGCAAGCGTGCCAAATGTACCATATTGACACGTGTACTTATCTTTATCGGGCGACCACGTTTGGCCGCCTAACAAATGTTATCGTGCAGCGCAGGACGCGGCTGCATGTAAAAGAAGTTTCTGGAAAGTTATCGATGGTTCCCTCCACTGTCTTTCACCGCAACTTGTGTAATCTGATTACATGTATGCGTGACGCGAATAGTGCAGAACTTTGTGGAAGGCACGCGGGTCCCATCGGTTAATCTGGAACATTCCACGACTGATCTATAAAAGCCGACGCGCTTGACCCGCTGATCAGATTTACGACGATCGCCGACTGTGTTCGCCGCTCTCGTTGTGCTTTGAGTGTTGCCTGTTTTGTGGGCACAGGTTCGCCCAATAAAAGCTAGTTTTTGCCTTTCACAGTATTGCTACTGTGTTCTTTTACGTCACGACCACGTGACAATATTTCGCAAGTCGCTTGCATCACCCTCGAATCCGGCGGCGAACGTTATAAGCGCCTAAGAGTGGGTAGCAACTTAGAGCCTAGGACGAACGGCCATGGTCCAAGAGCGTCCCGAAATTCGAGTCCCCACGTCGCGTCCCAACGTTTAGAGCCGAATCCCCCCGAGGACAGCTAGCCGTTGCGACTAAGCATCTGCAAATGCAAATTAGAGTCCGCGCGCCGACACCGAAGCTGTGGGACACAAAAAACATTCAAGCGAATACGATCGACGCAGGCTCGCACGATCACGTCTGTCGTCATCACGTGGCATATAATTGCTACAGTCCTTAGCGCATAGTATGCGAGCAAAATAAAAAAAAAGTGGCGTACAGTTAAAAAGAATTGAATTCTGGGGGTTTTGCGTGCCAAAACCACGATACGATAATGAGGCACGCTGTATAGTGAGGGAGTCAGGATTAATTTTTTAACCACCTGGGCAATCTTTGACACAATAGCTCCGGGTCCCAACAGCACTTTTACATACAACCACATCCTACATAAACAATAGAGCAACCCCCTTAGTGTATAGTATGCGAGCAAAAAAAAGTGGCGTACAGTTAAAAAGAATTGAATTCTGGGGATTTTACGTGCCAAAACCACGATACGATAATGAGGCACGCCGTACAGTGAGGGAGTCAGGATTAATTTTTTAACCGCCTGGCCAATTCTTCAACACAATAGCCTCGGGTCCCAACAGCACTTTTACATACAACCACATCCTACATAAACAATAGAGCAACCCCCTTAGTGTATAGTATGCGAGCAAAAAAAAGTGGCGTACAGTTAAAAAGAATTGAATTCTGGGGATTTTACGTGCCAAAACCACGATACGATAATGAGGCACGCCGTACAGTGAGGGAGTCAGGATTAATTTTTTAACCGCCTGGCCAATTCTTCAACACAATAGCCTCGGGTCCCAACAGCACTTTTACATACAACCACATCCTACACAAACAATAGAGAAACCTCTACACGAAGCCGATACACACGTCATTCACAAACACTTCTCGCGGTGGCCATACCCGAGACCTTTCAACCGACTTATAGTAACCCTGGTGTATCGACCTCTAGTAACCTAACAGGCAACTCAACAGCCCACCATCATGTTAATGTAAAACCTCACTATAATGAATGTCTTTCGATTAGCGACTAGCGGATTGAATGCCTTTCGATTTTCACACATTGAGAGTGCTCGATATAACGGGTCAAACAAATGTGTGTCGAGTGTGGCTCAATCGACGCCGTCTTAGTTTTAGTCAATTAAATATGTGTCGAGTGTGAGTCAGTTGAAGCTTTCTTATCTTCGATCAATTAAATCTCTACCGAGCGCGCTCGTCGGAAATTGACGTCGAATTGATTGACAGACTCAAAATGAACTTGACGCATAGTCGAATGAAACTCAGAGTACATTTCTTTTTTCACCCGCCGTGATTGCTCAGTGGCCATGGTGTTGGGCTGCTGAGCTCGAGGTCGCGGGATCGAATCCCGGCCACGGCGGCCGCATTTCGATGGGGGGCGAAATGCGAAAACACCCGTGTACTTAGATTTAGGTGCACGTTAAAGAACCCCAGGTGGTCGAAATTTCCGGAGTCCTCCACTACGGTGTGCCTCGTAATCGGAAAGTGATTTTGGCACGTAAAACTGCATATTTTAATTTTTTTTTCGTTTCTTTTTTTCCAAACTGCTCGTTCAAGGCGTTCTCTGATATTGCAGTGCGCAAGCTTTTGACGCCAACTGCAAGCGCGTGCGTGTTTTGCGGACAAAACTGCATTCCTCGAGTCGAGACGTAAACATCGATATCGCCGAGTTTCCTGCGGTTTGTACGAAGCGAGAGAGCCGATCTCGTGTCGGTCCTCCTGATCCCGATGTCCTTTATTCCTAGGTCGACCTTCCCGCGCAGCTTTTATTGCGCGTTTCGCGGAATTACGCACGATGCGGGCACTTTCGCCGAGATTCCTTGCCCGATTTGCACGTGCAAAGGCGCGTTATCGATAATCCTTTCGCTTCCGCTCGTCGTTACAGGGAAATTTTTGGCCGTCTCCTTCTCCGCAATACCTTTCTCTCTCTCTCTCTCTCTCCCCTCTCTCTCTATTTCTCTCTGCGTCGTACGCTCCGCGATGGCGTCGGACGTCGGTGTCCGTAATTCTCGCCTCGTTGATGGTGGCCTGACTCAGCGATGCACGTGTGACCCCAAGGCCGCCGTCTCGACGACATTGCGGGGGATTAACCTGCACTGTACGTGGTGCTGCGGGGGGCCGCAAATCCGGTATGTACAAGCGCTTGCAGTGCTCGCGCATGTATACTCGGATGTCATTATCATATTATCATTATTTTTTCTATCCGCCGTGGCTTTCCTGCGATTCGAAACATCCTTGAGTCCAGCAGTGCGTCTTAGGTAAACGGCATCGGGCTTCCGCTGCAGTTCTTACTTTTCGTTTTTTCTGTCGTCTGCTTTAAACGTCCTTCCGTCGGTGGCGTTTTTTCTTTTGATGCCGTTAGCATTCTTAGGATACTTCGCGCACTTTCCAGGACGTTTCTTTCCGTGCCTCTAAGTGTGTCTCCGCCAACGCGGTACAATGTGTACTCCATGATCTGACGGGTAGAGCACCGGACTGCTGTGTTGAGGTACCGCAACCATAACTACCATAACCCTCGTCTTAAGCAAGAATTACTTTCCCACCCTCCATTCATATCACCTCGTATTGACCATCGTTATAAAGTGCTTGTTCCTCATTGTCACACTAACCAACACTTTCATTCTTTCATCCCTCAAACGTGTAATGGTTGGAACCGCTTACCCACCTCCACTGTATCTATTACGGACCCCAGTGACTTTAAAAATGTGCTTGAATACCTAATATTTGTTACCTAATATTTGCTTTGTTTTTTTCCCTATTTATTGTTCCCACTCCCTTCTGTAACGCCCTATAAGCTCTGAAGGTATTCAAATAAATAAATAAATAAAAAATAAACCGGATTCGGAACCAGCCGTTCCACCAACTTGGGTCCCTAAGTAGGTTACACTGGGTGTGCGAAGCTTCTAAATGAATAATTTTGACGCCTACTTGGGTCAGGTATGTGCCAGTGGGCATGTGCATTATTTAACTCACTCAACCTCTTGTGCGCCAACTTGGCTAACTAGGTTTGCGCTGGTCTCCAACACGGGTAACGAGGTACGTGACGCTGGGTACGTGGCGCCCGTCAATGAAAAAGAAATCCTTTAAAATGTCTCCCCCGCCGAGCGGAATCGCAGGCACGTCATCTACATTCAGACGCGCGCCGCGTGCGCGTCTGAATTACTTAAACTGAGGACTTCTTAAATCTACTTAAATCTACTTAAACTGAGGACGACGCAACGAGCTATGGAAAGAAGAATGATCGGTGTAACGTTAAGGGATAAGAAAAGAGCAGATTGGGTGAGGGAACAAACGCTAGCTAATGATATCTTGGTTGAAATCAAGAAAAAGAAATGGCCATGGGCAGGACACGTAATGAGGAGGCAAGATAACCGATGGTCATTAAGGGTTACGGAATGGATTCCAAGAGAAGGAAAGCGTAGCAGAGGGTGGCAGGAGGTTAGGTGGGCGGATGAGATTAAGAAGTTTGCGGGGACAACATGGCCACAATTAGTACATGACCGGGGTTGTTGGAGAAGTCTGGGAGAGGCCTTTGCCGTGCAGTGGGCGTAACCAGGCTGATTATGATGATGATGATGATGATGATGATGATGATGATGCCATGCGCGGACTTTCCGGCGGCGCCGCTTGATGGCGCGACGTGTCCAGATCTAGGGATGCGCGAGAGAGGAGCTCGGCTGCACACACGCTTCATACATGACGCGCTTTGGCACTAAAAATAAGGTGTGTCGCTTTAGCGACACACCGCCGTATACTTGTCATCTGATTGCTATCATGCCGTTGTCGTGCGCATCTTCTTCATTGTGCCGTCGTCCTGCATTCTCTGTCATACAGTGGTCGCGGTGCCAGCGCCGGTCGTTCTATCCTCGTTCACTCTAACTTCGTCATCCAACTGTATAGTCGCGCAGACCTCTTTATACCGTTGTCGCGTCACGTCCATATCTTCGTCACGCTGTGTGTTTTACCATTCTCATCGCTTCAGTAACGCCATCCCATTGTCATTGTCTCCTGCCGTTGTCGTCCCGTCGGCGTCGGTGATTCGTCATTCTACCGCGGTTACGATGACGTCATTAAATCGCGATTACGCCACCGTTCACGTGCCGTACTCGCCGGGCTATCGGCGTCGTTCCAACTTCATCGTGCGTTTGTCGTCATACCGTGGCCGTCACGCCATTTCGTCGTCATCCAATTGGTCTCCTGTCGGCATCGTCGCGCTGTCGCCGTTGCACCGCCATTTAAGAATTTTCATTTCATTGTCATCATTTCATTGTATGACGCCGTTGTCGTCACAACGCCTTTGTCGTTCCATCGACGTAACGCTCCTTCCTTGTCATTCAGTAGTCGTTAGTGCGTCGACGTCGTACAGTCGTCGTCATGCCGTCGTGCTCAAGCGCTACTATGGCAAACGAGTGGCATAACACCACGGGAGGATACCGGATTATTATGCCGCACATAACCAAAGCAATGGAAGTCTCTGAATGACAATTACAGATGTTAAACGAACTTGACTGGTGTATCGCTACATTGCTCGAATGCTAATCGCATTAGCATCGACTATCATCGTGAGATGCGTTGTGCTGTAATATATTTTTTCCTCGGCCCGCTCTATGCAATCAGTAGGCAAATAAATTACTTCGAATTTCATTTGCAGGCAAGAAATGACACTTAGAACGACAGAAAGCTGAGCTAGTTGGTAAGGATTCATTATGCAAAATAGAAGTGAGGCGTGCAGACATGACACAAGAGTAGGACATCGGCGGACACAAGAAGGACATCGGTGTTCGTGTTGTCCACTTCTCTACTCTTGTGTCCTGTCTGCACGCCTCACTTCTATTTTGCATAAGAAATGACAAGTCCGAAATGGCATGTCAATCTCAGTACTCTTTCTTTGTGTCTGCTTCGGCGTTACTTTCTTTCGCTAGTAAAGTTTCCATAGATTGCTTCTGTTTTGACGGCCGACAACAATACGTAAAACATGTCTTTGAATGGCGCCGTTTGTCAGACCGAGCAATGCGGTGCTACTGCTCAAATTGTATCAACGCATATGTGGCTGCTTAGTATACAGACGATGATGGTGATGTTTCTTCAGAACGTGTTATTAGCCTGGCAGTCGGTAACGTCAGTTACCGGGACACAAGACTACTAATAATCGTCGAGCGGTCCCGAGCAACGAATGAGTGCGTTGACGGTCTGCGTCTTTTGTTCGCATATTTGACCCGCAGAGCAAAGGAGGACCAAATAACAACAAAACCCTGACCGTCGACTAATCTTTATTAGTACCTCGTATGGGATGGATTTTGTTGATTTGGGGTTCTGCAGCGTGCGCGCAATGCGCGATTCACAATTGTGTTCATTCCGCCTCAGTAGAACGTCGTCGCCGCGGCCGGGATTCGAACCTACGACCTCGCGTTCATCAGCAGAATGAGATTGCCATGTACTGAGCCAAAGCGGCGAGTAATTTTGACATAGATAGGCTAATTGTTTGTTTCGTTGATTTATTTATTTATTTATTTATTTATTTATTTATTTATTTATTTATTTATTTATTTATTTATTGACTGACTTTCCAGGCGGGGAGTAGGAGGAAGGGGAAGCCCGCTGGAGTGACAGAGGAGACCGCCAGGAGGCGGGAGAGGGGCGTCCACGATGACGACCGAGGGTGGCGGCGGCGTTTTGGAGCAGGTGGCCGAGCACCTGGTCGAGCAGGTGTTCGAGCACATGGGCAAGAACGAGACGGCTGCCGGCACCGAGCCGCTCATGGAGGGAGAAGAGGAGGAGTACTTCCGGGCTGCCGCGCCCATACTCTTCCTCTTCGTCAGCTTCATACTCGGAAGTACGGCTAATCACTCGCTCTTTTCTTTCCGTGCACTAAAGCAAAGGCGCCAGCTAGAGTACTCCAAAACACGACCTCCGAGATCTGGCTGCGCCCGATCTCGGGGGTCACGTCTATAACAGTTTCCACCAAGTAGTTTTACTAGCGGGAAATGTGGCTCTAGTGTCTCTAGTTACTCGCTCTTTTCCTTGCACTGAAGCAACGGTGCCAGCTAGAGCACTCTAAAACACGGCCTTCGAGATCTGGCTGCGCCCGATCTCGGGGGTCACGTCTATAACAGCTTCCTCCAAATAGTCTAATAGCGGGAAATGTGGCTCTAGTGTCTGCGAGACCCTGCAAGCACGGTGATTGTGGGCCTTTTCACGAGTTTGCCGAAACTATCGTCCTTCTGGCTCGGAACGGCATCGTGACTTCGCCAGTTGATCGCTTTCGACAAAATATTGCGTCACTAATGCAACAATTGGCACTAAATACGCGTGTGCGCACAGGCACTTTATTGCCTTGCCGTGCTCATGAAACTCTGACAGCTCGGAAATTCAGAAAAAAAAAGAAAGAGACGTAAAGAGTAAATTGCGTCACGAGAAACACATCTCAAATCGCAAGCGCGAAGTTTAAACAGATACACATACCAGCCACCACGGTGGCTGAACAATCACAACGCACATGGTGCACCGCATAGCATTACTATAGGTTACGTAGCCTACGCAATTGCCTGTGGTATACCTGCATCGAGGTTATCTGGCGACGACGCCCCCTGTCAGCGCCAGGAAGAGCCGCTAGTTTGTACGTGCAACGAATTTGCGAAATCTATTTATTTGTTTTGAGTCTTAGGGTGTCGCGATTTACATCGAGAAAGGTGTGCAGTAGTTGCAGGGCTACCTCGAATACCAGAACTGATGGAAGCACAGTGAATGGTTAGTGTCTGCAACGTAGCTACATACTACATAAAACCACGACGAAAACGGAACCGCTATCGTGTTTATGACAACGCGACAGAAGACAAACTAGAAGAATGCGCAACCGAGCTATACTGCCAAACATTACAAAATACGGTTCATTGATTGCTATTCAGTAGAAAAAGAAAGTCGGGACTGTCCCGGTAATTCGGTATGGTTGCCAACCCTAACTGCCACATATTATACTGAATCTGGCCAGCTATCTGGCATCGAATGCGAATCAGCACAAAACAAGGAATGAGAGCCTTATTGTCTCTCTTGTTAAATTCGAACCAGGAACCCCACAACTGTAGTGCGGATGCCATGCCATTGCCTCCACAACCTCATTGCGTTGTCTTCTTTTTAAAAAAATGCTGCGTTATAACCTTACACTCATAGTTCACAAACTTGTTTTAATGGGTCCCTTTGAAGGCAGTCTCTGGAAACATGAAGTCCGTTCTTTCGCGATATAAACCAGACACTTATCACTCACCGCAATATACAAATAAAATAAAATTGGCAAGATATTTATCGCGTTTTGGTGCACGCCATCCCCTATTGGCTGTCATAGCCCGTGAATCATTCTACGGGGAAAAAGAATAGCCATAAACTGTCATGAATGTAGTTACTATGAACATGTACAAACTTATAAGTAGTGTCATAGTGCACCGTAGCGGTTAAATGTTATCCCATTCCCCATAGATTCATCACACGTAAATTCTTCAACGTTTCCTTTTTAATTCTGCAACAAGATATGCGTCAGTAGTTTAGCATACACCGCTCCCAATTCGTCGTCATCAGCATCCCGGGCAGCACCAGAATCGCCCCAAACGGGTGCCGATCACGTCCCAATAAACACGTACGAACGTGCACAAATCGTGTCCTAATGCACCGTAACACTGAAACGCTATCGCATTCTAGTATAGTTCATCAGACGTGACACCCTGCAACCATTATTTTTTTTTCTTTTTTATCGCAGCGTTGGTGCGTTTCCTGCTGAAGCGGCTGAACATCCAGATGCCGTACACGGTGGTGCTGTTCGTGTTCGGCGCCCTGATGGGCCTGGTGTCGCGCCAGTACGAGTCCCTGCAGATCTACACGTACCTGGCGCGCATCGACCCCAAGCTGCTGCTGCACATGTTCCTGCCCATACTGATCTTCGAGTCGGCCTTCGCCATGGATGCGCACACCTTCATGCGCTGCTTCACCCAGTGCATTCTCATGGCGGTGCCCGGACTGCGTGAGTGGACATCCGACGACGTCTTCAATCAATCGATCACTCAGTCGGTTCACTCAAACAGTCAATCAATCAAGCCGTCTCGCAGTTGCTCCGGCCCGATAAGGGAAGATTCAGAGATTACCAATGTTGGAGTTGATGAAGCACTAAAGCGCCAAACAGACGACACAAGAAGAGACACGGAAAGCGCTCCTTCCATGTCTCTTCTTGTGTCGTCTGTTCGGCGCTTTAGTACTTCAGTAACAGGCGCCAACTGTAGCCCAACAAAAAGTTCTGCTTCAATGTTGGAGTGTTAGGCTAATCGGTGCTGCATATTCGATGCCTTTTCATCCCGCAGCGCATGAGATAGGGCAACAGAATGAACACACATAGAGCGCTGAACTAAAGACTGGACTTTGTTTTCCTGCACCAGGAAAACAGGATAGACGACACATGCAATTGAGGCACAAGAAATGCAATCTGCTGGGAAAAAAAATGGCTGTGGCTTAGGTAAGGTTAAGCCCAGGATGCGAAGCATACTAGCCTTTATTTTAGTTGTTGAACCACTGTTTAGCCTGGTGAACTGCTGTTGCTTGGCTATATTTGGTTCGGCTAGACGAAGAAACAACTCATGCATTACTGCTTCGCCTTCAAGAGTGGAACGCGACAGCGTTCCCGTCGACCCGCCAAGGGGTGTAAGACAATGGGCTACAGGGCAGCGACTACGCGCCCCGCATTGGAAGCGGTGAGCGTCGAGCAAAGCAGCGTTCGGCGCGGCAACGAAATGTGCGCCTGAGCAAGAGACGCACGCCTTAGAAACAGCTCGTTTCTAAGGCAACACCGAATTCACTAGAGGCGCTTTTGTACCGCTTTGAAGCATCGTACTCGTGGCTCAGTGGTAGCGTCTCCGTCCCACACTCCGGAGACCCTGGTTCGATTCCCACCCAGCCCGTCTTGCAAGAGTTGAGCCAAAGCCACTTCTCCTCTGTCGTGACGTCACGGTGTCACGTGGTTTCAAGGCGACACCGCCGCGCCTGAGGAGCTGGGTTGAGCTCTCGTAATATGCTTCGCATAAAAGAGAAAAGAAACATCCCGCCTCACGTGTCGTTTACTTCAGGATAGGAAAACGCACTCATTTGTTGTGACAAGGAAATCGAAGCCACATTGGCACTTGTTACCCCTATTCCGAAATTTCTTGCGTTTTTTCTTAGGCGATCAAAAAGAGATATTTTTGATTATGCGCGTGTAATCGATTAGACATTAATTGAACGACAGTGAGTCAGTCAGTCAGCCGAGAGTACATTGGTAAAATTGTTTACCAACGCACAAAGTACAATCAATTCGCTCGACGATATACACTGTGTTCCACGTAACTGGAGCCGATAAGGGAAGCATATCCTAAAGATATGCTAAAGCCAAGGAGCTGAACATAAGCAACTTAATGCTGTTTGGCGTCGCTTGGAGATACTGAGATTATTTTTTCCATTCCGCCTAATTAGATAATCAGTCTTAATTAATTTATCAACTTCTCAAATATTATAGTTAGATGAAAAGTGTGAATGAGAAAATTGTAGATCAAGACGAAAAACTCCCGATACAGCTTTCTGTTGCTCGATACGGGCTACAAAATGTTTTTCCGACCATGAGAGAAGTCCGCGGATATACGCAAAGTGCCTCGAGCGGCCCGTCGCGCTGTAATTTTGCGTGCATTCGTGGGCTTCTTTCACTGAAAGCTGTATTAGGAGTTTTTCATATTGCTCTGCAATTTGTTCATGGACACTTTTAATGAAATTATAATATTTGAGAAGTCGAATAATTAAGACTAATTATCCTATTATGCGGAATGAAAAGAAAAGATAACCTGGGTATCTCCAAGCGACGGCAAACAACATTACCTTGGTTCTGTCCAGCTACGCGGCATTCGCATATTTTTAGCGTTTGGCTCAAGTTACGTGGAACACGCCGCATACTCGCTAATACGTCACGCGAGAGACGTAACCAACGCCATCTGTCGTTGCCCTGTCGCATCACACGCTGTATCAACTGCGCGTTTACACACCACTCAGGCAGTGCGCATTGCGCCGCAGCAGCGTATACACCGTGACGCTGTCAGTTCCTCACTGCTGGTGCTTGAACCGTTCGCAGTGATCTGCGCCGGCCTCACGGCCTTCCTGTCGGTGAACCTGTTCGTGACTTACGGGTGGGGCTGGCACAGCGCCTTTCTCTTCGGCTCCATCCTCAGTGCCACCGATCCCGTGGCCGTGGTGGCGCTTCTCAGGGACGTCGGTGAGTGCTCGACGCCCTTCTTACTTTCCTTTATCTCATACATCGCACCTCTAAGTATTGTCGCAAGCGTTGCGTACACAGGCTCTCTCTCTCTCTCTCTGTGTGTGTGTCCTCGGACGGACACACACACACATAGAGAGAGAGAGAGAGAGATTGTGAAACGATGGAAATGATCCGAAGTTGGGCTTCCCCTCACAGATACTCTTACTGCGGAGAAGCCTGCTTGCACGAACTATGGTTACATACGAGCGTCAGATACACAGTTTTAGGGGAGCGGCGCCATTGTTTTGTGCACAAGCGATATCCAGTTTGCGCGATGCTCGCGACGCTCCGCAAAAGCTGTCCCTGTGCGCGTGCGCAGCCAGCTAAAGACTGTTCGTCAAAGCAGACTTCTCCGCAGTAACAGGCTTTGTGAGAGGAAGCCCGCTTCGGCGTATCCCATTTGCTCATGCAGGCTGTTTGTGTTCGAGTTTGGATGCTCGCACCCAGCTTATCAATACGAGTTCAGTAACTCTGAGCGCTGGCCTGGCACGTGATCGCGCATGCGTACGCGTGTGAACGTGGGATTACAATCACCCTGGGCAGCCTTACCAAAACGATAAACAATGCAGAAACGAAATCACAACCGATGCCAGTGACGACCCTTCGCCCAGCCGATTTCACCGCGGAAGTCGTCTGCAGTGCACTTGTGGATTAGGTGCATTCACGGAAACTTTGAAGACGTATTCACTTATTCATTAGGGTTGAGGATTGGGCGAGTTGGCATTGCACTCTAAAACTGGTACAGCGCGACGTAGAAAGGAGGAAACAAGCCGAGCCGGCCAGATAGAGGAACAGAGCGCTGAGAAAAACAGAGCTCTGTTCCTTTATCCGGCCGACTCGGCTTGTTTCTTCCTTTCTACGTTGCGCTGTACCAGTTTTAGTATTGACTTATTTTTTTTCAGTTTGCTTTCTTTTCATCTACCACAACTTGTCGTGAGCTCAAGCTCACGCGAAACGCATTTTTGCTGCGAGCTTCGTCGTGTTTTGTCACAATTTTCAACGCGCGCGCGATGTCCAGGCACCTCAAAGATCCTGACCACGATCATCGACGGCGAAGCTCTGCTCAACGACGGCTCGGCCATCGTCATCTACGAGGTGCTCGTGGAGCTGGCCGTTCCCGGAAGAAGCATGACCGGTAGGCCACTCGTCGTATCAACATCGTCGATCTACGCCTGCGTGTGATCACAGGCATAGATCACACGCCTGTGATCTGCAGATCGCAGGCGTGTATCCGCACAATGCTACATTTAGAGCTGAAAGCCGGGCAAGTTGGTTTCTGCGTCGACTGCATTATAGTAATTTCCAGCGGAAAAAGAAATCTAGGAAAGCAAGCAAGTAGACAGAAACACGCTGGGAAAGATCCAGCGCCTTTCCGTCTACTTGCTTGCTTTCCTAGTTTTTTTTTTCCGCTGGAAATTCTTACGATGCACTTATCGCACAATAAATTCCTTCGGCCTGTCAGTAAAAAAGCGAGTCGTCAGAGAAAGAAGAAATCCTTGTCCCCTATGAGGACCGAGCTCACGCCTTCTCGACTGCGAATCGGTTGTTGTTGTTGTTGGTGTTGTTGTTGTTGTCGTCGTCGTCGTCGTCGTTGTTGTTGTTGTTGTTGTTTTAAATGTAGAAAGAACGGAAAGCCTTTCTTAAGAGTGTACTGTTCCAAATTTGAAGTACATATCTCAGGCACTAATAAAGAGTAATTAAGAAGAAAATATGAACATGCACTTGCACATACAGACACAAGCACACTCATAGCTTCACTAAACGGGCATTCGCACAGGAAGCACGTTATACGAAGAGTATCCCACCAAAAAAATGTAAAAAAATAAACATTGAGAGAAAGGAGAGACCGCGAATGTTCTTTCGTATATCTACATATAATAACAATTTCATAACAATTTTTTGTTTGTTGGTAAGAATACAGAAAATTACATGTACGTAGTATTACATAAGGAGGTCCCATAGTCAAAGAGTGTATCGGGACCTCCTGTTAAAGACACTTACGATGGTATACAATGTTTAAAGCAACATTATTACAGGTGAGATCTAAGAGCAATACCGAAACATTTTTATAGCATATGAGTAATAAGAACACTTGTTAACAGCATGACAATATTAAACAACAGAATAAAACTAGGAACAAAAATGCACAATATCAGTAAGTATTTATTATTCATGCTTTTAGTTCTCCTTTAAATTGGTATTTTTTTTTTCAGTTTTGATTATAGCTGGTAGAGTATTCCAAAGCGATATCGCGGAAAACTCCGCAGTCTGTTTACCACAGTTAGTTCGCACATGTATATACACTTATACACACATATGCAGCATCCCCATTTGCACATAATCCTGACAGCGGAAAGGACACAACACGGCCGCGACGTGAAGACATTGTACAATGTTTCTAGTAAAACTCTTGCTTGGGCTAGTTGGTTCACGCTTGAAGTAGCAAAGGCAAGGCGCAGAAGACCAGAACTCAGGTCCTGTGGACCAGGCCGGTCCTGTCGTTTGTGTTCTTCTTCCTGAGTCCTGGTCTTCTGCGCCTTGCCTTTGCTACTTCAAGCATGAACAGGACTTCAAGCAGAAGACCAGGACTCAGGTCCTGTGGGCCAGGCTGGTCCTGTCGTTTGTGTTCTTCTTCCTGAGTCCTGGTCTTCTGCGCCTTGCCTTTGCTACTTCAAGCATGAACAGGACTTCAAGCAGAAGACCAGGACTCAGGTCCTGTGGGCCAGGCTGGTCCTGTCGTTTGTGTTCTTCTTCCTGAGTCCTGGTCTTCTGCGCCTTGCCTTTGCTACTTCAAGCATGAACAGGACTTCAAGCAGAAGACCAGGACTCAGGTCCTGTGGGCCAGGCCGGTCCTGTCGTTTGTGTTCTTCTTCCTGAGTCTTGGTCTTCTGCGCCTTGCCTTTGCTACTTCAAGCATGAACAGGACTTCAAGCAGAAGGCCAGGACTCAGGTCCTGTGGGCCAGGCCGGTCCTGTCGTTTGTGTTCTTCTTCCTGAGTCCTGGTCTTCTGCGCCTTGCCTTTGCTACTTCAAGCATGAACAGGACTTCAAGCAGAAGACCAGGACTCAGGTCCTGTGGGCCAGGCCGGTCCTGTCGTTTGTGTTCTTCTTCCTGAGTCCTGGTCTTCTGCGCCTTGCCTTTACTACTTCTGGTACAACGTTTCTCTCTCTCTCTCTCTCTCTCTCTCTCTCTCTCTTCGCGCGGCTCCTCGCCACAGCGGCCGACATCGCGTGGATGTTCTGCCGCATCTCGTTCGGCGGGCCCCTGCTGGGCATCGTGGTGGGCAAGATGTCCGTCTGGTACCTGTCCAAGGTGTTCAACGACTCGGTGATCGAGATCACCGTCACGCTCAGCGCGGCCTACATCACCTACTACCTGGCCGAGACCGTGCTGCAGGTGTCCGGGGTGCTGGCCGTCGTCGCCCTGGGGGTCGTCATCAGCGCCAACAAGGTCAGCATCAGCCCCGAAGTCGAGGAGTTCGTCCACAGGTGAGTTCGGTTCTGCACACTCTATCTGGTCTCGGAGAAGAAAAAACAAAAGTTCTCAACTTTTTTTACAGAAAAGTATAGGCTTGGGCTGGTTGGTAATACATAGTTACACTAGAAGCACAGCGCGGGAAGGACGATCGACAAAGACTAGACAGGACAAGCGCTAACTTGACAGGACAAGCGCGTGTTGAAAGTTAGCGCTTGTCCTGTCTAGTCTTTGTCGGTCGTCCTTCCCGCGCTATGCTTCTAGTGGAACTTGCACCAGAATATTTGGAGGTTTGCAAAATATTGCTGGGCATTTACGTCGAGGACGATATACACTTTACGCCTAGAAAATTTCACTCTGACATCAGAACCTGCTGGTCTGTGCGGATATTTACGTCAGGATTTTACCTTATGCTGTAAAAAAAACTGTACGATACAGAGGCCCGTACTCACAAAAGGTCCTTACGCTAGCAATGTTCGTAAGAACAATTTTCAGCCATGCCTAATCCTAGACGTATTATTATCGAAGGCGACCGCCTATATAAAGGCAAAGAGCACTTAGGAACGAGAATCTTTGTGAATACGGTCCCAGAGTGGTTACATCATGACCATGGCAATGATATTGGAGGTACCGTTTTTAGCTCATTGGGGAGGAATTATTCAGTAGCAAATTTTACATACAAGCATTCGCTAGCTTGTACCGGTAACCTTATAAACGGCCTCGCTCGCAAAATCATGCAACGCGTAGAAAAGTGTATTAGCCAAGAGGCTACTCTGGTTCGTTGTCGTGATAAACGGACCAACACATGTAAGCGCCGTAGCTATGCCGTAAGGAATAATCAACTCGCGTGAAATAGCAATCGCGGGAAGTTGTAATTCAAAGCATCGGGACATGGATGTGGTATGTCTTCTTTACTTGCGAAGCAATTTATTTTTGGTGTGCACAACGCTTCCTGAAGCTTCTTGTCTGAAGCCTCGTGCGTGTCATGTGTGGCTCCGGGACGTGCAACCGCGCAGAATTTTACACGTCATAGCAAGTTAAACTTAGCGTTTGCACTGCTCCGCGTCATTTTGTATGAATATTATTTTGTTTCACATGTCTAATCTTGCGAAATAAAAACAAAAAAGAAATCCGAAAGAAGGCGTAGAGATGTGCACTGCAACATCGAATACTGGAGCCCCCATTCGTCGAGCACATGCTAGATGGCGCCACAATACTTCGTCGCAGCAAACTCGGAGGCTTCACCGAGGCGCGCGAAGCGGCGATTGATGAGAACACGTACAGTGCGGTCACATATTTAAAGAAAACATTGTAATGTGCGACTCTCCGTTTGCTGGCACTCAGGGTGCAAGAGTCGACTGAAACTACGTTGAGCTATGCGCTGCAAAGCTTTGTGGAAAGGTGCCGGCGTCGCCAACAGCACAGTCGTCTGCTAGGAAGCCGGGCGATTGCAGACTTGCCGGAGGGAAAACTTCGCTCGTGTTTTACAATCCACACACATGCGTTCCCTTTAACAGTGTACTGCATTGTACATCAGCGCGGCAACGTGAGCAAGACAGATACTTGCTTTCTACCGCGAGTCCTTTCAATCCCGCCAACAGCCTTTAGTTTTCCTTTGCCTCTTGATTTTACCTAAGTTTTCTTCTTACTCTTGCGCTTTTCAAGCTCTTTATATTGCCCCATGAAAGTCACCTCCGCGGCTTAGAACTTAGAATTCCCTCGCATTACGAGTGCTGTAAGTTCGCGTAATGGTCATTCGAAGTGACAAAAACTCGTGGCCTGCTTTATTTTTTTTATCGTCCGCAGCTTCTGGGAGATGCTGTCCTACCTGGCTAACACGCTCATCTTCATCATCGTCGGCATCGTGATCACCGAGCGATCGCTGTCCTTCATCGAGAAGAACGACCTCTTCCTCATCCTGATCACCTACATCGCCATCACCGTGTTCAGGTGAGAGTGAGAGCACACCTCTTCTATTTAGCGAGTGCCTGGGACTACTTCGTTGAAGCAAATCAAAATAGAGGCACATTAAACGGGAATATCACAAAAATTAAGTTAGGCTGTATCGGCAAATTACGCTATCGCGATAGCAGGTTGGCCGATTGAGTACCTTTAGTCTGTCTGCGCCCAAAGTGCACGTTTCCCACTAGAGAGAGATATATGCAAATGAGAGAAAGGCAGGGAGATTAACTTGAGTTAAAGCCTCCGGTTTGCTACCCTGCACTAAGGGAAGGAAAAGGGGATGTAAAGATGGAAAGAAGAGCGGGGACAAAAGGAAAGGAGTGAAAAGAAGAGGTAGAAATCAAAGATAGGAAAGGCGGGGAGGTCAACCGGACGAGCGTTTGGTTTTCTACCCTAACCTGAAGGTAAGGGGGGAAGAGAAGCAGGGAGAGAGTGACAACTGCTTGCACGCGGGAGGATGCACAGAAGGATAATATAAACGGTTAACAACTGGCCGGTGCACTTTCACAACTGCCCTAGTGCGCAAATAGCTTTTTTATTATTATTATTACTTCTTTGCGTGCGCCAGCGACGGATGTCGCCAAGGTCCTAGTACTGAGACTCAGAAACTGAACTGCGTCTTACATTTTCCGAAATCACCGTAGAACTTTCGTGAATAGAGTTAAACTGTTTACCCTGCCCCAATATAACAGTTAAGTTACTCCTGCAATCTGTTACCCCAAAAATTAACTGCTCCCTCAAAGGGAGTTGCCAGCATGCCCTTTGTTATTACACTCTCAAGAGTATCACACACCTCGTGGTGTAACGTGGTTCCACAGTAATGGTAATCGCCGTTACTGTAGCCGATTCCGGTCTCCGGCGCATGCGCTGGGTGTGCTTCCTGTCAGGACGAGAAAGTGCCAGAGCCGTAAGGTTGGAGAAACAAAACACTCGAAGAATGGGAAATATTGCTATGAGACGCTATTGCGCTGGATAAAGCGCAAGGCTGCCGACTGTGCAGAAGAAGAAACTGCTTCAGCCAGGCTCAGTGGCTTACACATCCTGGCAGACGTTTAAGTGGGTGGAAGGAGCTTTACTTTGTCAAATGTTGCTTCGCCATCCTTGGCGTGTTAGTGTTATGTAACCGTCTTTGAGAATGACAGGTCCATTTGTCAAAACGTAGGCCTGTCTGCGTGCGAAACGTTTGCCCGAGTTCACCTTTCTTTCTTAGTTTTAACGCCAAGCGTATGCCCGTCTAGCGACCTCGACAACTCGACAACCCCGCCCCCAGTCTATCGCCAATACAATCTCACCGAGTTGCCAAATACGTGCGCCACCTTATACACGACGGCACGCTTTCTTTATATGGGCAGGGTCTTCCACATAAAAACGTCTACGCCCGTGACCAATAATACAAGAGCCAGGCATTCTGCAAAAAAAAAAGACAAAAAATATTGGCGACTCAGACTGACAATTCCTGAAACTGACGAGTGCGCTGCGATGTTAAGTCTGAACTACTCACAGTCTTCCTTCTCAGGTTACATGCCAATGCATCGAGGAAATCCGCTTTCTTTTCGAATAACCCATGGGGCCACATATCTTCGATCACAGGTGCGCGTCCTTCGAAATAAACATCTGGAACTTAGCTATGTCCGTTGCCCGATATGTATACGTACTCCTAAAGCAAGCCCAGGCTATCCAGAGGGCCCAGGAAAGGGCGGAGCCTCACGGATTTCTGTCCTCTACGTGGGCGTGGCCAGCGGCTACAATGGCCTCCCATTAGGGGGTCCTGACAGCAGCTCCTCAGGATCAAATAAAGTTCGTCGTCTGTCCGTCTGTCTGTCCTAAGCCTCGCAACGCTACTTTAAACTTCCCAGCATGACACATTGACTAAGCGGTACATAGAGTGTAGCATAGCCTGGTTCGATCTGCGTGCCACACACCAACTCCTGGTACGCCAACCCCCCCTGCAGGTTGCTGATGATCGGCATGCTGAGCCCGATCCTGACTCGGCTCGGCTACGGCCTCAAGTGGCAGGACGCCATCATCATGACCTGGGGCGGGCTCAGGGGCGCCGTCGGCCTCGCCCTGGCGCTGTCCGTCGCCGAGAGCCGCTACATCAACAGGGAAAAGATCGGCAACAAGGTATGGCACTGTCCTTGCAGAAATCTGTGAGCAATACTTCTTTTGGGGCGAGTTGGTTCATCTTTAAACATACGGGTAACAGCGCAAACAGACTACCACAAACAGACGACCACAGCGCTTGTGTGTACGTGTCCCCCTTCTTGTTGTCGTCTGTTTGCGCTGTTACCCATGTGTTTCAAGAAATCTATGCAGACGTGTGAAATTGTGCTAGACCTGAGCAGGGGTGCTGGCTTGGGCTAGATGGTTGCGCACAATTAAACTAACAGCGCGAAATTTGGGAAACAGGAGTGCTTCGTCGCTCGTGTGCACGTTCTACATTCGCGCCTGTTAGTTTAAATAATTTGTCGTACCCCTGCTACCCCGACATTTATCCGTCCGACGACTGTAAAGCGTGCGGAACTAGAGCGACGCTGCAGCACATGCTGTGGGCATGCACCGGTAGCGAGCAGAAGGAGTCCCCGACGAACGGGGTAGAAATGGCAGTCTCGAACCGAAGGGCGCGTTGGGAGGCAGCCCTGCTCAGCCACGACCTCGCCGATCAACTGTGGGCCGTCCGGCACGCCGAGGAAGCCGCCCGAGTCCAAGGACTCGAGGCCGTCACCTAGGCTGGGGTGCTTATGGCCCCACCCCGCCCAAATCGCCGGACATTTGCAATAAAGTTTTCACTCACTCACTCGCCAATTTACGCGGATTGTATTGCATTATTGTCTTTTCAGACTTGTCTTCAGACATGTCCTGCATGCTTTCGGGCTAGACTATGGACTATAACAGGCTTTGTCCTTCAGTTTATGTAAAGTGTACCGTCTGTCCCAGCTAACGTTAGTTAAGTTGTTCAGCGAAACAAAAAAAAGATTAAAAAATACAAGGTGCAAGATATACAATTATAAGACCTACGATGCCCGGTCGTCAGAGTTCTGACAACCGAGCACCGTAGTTCTTAAGATTATATCTTGTGCAGTGCTTTTTTTTTCATCATTTGCTTCTTTGAACTGCATGGCTAACGTTAGCTGGGACACCCTCGACTTCTGCTCTGCTATGAACAGAAGCCAACTTTTACATACACGTTGACTGTAGACTCAATTGACATTAGTCGACAAAATTAAAGCGCAAGGCAGTCATCCCACAACGCTTATCATGGGTATATTCTATCAACTTTACAACAAATCATATGCAGACGTCCTACAAATGGTCTAAATAAATTTTTTGTAAGGGGTGCACCATCCTACAGTTGACAGCGTGTGCAGTACACACAAGTTAGCATTTTCATTCCTGTTTGAAACACGTGATTGTTTGACGATAGCCACATAACTGCTCTCGGTCAGACATGCCCTCGTCTCCAACTGAACTGTCCGAACCAATTTAATATCCCTCCTTGGGGTCCATTTAACCTCCTGCGTAGGGTAGCAAATGCACCGTGCGTCTGACTGACCTCCCTAGCTGCCTTTCCTCTTTATCTTTCACTCTCTCCCTTCATCTCTCGCAGATCCTAATCCAAGTTTCGGGCATTGTGATCCTGACGCTGCTCATCAACGCCACCACGACCAATTTCCTCCTGAGGATTCTGGGTAAGGTCCGGGGGGGTGGCGAACGATTCGGAGCGATCGCACGCTTGTTCCGAGCGCGCGCGGTCGTATATAGTGGCCGTCGATGACAATGACAATCGATGACAATCGATGACACTCACGAACGCAGGCATGAACGCCCTGTCGGCGTGGAAGCAGTCCAACATGGTGAACGCGGTGCGGCACTTGCGCGAGGTGCAGAAGCGCTCCCTGCAGGTGCACCGCGAGGACGTGTTCCTGACGGACGCCGACTGGAAGTACGTCGAGCACTACACCGCCATCGGGAACCCCTACAACCCCAAGGACAGCGGCCAGGACGCGGTGAGGACGTGACGAGCTTTGGAGAAAAAAAAATTGGCCGTGGGTTATCTCGGCTATGCCAGGATATACGTAGCGAAAGCTAAAACATGGCATGGTTAGCCTTGGTTAATCTTGATTGCATGTCAAGGTTAGTCTGGTTGTCTAGCTATGTTGCGGCGTTTAGCCAGTCGTTGGGCGCGCTGTTCGTCTGCTTCCTGGGCGATTCCTCTTCATCTCGTTCCGATGTCGATTCCACGCCTCCTCCTGCTTATCACAATTGTCGCCGTCTATACTGCCGCCTCAAGTGTGGTTGCGGCGCACGCGAGCTCTCCTTTTCAATCCTCCGACATGTTATCACTGTCAGGCATGCGACGCAGCTGACGAAGCGAGCGGAGGCGAGCGCAACGACGAGGAACGCGGTGTGACGTCATACCAAACGGCGGCGGAGGAAAGGCGCGGCGCTGCGCAGCGGCGGAACACCTGTGGCTCGGTGCTACTAGTGGTGCATGCGCAGTAGTCACTAGGGAGCGAGAGAGAGAGAGAAAAAAAAATATCTGCGGCGAGGCGCGTGTTGTGACGTCATGTGCCTCCTCGGAGCAACGCCACAGCGAAATCGCAAGTTCGCGGCCAGTAAAGTTTTTGCTTTAAAAGGAATGTAGCGCCACTCGATTGCGATCCGACTACCGGCAGCGTGTCGTGTACCGACGACTCCTCCCCCCCCCCCCTTTGATTAGGTCTATAGCATGTTCCGTCACGTTCCGTCAGTCGAAACATGGAGTTATACATGCGGCATGTCGCATCGGACGTTAGACAATACAATGCGTCTCTTGCTTTTTAAAGTGAGTTGCTATCTTTGGCTCTATCGCCCGTTATTGTGCTACGCAAAGGTCGGACTTGAGCAGCGACCGTCCACTAGGTAGACTCATACAGAATCCCCCCCCCCCCCCCCCAGGGACAGCCTTCTTGTTCTCCCACTGCCCTCTCACCCCGTGCCGGCCGCATGAGAGGAGGATGGCAGTCGCCTTCCACGCAGTGCTTCGCGCAGCTGGAGCCAGCACACTGTACATGACGAACCGGCTCATACGTATAGCCACCTACACTAACGCTACACATTTGCTGGCCAGCGGCTCTTCTCTGCAGGACTACGTGTACTGAAACGACAAACGCTACCAAGCTATATATACGCCCTCACTGCGACGAATGCATATACGCCTCCAAGCGCACACCACTGCTTGAATTAGCGAATGCTTTTCTGTAGAAAGACGTATACAATACGGCTATAATTCGTCTGTATACATTTGACAATCGTCGTCGGTGCTTTCTGTGCAATTTTATATTCGCTTGTGATACCAGTTATGTAATTTGTCATTCACCTCGTTCCTCCCATTATCATCCCTCATTGTGACCCTTTTTCTTCCCCTCTTCCCCTTCCCTTACGTAGAGTAGCAGGTCAGATGCTCCATTATCCGGCCGACCTCTCTACATTTTCCAATCATTAAAATACTTCTTCTACTTATATTCGCTCTTTCTTCCCCCCGGTTCCGACAGGACGACCACAACACGGCGTGCAACAGCGCTCTGCCGGCTTACATGTTCCGAAAGCTGAGCCACGTGTCGCTCTGCCCGGACTGCTCGGAGCACCACCTGTGCCAGCCGTCGCAACAGGAGAAGGACGAGATGCTCAACGAGGCGCGCATCCGCATGATCTCGGCGCAGAAGGTACTACGACGGTGAACTCCTTGGTGCATGCACTCACGCGGTGTCCTAAAGGGACGCCGAAGATAACCATGCTAAGCCAGCTTAGACTGGGAAAGATGTATTCTTTCAAAGTTATACTCGCTCAATTGGGGTGATTGCTTATATGAGGGAAATGACTGCCAAAACTCCCCTACCCTTATGAAAATGGTTATGTCCTTTATGTTTACTGTATGTTTCCCGCAGTTCACATGAGGAAATATCCTTTATGTTTCCTCCATGTTGAAATTTGGCCACTGCTTTTATGTTTCCTTCGTGTGTCCTCCCTTTATGTATCCCTTATGTTACCGTACTTTATGTTTCCTCCATGTTGAAATTTGGCCACTGCTTTTATGTTTCCTTCGTGTGTCCTCCCTTTATGTATCCCTTATGTTACCGTACTTTATGTTTCCTCCATGTTGAAATTTGGCCACTGCTTTTATGTTTCCTTCGTGTGTCCTACCTTTATGCATCCTTTATGTGGCCGCAGTGACTAAATCCTGTATTTTACGTAGACATGCATAGATGAAGAGTTCCGTGTACACATTTTATATTTATAAATTTTTCCTGAGTTAAAAAGTTTTGCATTGGTTTTCATTGTAAGGTTACTGTTCCCTACATGATGCAGCGCATGGATTGAAACTCTGTTATGGCACAGAAATTCATGACAATTTGTTCTAAAATTGCAAACTAATTAGCCTTCATAGATTATTTCAGTATAACACTTGGAGAACCACTGTACGTTCCTCACTGCAGTGCTGCTGTTCTAGTTATGTCTTTGTGACTAATATAATATGTAATGTTTGGATGGAAAGATCAGGTTGGATCAGTGCTTGCACTTTTAAAAGAAAGTTTTGACTATACTTTGCAAAAGTTTGTCTGAAACTACGAACAGTTTATTGGACTATCTGAATGTTACTTCAGTTTGCCACGTCTGCTCACAGCAGACCTCTGGAATGTGTTGCTTGGGTGAGAGCTCACAAGGCACCTGAAAAACAAAACAAAAGCCAATCTTTTTCACTTATTCAAAAATATTCATTTAAGCAAGAACAGCCTGGCCTGTATGCACACAGCGAAGAAACGTGGAGAAGTCAAAAACAGATCATAAAAACATCAGGGCAACACAGAAGCTTTTAACTAATTGTTTGAAAGAGACTGACCTGCCAGTCCACTCAGGTATTAAATTGCTCACAAATTTTTTTAAACATTTCTGCAGCAGCTGCTAAGTAGTACATGACCTATAGGAGTAGGCAACTGGCCAACAAATCTTTGTGTGCCTGCTTGTACAGATGTCTCGTAGTTATATCTCAAGTGGTTACACTGTTATATGGTAAAATTCAGGCGGGAATAAAACCAGCCGCAAACATCAGACTACATGGGAAATTATCACCAAAACTTAAAGATCTAGTAAATCAAATGACCAATCGATTACGAAGGGTCTAAAACCTAGACCGCGATTTTGTAGCGATCCCTTTTCCGATGCTACTCCTTTGCTCATTGATCTGACCGACATTCCGCTATCGTTATCAACTATAACAGCCAGCCGTGAAAGGTGGGTTATAAGAGTGGCAAACATCGAGCGCAAAGCATCGCAAGCAAATCGCATCCCTTATTAGGCAGTGCTACAAACCACTGTCTTTAACAATCGCAGGAACTCACATCCCGTTCTTCGGATGAAAATATTAATGAAAACGAGCGTCTGATTGAGATGCCTCGATTAAAAAGAAATTTCGCTGTTGTAATGTCGGTCTACATTTGCCCTACAATATAGAAGACAAATACACGAGCACGTCGAAGAACACAAACAATGCAGACAAGTTCTCGCGAAGCTGCACTTCAATCTGAACACTATCAATAAAGTAATCTTCACACAAGCTAATACCTGTTCAAGTGTCAAACATCGCAGTCGCGTGCCAACTCGCGATGCCCGTGACACATCGACATCCATTACAAACGTAACTTGCGGAAATTCATATCTACGGAAGAATTTCTTGCCGGGAAACTACCGAGAAAACAGTAACTTTCAGCGTTTAGGTAAATATTTGCCCATTAAGTCCCAACAATCGGCGGTGGTAGCACATCACTCCATAAAGCAAGTAAGCGGTAAGAAATGATACATTTCACGGAAACTCCCCTCGTGAAACGCTTTGCTAAATGTGCACAGCAACATGGTCAACGTACGCTCAGAAAGTGTTCTGTTGTCGTTCCACAAAGCTTACTACATGAACCAAAAGCTGCGAGAATGCGCGCAAGCGTCAGATCTGCTTACCTTCAATGTGGTCAGCAAACGGCTTCTTCGTCTCGCAGGCACCACGCGGCGACACTCTTTCCAGCGCGAACACTGTTGAATCGCCGATGAACACCAGCGCACGAAAGCACAACTGTCAACAAATTCTTTCACGCACCATAATTCGAAGCCACAGTATCAGGTTATTCCACGAGCGAACGCGGACAGGCGAGAACAAAGGCCGCTTGGACGGGCGCTACACAAGACACTGGCGTATCACACGAAACATAAGGCGAACTAATGGCGTTACACGAGTCCAGAGGTTTCCTGATGGTTAATGCACACGGTACGGATCACAGTTTGTTTAGGCACTTCGAAAATATGATTAAATTACTGTGTAACGAACACTCTCACCGCTCACAGCAAAACAACGTGACCCAGCTCACCGTCAACCGTTACACTGCGGCAGCGCCGCACTGCGGTTAAAACGTGAATTTAGCCTCCGAGATCTACATTTTTCTTTAGGGCGTGAATTTTGGAAAAGCACGGCCTTCGAGATTTAAAAACGTCGTTGCTGGAAGGAAGGCTGGTATTTAAACACAAATTATTGATTTTAAAGTGTCTTGGTGCGCTGCCTTGTTTTTTTAAAGTATATTCAGAGATTTTAGACGAACTATGCGCGAACGCTTGTCCTGTGGTTTGTCGGCGGACACGAGCCAATCAGCGCGCATCATGTGCTGTTCCGTCGCTTGGGATGGCGCACGGTGTGCGGGCAGCCGCGAGAGCTGTGACGCCTACCGATCAGAAATTCGGAATTGTCACACATATACACGCTTCTTATGGTGCCCAGTGGCGTGTTTTTGAGAATGTCAGGCTTTATCTTGCATAGGTGGCACCATATTTGCTCGTAGCGTAAGGAATGAAGGCGACAAAATGTGGCGATAGCTGGCTTGCAGCGGCAGCGGAACTTCGGCCAAAGTGAAACAGGCGTACTGCTTGCATGCTCGCGTAATCAAATACGGCCATACTCCGCACACAACTTTCATACTTAGCCAACTCACAATTATAAATTGTTCAGTTGTACGCCCAAGCAAGCATTTACGGGATCCGCGCTGCCCTGCTTCTACGCGTGCTAATATCGACACAGCAGTTACTCGTACTTGTGGTCAGCGCGAAAGCGACACGGACAAAAGGAAGAAACACAACAAGACGGCGCTGTTTCTTCGGAGTGTTCCTTGTTTCCGCGTTGCTTTTGCGCTGTTGCTAAAGGTACGATGAATCGTAACCAACTCGCCCACTATATGCTCTATGTTACCTACGTGTGTACTGAAGTGCACACCTAGGTAACATCCTGCTGTAAACACAAAGGACACATCCTACAAGAATTATAATAAGGGTTGTTTTCTTGGACCAAATGAAAGCATAAGTCAAGATTTAGTACTTACAATGACTCTGCTGAGTGTATCAATGCCTGTCACACAGTACAGATAGATCTGCCTATATTATATGTAAAGACAGTTGTTATGTGCACTCTATGTTACCTACATGTGCACTCAAGTGTACACTCAGGTAACACATAGTGCACATCCAATTAACATCCTGCCGTAAACATAAAGGACACATCCTAGAGGCATAATAAAGGTAACTTCCTCGAGGTATACGTTAGGATGAGTAAACACGTAGTACACACAAAGTTCACATCCTGGAGGTCACACAAAGGACAAGGAAACATAAAGGTCACATAGGACACAAGAAGGAAACATAAAGGAAACATAAAGGCAATGGCCATTTTCATAGGGGTACCTTGGATCTGTTGTGCATCATTCTGGATGACGCAACGTAAGGGAAAATGAAAGAGACAAGGATTACGCGTGCCAACTATCTTGTCTTCTTAAAACTCTTTGTGCGCAAACAAACAGGGACAAAGAATACAAGAAACACAAGCACGAGCGCCCGTCCTTGTGTTTCTTCTATTCTTTGTCCCTGTTTGTTTGCGCACAAAGAGTTTTAAGATGAATCTGTTCCAACTAGGCCGACTCGCAGTTATCTTGTCTTGACATCGAACTCGAAAGCACTCGCAAACTCCCTAGGCTGAGAGTCCGAGGTTCCTTTTTAAAAAAAGAAGAAAGAGCAACGTAGTCGTTCCTTATATATAGACAGGCAATTCACTTAGACAAGAGCTAGGAGCTGTCGAAATCACTGACGTCACCGCAATCGGGTGCGGAAACTTCAGAACGGCGTCGCCAACTGTCTTTTTTTTTTACTTTTATTATTTTTACGCCTTTTCCCGATTTACCAAGCCTATACTATCGTAGTAAGAGTGACCATTTTGATGTTGCAGAAGGTAAATCTGCTAATACAACTTAAAAGGAAGCTTTAACTCGGGTCCAACTCCGACGCGGCCTATTCAAATACATGTAAAACGCAAGAACGCTTTTCTGAGATAACCCCTGGACCGATTTTAATGAAATTTATTGGATTTGAGAGAAAAGGTTAAATACTAGTGACTGTTGGAAGCGGAATTTCTATTTAGGTCCTGAATTCTGTTCAAAGAATTTTCAAAATTTCGAAAGTTCGAAAAGAATAGAAGCACGAAGTTAACACATCGATAGCTCAGCATCAAGAATAGATATCGCGTGTCTGTAAACGGCATCTATTAGATCATTCAAAGCGAACCAATTCGGTATGAAATTTATAACTTACGTGAATTGGTTACGTTGTGTACAAGGGTTCTGAAAAAGCTGTATTTTCGTATTACTAAATTTTTTTGAGAATCATGTGTGACATATCAATTTTGTCCGTTTTGGGTGTACTATTAAATGCTATTCACAGAATTATCATATTGTTACGCTCTTAGGTGTGTAGTGGATTCACGAATGTGACACTCTGAGGAGCATAGTGGGTTCACGCCTCAACAAAAAGCACCGGAGGGTGGTGAACGAGGAAGACGACGTGTGGCTGGCTGGCTGAATCTCGCCAGGCGCTCAGCTGATCCAGGCCATCGCTGCTAACTCTACCCGGCTTCAAAGTAACGCCTTTTGTGGGCGCAACAGAGTGGTGGAGGTGCGGGGTAATAACCGTCAGGTTGTCGTATGACGTCGCGCGCAAGTTCCTGGTGCCGCAGCAGTTCCTCACGCACGATCTGCCGTATAGTAGACGAAAGATCGGCAGACGGGCTCTCATCTACGCTGGCAATGGTTGTCACATTCGCCAGGCGTCCAAACTTTGGCACAATGCGACGTGTTTTCAACGTCTCAAACGTACGGCAATGACGCACGACATCTGAGACGGAATCAACGTGTTCCCGACTTATGAGGAAATTGTATACATCTTCTGCAATTCCTTTGAGGAGATGTCCGACTCGGTCTTCCTCGGACATCTGCGGATTTACGATTTTGCACAGCTTGAGGATTTCCTCGATGTATATAGTGCATGTTTCTCCAGGAGCTTGAGCTCTTTGAGCAAGTGTTCTCTCGGCGCGTTTCTGTTTGGCGTGGGTGTCGCCAAAACACTTCTTTATTTCCTCGACAAAGTGCTCCCATGTTGTTAGGGAGTCTTCGTGGTTTTCATACCACATCAGCGCCGTCTCACTCAGAAAGAGCGCGACATATTCAAGCTGAGTGACAGAATCCCAACGGTTGTAGCGGCTCACCCTTGCGTAGTGCATCAGCCACTCGTCGACGTCCTCGCCCACTTTTCCCGCGAACGAGCGTGGCTCCATGTAGTGCCGCAAAGGTCCAACTGGCGTTGACCTTTGAGAAGGTGAAACTAGAGCTGGCATTTGTCCATCACCGTCCTGAGCCATAGGGAAGGTCGTTGGCAAGAGACCGGCAAGACGACGGCTCCGGCGAAGTTCTGGATGTTGCGACTCCGTGGTACGTCCTGTCGTACCCAGCACCTCCACCACTCTGTTGCGCCCACAAAAGGCGTTACTTTGAAGCCGGGTAGAGTTAGCAGCGATGGCCTGGATCAGCTGAGCGCCTGGCGAGATTCAGCCAGCCAGCCACACGTCGTCTTCCTCGTTCACCACCCTCCGGTGCTTTTTGTTGAGGCGTGAACCCACTATGCTCCTCAGAGTGTCACATTCGTGAATCCACTACACACCTAAGAGCGTAACATTACTCTGTTGCGCCCACAAAAGGCGTTACTTTGAAGCCGGGTAGAGTTAGCAGCGATGGCCTGGATCAGCTGAGCGCCTGGCGAGATTCAGCCAGCCAGCCACACGTCGTCTTCCTCGTTCACCACCCTCCGGTGCTTTTTGTTGAGGCGTGAACCCACTATGCTCCTCAGAGTGTCACATTCGTGAATCCACTACACACCTAAGAGCGTAACAATATCATATCGCATTGCTGAGTTACGGAGTAGTAAACTTGATAGTTTCGTTCTCAGAAAATGTTTGGCTTTTGCCAATTATTAATAAAAAAATTGACGACCTAGTTAAAAAATTCGAAACCAATAGTCACTAGATTCTAAGTTTTTCTTTTAAATGCAGCACACGTCGTCATATTTGGTGCAGTGGTTTTGCCGAGACAAACGATTTCTCCTTTCACATGCATTTAGATAGGAACACACGAGCTAAAGCTTCCTCTTAATGCTGCGTACTCCGCAATGTCCTTTTACACTGAAGCTGCCCGTCACTTCAAGACTTTGTCGCTGTTTTTAGTCCCGTTTTGTGTGAAGGACCTATTGCTAGAGCTTTGACAGATCAAGGAACGAGCTAGCGATATCAGCTCATCAGTTTTTTTTATCTCGCTCTCTCTTCGTAGGTACATTACTGGCGTCAGTTTGAGTCCGGACTGCTGCTTCGAGACAGTGCGTCGGTGCTGGTTTCTGCAGCGGACGCCGTCGCCGACAAGCCTGACCAGTAACTATACCGTCTCTTCTATCGAGTATTGTCAAGTTGGTCAACATTAGCTTTGGTGATACCTTTTATAATCGGCAGCAGCTTCCGTGCGCTGACACGTGTAGGTACTCCTATGCGCGCCAGGTTGCCAGGCTGGGTCTTTCCTTATGTTAAAACAAAATGTGATTTTTTTTTGTTAATATTGTTATTATTGGTAAGCAATTATCTATAGCTGCGAGCATACCATGCCTGAGTGATGACGTCACGAAGATCGAGTGGGTGAATTTCGCGGTGGCGCCGCCAACCTTCTTTTGAATTTCTTTTTTCGCAATTTTATGGCTTACCAAGCCTCCGCACATGATAAGACCAGACTGTGATCCACATCAATGTCGGCTAATTACTTATGACGATGCTAATTACGTAGATTAATTTGCTTACTTAAGCGAATTATTAACTTAATTATTTGACTTGGCCTAAATACTTTATGTAAATTTTATAAACTATCGGCTTTTGAATTACATGCACGGACAGATATTTCGAGTTCGTTTGGGGAAAAGAAGAGCAAAGCTGTCACTAGGCACATCATAAAGAGTGGGAGCAAATTTGACCACATATAGTTGCCTCATTTAGAGACAGCAACAACTCCAGTTATTGTTAAGTTTTCAAATATTTAGCTGTCGAAAAGGAAAGACAAAACTATTTTTAATGTTCTCGCGACAAAGTTAATCCGTGCCCATTTAATGTATCCCGGCGAGTCCATTGGCGCTATTTAATTTAAACGCTGATAGAAAGGCAATCGGAGAAAAATAGCCGGGCTGCGTGACGCGAAAGTGTGGAGCTTTCATTTCCGATTATTTCCAGATTCATCACTGTGAATGAACTGCGGAAGAACTGGGAGGTCAACAGAGTCTACAAGTGGTTGGTGAGTGGGCATAATTCAGATACATTTGTTTATTTTAGAGCGCAGCTCTTTGGCGTCCGTTCCTGGGTTTCGCGTCGTCGTCGGCCTCGTAACCAGCTCCGCCCCCCTTCGCTGGAGTGGGAGACGAAGGACGCGAGCCGCGAATGGCGGAGACCAATGAGAGCGGCCCCTTCAGTGACGTGCGCGCGCGATGCTGGTGTCATGCGGACCCTCCTTACGGCTCGATGCGCACTCGTGTCTGGTCTCAGCCGATCCGCTCGTTTCGTACTATCGTCTGCTCGCGCCAAAGGTCTCGCCCGCGCCTGTTTGGTTCTGTTGGGTCGGTCTCGTTCGCGCTTGTTTTGGTTGTTATTGTGTGAGATTGTTTCTTAATCTGATTGTATGCGCTATGCGAATTGTATAGTACTTTCTGGAAGCCATGCGGCACCAGCGATCACACTGGAACGTTTGACGAGTCATGTATAAACGCCGGCTCGCTTGATCCGCAGATCAGATTTTCGACCATTACCGACTCTGCTACATGTCTCTCTCAAATTCTTTGCTTCAAAATATCGCGAAATGGAAACACGTATAGAGCTGCGCTCAAATTTCGCATTAGGGAGTATCGTAATCGTCGGATAATTTTTGCTTTGATACAGCCTGCATGTTCCTTCCTTCCTTCCTTCCTTCCTTCCTTCCTTCCTTCCTTCCTTCCTTCCTTCCTTCATTCATTCATTCATTCATTCATTCATTCATTCATTCATTTTCTTCATTCATTCGGGAAGGGCTGCACGTGCTCTATCTTGAAGGTAATCTGCGCTTGGTACAGGTTACAAAGCGTAGGTGCGCCGAGGGCTGATGGCTTCGTGCGAACTGTGTTCTCGCCGCTCCGTTCGCTTTAAAGCAAATCGCAGCGAGAAGGGCAATTCGCTCGCTGCCGCTGCCGCTTATCCTCGCGCTATAGTTCTGACAGCGACTGTCCGCGGTCGCCGAGTTAGATGTGTTCATATTTCCCTGTGCGCGCATGACATGGTGTCCGTTAATTTAGTGAGTAAGTGAATCTCGACAGCACTTTGTGCATCTGATAAAACGACTAACCTTACTTCGCATAGCTAATAATTTGCTATCGCAATCAATGTTTCGCCTTTCGTGTGAAACTGACTTTTCCGTGAGCTTTGGGCTTGCCTATATAGTAATTTGAGAATTCTACTTCATCGATCGATCAACAACCCGCCGCGGTGACTCAGTGGATATAGCACACTGCTGCTGAGAACAAGGTCGCGGGTACGATGCCCGGTCGCAGCAGCCGCATTCCGATGCAAAAAAAAAAACACTGGTGTACTTATATGCTGCACATTGATGAACCCCAAGTCCAAATTAATCCAGAGAGCTCCTCCACCCCCCCCCCCCCCACACACACACACTATACGCCGTTACTCATATGTGTGTTGCTTCCGGACGTGAAGCTCCATTATTTGACTCTGTTTTGATCGATCGACACACTTTTATTTTTTAATGCGAGGGTAAATGCCTCAGGGAATACAGGGGTACGGGATGGGGGTGAATTAGGATGATTAGATGAATGGAAAAAGATTTGCTGATCTAATGAAGTCCAAGAGGTATCGATAATGTGGCCCCTGAGTCCAAGCAGTGTAATCGCTCGGATTATGCGGCGAGAATCCCGCTGCTGCGAGGCGCCGGAGCCTCGTCGGTTTCAGTGCAGGGCAAGCCCACATCAGGTGGTGGATGTCGGCTTCAGCATTTACACCCGATCGCATTTTAACGCGACAGCGTTAAGGAGCCCGTGTCGCAGAAAAGCCGGTGTCGTCGGCGTCGGCGGCGTTGGCCGTGCGCGATAAATCCCAGCAGGCACTTCATGAATAAAAAACAACTTGCAAGATGGGCTGGGTGGAAATCGAACCAGGGTCTCCGGAGTGTGAGACGGAGACGCCACCACTCAGCCACGAGTTCGATGTTTCAAAACGGTACAAAAGCGCATCTAGCGAATGCGGTGTTGCCTTAGAAACGAGCTGTTTCTAAGGCTCAGGCGTGCGTCGCTTGCTCAGGCGCACATTTCGTTGCCGCGCCGAACGCTGTTTTTTTACTTTCTGTCTCGCTCGCGCAGCAAGACCACTTCGTGGACCCCGTGACGGAGAAGCGGGTGTACACGGAGACGCGCTGGCGCGAGAAGATGCCCACCGAGAGGTGGCGGCGGCCCTTCTTCGTGGCCACCCAGCACGCGACGTTCAACTTCGTGCTCACCCTCGTGCTGGCCGCCGACGTGGCCTGCACCATCGCCGAGCTCGTGCTGCGCGTGGGCAGCTGCGGAGAGTGCTTCGCCACCTGGGTGCTCCGGTGGACGAACCTCGCCTTCGTCACCTTCTACTTCTTCGAGCTCGTCTTCAAGGTCGGTCGCACCGGCGCTGCGGTTTTTTCTTTTTTTTTCAAAGGGGGACAGCGATACAAAAATAGACTCGAAGTCAAACAAGGCTCCTAAATCTGTTATCCAGAGGGCGCCACCACTAGGGCGTGCATTTGGACACCACCTGTAGGCGCCTCACTCATGCGATGCGCGCAACAAGTGGTGTAGCAAGCGTAACATTTTTGCAGGATGCGTTGTTGGGCAAGTTGGTTCATTGTAATTGGGAACATTGGTTGCGCTTACTAGACAATCACATGAAAGAAGACAGGACAGGCGCAATTTGCGCCTGTCCTGTCTTCTTTCATGTGATTGTCTAGTAAGCGCAACCAATGTTCCCAAGTAACATTTTCTGCACGTGAACGAAGTAGGCAGAGCAATCGATTGAAGCTATAGCGTCAGGATATAGAATCCGATGGGTGCGCCATAGTTTACTCATTAGTTTTTTTTAAAACGGCGCTTGGTCGCCTCCAAAGTCAACAGAGCAATCCGCATTACACGCGCGTAAATGCTACGTGCAGCGCTTTCAAAACCAAGCAGCTCGCAGAAGTTGGCTTCTCCCCGTAAAGACGTTTGCTGCGGAGAAGCCAGTTTTCAAAAACGCACCTTTTTTAAAATATATTATAAGGTGTACTGAATAGAAATTAAAGAAAACAAAGTTAGAACACCATTGATACCACATTCGTAGCAGAAAAAAATATATATATATATATTTACCAAAACTGTAGCAGTAATTCGCCAGTGTTTGCGTGAAGTGACGTATTTTAAACGATTCCGTTGCTGCGGGTGACCCGCAAGAGGCGTCACGGCAACCCGGAAGAGACGTGGATAACAACGTTGCAGAATTCATCTGTGATAATTACGTATGAGAACACGACAGTATTTCAGCGTTACGGCCTATTCCGGCGCGAATGATTAGCTTGAATGCGTTTATTGTGGCTAGATCCGCGACGTCGGTTGTGGTGCTCCGCGCAGGATTCACGGCACACGACATCCGAGTAGGGAACGGTGTACGCCGAGTTATCTCTTGCGAATACGTGATGAATTACACCTCCGGTCCTTTTGCGTGCGGTACTAATGTCGATGTTTAATTTAAATCACGAGAGAATAGATTTTGTGCACTGTTGCGCTACCTTTTAAGCGACCCGTTAAAGTAATTTCACTGGATGCTTGTTTGTGCCTGAAACTAACGCTGACACCTTTCTTTCTTTAAGGGAACAGGTTTCATTGGCGGCACATATCTTGGCGGCAAAATCTTTGTTCAGTGCACCTTCAAAATACGTTCGCAAAACCTGGCTTTTCCGCAGTAAAAGTCGTTGTGAGGAGAAGCCAGCTTTCAGCGCGTAGACGTCTGACGTGTATACTTGTCCACGCGACCCACGCATGAAAAGGATCATGAGATGCGGCGCAAGATACGGCATATATATATATATATATATATATATATATATATATATATATATATATATATATATATATATATATATATATATATATATATATATATATATATATATATATATATATATATATACTAGCCTGTGTCCCGTCAGTTCGCGCAGTTTACACCAAGTAAAAGCATCCGTGCCCCCAACTTTCAGCTCTCCTAGACAAAATAACCTGCCTTGTATAGTTACGTATATAGTTACAATGTCTGTGCCGAAGCTTTGGACTCTGCGACGTTTTCTGCAAACCTCACCCTCTGATCACGTGACATGCGCAGCATATATGTGTGTGAGACTGACGACCTTCACTGCTTCCGTCGCAGCTGCTGGGTCGCGGACTGCGAGCGCACTTCAAGAGTTACTGGAACATCGTGGACTTCGTCGTGCTGTGGGCCTCCGTCGCGTCTGCTGCCATCGAACTGGAGATGGAGCTCGCTGGATCGTGGTACTCGCCGTACATTGTCGCCATCCGGCTCTGCCGTGTCATACGACTCCTGCACATCCACCGCCTGCTCCGCGTGTTCCTGGTCAGTGCCGCCTCGTCATTTTTTTTCTCTATGCACGTATCGAGGGATCACGATCAGATGGTCACACTTTGTGGCAAATCTGGCCATCGCAGCAGTCCATCTTGAGCCAGCGCCGTGACAGAATATTTTGTTCAGCAAGTAGATCCACAAGTATGCCGTACCCAATTATTGGAGAAGTTCGGACAGCTGGCCTAGATAGAGTATTCATTCGTAATAATAATGATGATGATGACGATGACGACAACGATGATGATGATGATGGTGGTGGTGGTGGTGGTGGTGGTGGTGGTGGTGGTGGTGGTGGTGGTGGTGGTGGTGGTGGTGGTGTGATGATGATGAGGATGATCCTTATTGTGCACACAGTGCTTGTGCTTGGGTAGAGAGATTCAGCATAAGAGAACGCATAGTAAATGTATGAGGATGGGATGCATAAAACATTCAAGAATAATTGAAAACAAAATAGAGACATGCGCCACTTTAGGAAATACATGCTGGGGCACTTTAGGCATACTATGCTGGGGTAACACTTATAACACTCACTCGGCATCCCTCCAGGTAATCCAGAACCAGTCCATAAGAATAATTACAAGCAGTTCACGCTTTGCTAATGGAAAATCCTTACTACATGAAAACAACATCCTAACCATTTCAGAACTGACCAAATATAATCTAGGAATTTTATTCTACAAATATATGACTAAGGAACTACCATCAATCTGCTTCTCACCTTGTGACCTAATAGCTCATAGTCACACTAGATTTGCACTCAATAATAATTTTCTTCTACCTAAAGTGCGAACTAACTATGGTAAAGAGACTGCGGAATTTTCCGCTATATCGCTTTGGAACACTTTACCCCCTATCATCAAAAATGCAAAAAAATTATACCAATTTAAAAAAGAACTAAAATCATTCATAATAAATACGTACTGAAACTCTCCTCATTTCTTTGTATTCCGTTTTTTTATATTGTCCTGCTGTTAACAAGTGTCCTTATTACACATAGAAAACACATGAAGTGCAACTTGAAGTTAGTACATATGTGACTATCTCAGTAAAAAAACATTTTTTTATATATTTTAGCATCACTGAAGCACAAAGACACACTGAGACTGAGACATGGGCGCATATTGTTGCTCAGTCATGCGTTATTTGAATTTCATTATCCCGGTTACGCAGTTATGTTATGTTATTCAATGCCTGTAACTGCACATCTGTGTGTACCTCTTGGTAAAGCCATAACTTAATCGACGTTTATAATTCAGATCACTATACCTTATGTGTCAGTGGACATGTATAAGTCAAAGTTAGAGCAGTATTTGTAAAAAAAACATTTTCGTTATGACATGCTGTGTCTTACTGTGAAGCTTGCACCAGCTACTTTTGGGGCGCCAACACATCTGTATTTTGCTAGTGGGAACCAGAACACTGGTGAAAAATATAGCAAATTGCTGTAAACAAAACCTTCCAAGGAGTGCAAATTCAAAGTAACGTGCATGACATTATTTCTCCATGAAAGCTTGCTTTTCGCCATGCATAGATATCAAGTTGCCTAAGTGCTTCAAGCTAATTCAGTTACACACTATTGAGCCACTTAACTAAGTACAATTACGGCAGTGCATGGCTGCGTAGTGCATAGATCCGCCGTAGGCTTAGCTGTCATGCACAGCTTTGTTTAACAAATGTCAAATTATTAGGAGCAGGGGCAGAAGATTCTACACGCTGGTCTACTGAGCACATGATGCTCAAATTCTGATGCGGCACATATTGCACATGCACATATACTTTGTACTTGTTGTTTGTCCTAGGTCTTGTTACCATATTGTACAAAACTTGACGTGTCTCTTCATTTTAATCATATTTATTTTTGTTGTACCTCAATATGCGCTTTCCCTTTGGACCTCAGCGATAGGCCACCAGTATTTTGTAAATAAAAAAAGTAAATAATACACATGTATACGTGAGCATCGTATTCACATATGGGCTGACTTCACCTTCGATTGTTGCTGATACTTTACAGCCTGTGGGAACAAAGGTGGCTGGTGTGGTGACTAATCGGGTGAATGAGCAGCTGACAGCTGGCTATGACATTGGCCGTGGCTTCATGATGGGCCAGTATGAGGTCAGCAAGTTCCTGGACCACATGGTTGACTACCAGCCAATCGCCGAGAAGCTTAGAAAGATCTGTGGAGACAGCAGGCTAGAGGTGAGTGCACAGAATACTCGATGAGAGAGCAATATTGGTTATAAATCATGTCTGCAGGAGTGCAAGTTCTTTCCATGTCTGTTTAATTGTAAACTTCAAGGGATACAATGGCATTGCTCGCATAACATGCCTTAGTTGTCTTATTTTATTATCTTTTATTAATAATTATTTTTGGCGTTACCAAAGTAGTACGTGTAAAACCAATGACATTAGAAATGTTAATTCAAGGTGAAATTTAAGTGTGTGGTGCATCCTGCAATTAGGTTCATCTAAGTCAATGCAAAAGTATTTTTTCCTTGTACAACTAAGTTTTCATTGAGGTTCAGGTGAAATACAGTAAGCGTGGTTCACGCTTTAATTAATATTTGTGTGACGGATGAATGTTTACTATCTGTTTTGCACTGTCCTTTTCTATTCATTGAAGACAGCTTCAGCTCCATGTAAGCATAAAGCATTGTCAGATTTTTATAATGTTTTACCTCTAGGCCAGACAGAAACCTTTCGAGCTGTTTTTCTTTCTAGTCCTTGTTCAAACGCTCTTGTTCTTTTTGCAGAATAAGGCTATGTTTCTTATACCACGCTTTAATGCCATAAAAACAACATAGGTTTCTATTTTCTTGTATGAAAGCTGGAGTTGTACCACCATTCCTTCATTTTGAAATGCTCTCGACAGTACTGCTCTTTAACACGTATTCGTAGAATGTAAGCGTGCATGGCAATTCTTTTACAGAGCTGATATTTGTTTCGTGCTTAACCTATCGTAGATAAAAACACATAGACAAATATGTTGCACAGATTCATGCCACCCGACCTGAGACTGGTACCAGTCAGGTGCAGCTGCACAGTCAGCTTACCAGTTGTCATCAAAAAAAGCAAGCCTACAGAATAGCTGTGTAAAAATGTGATGCAGTAGGGCACACGAATCACAGAAAGTTTCCTAATATTTTTAAAGAAATGTTTCTGTTCCACACCAAGCTAACACAGCCAAACCTCATTACAATGAAGCCGCATCTAACACAAAAATAACTTCGTTATATTCTATATTTGTTATAAGCATATATTCAGTTAGGATGACTATTTGGGTGAGTTGGTCTAAGTTCATGATTTGAATGCACCCGAAAGAACTGAAGTGCAGTATAATAGGTGTGTGGTTAACGAAAAGACGTACAAACACTGGTGATGTGTTTTCGTTAACCGTTAACAAATCTTTCTGTTAACCACACACACCAAGCTTCCTGCACTTCGGTACTTTACACTGCAATCACGTAATGAAGCACATATTCATTATATGTTGGTACCGGTTAGAAATGTTTTGAATTCGCCTCATTACATCCGATAATTCGTTGTATCAATGTCAATTTTCTCAAGGTTCGACTGTATGCTCAATAAGTAGGTATAGTAAATAATACCAGACTATAGGTACACTACCACTAGCATTGAGGTGATCAAATGCTTAATGCTTGCTCTTAGTACTAAAAAGTGCGCCATTTTGTGATGCTTGCACAGATTGTCCGTGAGTTGGCAGCTCTTCAGGAGAAGTATCCCAAGGTGGCAGTGGCAGTGAAAACCCGCCGTGCAGTGCGTCATGTCCTCAACACAACCCGTGATGAGCTGATTGAACTAAAAGAGGCCGGCATGCTGGACGATGGTGTTTTCCATGCACTCATGGAGGTATGCAACCCAAATTATTTAGACTTGTTTGTTTGTTTGTTTTTTGCCCATGCAAAGACTGCCAGAGTCATCGAAGCTGTACAGTGGTCATCTAAAGTTTATGAACCACGAGATTTTAGAGAATGTTCGATTTCAGAGTATTACGCGATTGTAGCCAGTAAGACAGTAGTACAGCACTAGGATGGATATTCAGCTTCCTCTCAGATCTGGTAGTTGGTAAACACTTGAAGCTGGCTGTAGATTCAAAGTAAATTGCTTGAATTGTGATTACAGTGTATCAGTAACATGAAAAATTTGGGTCCCAAGAACACAAAACTCGTGTTTCATGCACATGTACCAAAATTCATTGAATCCATGGTGGCTTTAATGAACAGCATCAAGCTGCATTGCTCAGGACATGTAAAGGCAGTGAGATTAAATTTTAATCCTTCACCAGTGAAGTGTGTTGAGCTTTCTCAAGATTCAAACACCTGTGATATCAAAATCACCATTGAAACTTGACTTTTCATGCTTTTGTTGCATCCTGGTCAATTTTTGGTCAATAAAAGCATCTGGTCAATTTTTTTCACAGCAAAAAGTTTGCTTAGCTAACAGGAACAAGTGCGCACTGATTATTTAGCTCTGCATATACCAACACGTAATCATGAAAAGACTGTTTGAATCCATGTATGCACACATATTATGAGTTTTCTCATACGCTCATTTCCTTTGCTCTATGCGTACAAAAACTGCTAATTGTACCGTATTACTTTTTGGTGCAGTCCATCGAAGAGAAAATGATGCGCCTACACTCTGCACCCACAAGCATTGTACCAGCACCACCCACTGAGCTGCTCAGAAATGTCAACTGGATCAAGGGCAACGAGGAAATGTTCAATTACTTCAAGGTCAGTGCAGTCATTTTGCTTTTTTTTTCCGCCAAAATGTACATCAGAATTCCTGTTGTCAGGCAGTTTTGCACCAATTATTTAAAATACTGCAGAAAAACCTCAAGAGTCCAGACGCTAAACATGAGCAAATGTAATACAATAGCATTATGACATCCTGTCATTTAATGGTTATACAGTGTCTCATCTACTGATGCTGCGTACCTGTTCTTCATGACCATATGATCTGATTCTGTCTACCAATGATGCATCTGCTGTATGTCTCTACACCAGTGGTTAGTGCACATATACAGTTAATAGTCCAACATTAACACTACGGTTGTATGCACAAAGCCCATGTGATTCAACACCACACTCATTTTATCATTCTTAATGTCTTTGTCACATTACAACCTTTGTGAGGACAGATATTGTGTGCTGGTATCAGGATCGAGCCACCCACATCTTTGACTACACTGCCTCCGAGGTATGCCTGTTGGGAATTTCGAGTCAACATCATGAAGGATGGAAGGCTGATGACTATCCCCTAAAATGCCATTAGATTAAAATCCCCACACTTTTCTTTTTACTTTTTCACGTGTGGGCCTGTTCACAGCGACTATTCGGTGACAGGTGAGCAAAGGGGAAGATTTAAATAATGTGGCATTGCTGGTAATTTGCTCCTAACTTAAGTTGAAGACATGTAATTCCCTAAGCATACAGTACAGGTTTTCACACAAACAGCTGAAGTGCAATACAGCAACTACGAATTATTTGTCATTAAAGCCAAGTAGTTTAATGATTTCAGTTAGCTGTCGTATGTTTTATGGGCTCCGGTCTTCAAGGGTCACAATAGACTTATTGCCTAATTCACTAATGCACTTCTCTACACAACACATTTGGCCAACTAATGGTGGCTCCAGTCATTGTTGTTCAAATGGAGACAGAAATGCTAGCTGAACATGCTGGGGCTTGTCTCTTGCAGGTGGTTTCATCGCGATAGCAACACCTACATTTTACATGTCATAATGCAAGCAAACAGAGCTTGTACATGGTGTTTGCAGAAATGACTACAACATCAATAGATGAGCGAACTGCTTCGCAGGAAAGCTAGCTTTACAATTATGAAAATGGTTTATCGTGATGGCAGTGCAGATATATTGTAGGCTTCATTGGTGATCACCTCACAAAACTTTCAGGTGTCGACATCATATAACCTGTACACAGCATCGTAGAGAACCATGTCATTGCTGCTTGTCCAGCTGCATCAACTTTTTTTTGCCAACATATAGACACAACTCCCCCACGTTTTTCAAACATTTAATTTTCCAGGCTACCACCATAACTATGCTGCAGCAATGGTTTTCAGCAGCAGCGACATCATCTTTGTGACATCATCATACTGCCATCATCTTTGGGTCCTAATGATGAAGCAGTGTGACTGTACAGCAAACATGTAGTGGTCAGTGCTTAGGGCCAGTTTGCAAACAGCAAAGTAGTTGTGCGTATATAGCTTTTTCATCGCATGGGTGCATTAATGCTG
Source organism: Dermacentor albipictus (assembly GCF_038994185.2). Lineage (NCBI taxonomy): Eukaryota > Metazoa > Arthropoda > Arachnida > Ixodida > Ixodidae > Dermacentor > Dermacentor albipictus. The sequence continues at coordinate 44,283,888 of NC_091827.1, forward strand.
AAAAAAAGTCCCAGAACAGGAGAGCATCCGTTTTAACAACGCAGAATTTTTAGGATTGCAGCATCCATCAGACCAAACCGAGTAGGTGACGCCCTAGTGAATGAGGTAATTCTACTTGCGCTTGAGCTCGCAGCAGCAATGTCTCATGAGAATTCAGCTCTGGCAGTCACATGAGACAGCAGTGAGATAGCTTTCAGCCTTGCAACATATAATGCACCATAGGAGCTATGAAAAGGCTTCAGTCTTTTTCTACTCATGCATCCATATTTAGTTTGGTTTCATGCAAGAGAAGAGAATAAGTGCCTCTCTTGCCTTGAGGAGGACGTTTTCTTAAGTTCATGAGTTCCTTAAGTTCACAACTGTTACGTACACAAGTGTGGAAACTACCGTGCACAGAGAACTGATTAGCATGTTATACAAACGATATTATGTAGTACTGCTTCAGCCAGAACGTAGCTACTTAGGTGCACAGGCTTTGAAATTACGTGCCTAGTGACTCGCCAAGTATTCCCTGCTTCACCTGCTCATTTGCAGTCACTAATGTCTGGTTATTGCAGGAGAGGGCAACGCTACAGACCTTCCCGTCGGGATGGAGCCTCGGCAAAGAGGGTGATGAGCCAAGTGGAATCTACGTCATTGTTTGTGGTGTCGTCAAGGTAAGGGGCCACTCTGTCACTTCAACCTACTCTTGCACAAGATCCACAAACATAGAGGGACACCAAAGGAAAAGGTTCATTCAAGCTAGAGGGATAGTTTATTCATCCAGAAGTATGTCATCGATCTCTGGGTGTCAATATATCAGTTTGTTGCATAAAAAATGGTTGCTGAAGGTCCCATTGCTGCTTCTCCAAAACGGACGCATTGGCATAATCTTCGCGTTACCTCATCTGTGCTGCTCTCTATGAATCAGCCAGTGATGAAGTCACATCAGGGTTACGATAGTCCACAAGTGGTGCAGTTCTGAATTTCCATTTTCATCATTTTCTTGCACGCAAAAGGTCTGTTCTCATTATAAATGACGAATTTGTTATTACAGATGTGTAACCTTTCAATCTCACTCAACTTAACATTTTCCTTAAGTGTTTACCAAGTTTACCATACCACAATTAAACTAAACTTCATTTCACCCTGAAGTGAGCTGCTCCCATGTCGACTTTGAACAAATTAAAACATGTCTCCTCCTTGCAGAAATAACGTTTCGCAGGGCAAGGAGTGTAGTCAATCAGGCATGGCTCGACTAAAGTTTTAGTGCTTTTGTTACTTGTTTCTTGTTCCCATTCCATGGGTGTTTGCCTTTGGGTATACATTGACATTAACATTCAGTTTCATATAGATCCTAAGTTTTTTTTTTCTTTTTCAAGGAGAGTTGTCATATGGCATAATGCTTTATACTTTACATGTGTTTTAAGGCTTTGTATGCTTTAAAAAGTAGAGAGGATTATCTTGGTTGTAAGGCACTGGATGAATTCATACTAAATGACAAGCACCTGCTTCCATCACTCAAACCTCCTGGGAAGTCGATCGGCGCAGGCTGCATCCCGTGCAACAAGTGGTTTTAGCTGCAGCAGTGTACTTATTAGTTCCCCTCTCTCTCTCTTGCTCTCTACATGTGTACTACTCGAACCGAAAATGCACCATCGAACGCTGGTTCAAACATCAACCCTGTAATGCAATAGCCGACTTCTGTTAGCCCGACTTCATTCCCGATCTCCTTCGCATTCTACCCATGCAGGTGGAAGGCAAAGTGACCGAGAGGGATGGCGGCAGCCTGCCCAACACGGACTCGTACCACTGGTTCGTGAGCGAGGGGCAGCTCCAGGACCTGCTGACCGTGGGAGCCATTCTCGGCGAGCTGGGCGTGCTCACGCGCAAGCCCCGGCAGACGCGCGCCACCTGTGACACGGACGTGCGAGCCTTCCACCTGAGCCAGGCAGTCATGCTCGAGGCGCTGACACGTTTCCATAGGCTACCATCGCTGGAGTACCGTCTGTGGCGTAGCTGCGCACTCAAGGTGGCCCGCAGCATCCTCACCTTGGAGCCCAAGTATGAGGTGAGATTCAAATGGGTGTTTATGGAAATGAGAACAAGCTCGCAAACAACTCATAGCTGCACTCTAGTTTCAGCATTTTAGGTGAGGCTTGAAACTGTTCAATCACAATAGAAAGGTACAGGCGACGCGAGTAGACACGTGCAAGTTCTCCTGCATGTTCATCAGCTGCATGCACGATAACACGGATTCTCTACGTTGCAATTTAGTGATGGAAAATTCACAAAACTGTCTGGCTAAAAAATCTAAAAAGATGTGATCTTTAAAGCTCAACCAATTTATATGCCAGATAATTTCACACATCAATACAAAATGTAGTAGATCATATCATTTGCAATTTCCAGTATACTATTAGCATTATTATAAGTAGATTACACTGTATTAGAGTATGCAATGAACAGTGTTGTTCATTGCTTCGCTACTGAAGAGGTACCTACATTAAAGCTCTCATCATTGTTCCTACTGCATGCTCGTATGTGCCTTCTTGTCTAATTGCACTGTCCTTGCACCTAGCTGTGTTAGCATCATGCTTTGGAAAGTTCACCTAATGTTTTTTTTTTCTTTTTCACTTCATCCTATTATTATTAGTTTTGTCATTACCTTACTGTCTAATGCTATTAAATATTCATCTTCCACACTGCCTTTTCCATCTCAGTCTTTCACTACTGCCCTGCTTTCCTTTCATATTGTCCTCATTTTGTCCCATCTTTTTTTTCTGCATAGTCAAAATCTACAGGCAGGATCAAAGTTACTTTTACACGTTTCTCATGTGACCTCGGCTGTTGTTTCGGTGCAGAACTGGTCTCAGAACAAGCTGATGATGCACCTGGACCATGCATTCCTGCCCGACTTGAGCGCGGTGAACAGCTACCTGGTGCGACCCTCCATGACGGACGTCATCCTGGTCCAGGGCGTGGCTACTGACGTTAACAACTCAGATGAATACCTCGGCCCTGTCTGCATTCCAAGCTCTGTCTACTCTATCACTCTCAGGGTAAGCCATTCATAGCGAGTCCTATGCTGTCAGTCACTTCCATGTGGCTCATTGCTGTCATGATGCAGCCTTAGTGTCTTGAACTTGTTTGCAATACAATTTCCACGTTAAATTATTTTATACATCTACCACACAGAATTGATACAGTGGTTAAGCACAATCGTGAAGATACAGATCTGAAAGCTCCATGTCTCCAAATACTAGACACAAAAATCAATAAGGCTCAGTAAACACATGAAGCTATAAGCATAATCTCTATATCATGTATAATCATGAGCACAATGTGATGATGCAAGGTGAATATCCTCAAAACACATTTTTTCACACACAATATCAAGTTAGACCTAGTATTTGCACTGGTTCACTTCATCGCTGGTTAGTCTGAAGCTCCTTGTGTCTCATGTGTCTAATCGCACTAAAAGCAATAAAGGATTCTGAAAAAGACACAAAGATATGCACCAAAAATCTCGGAGACAAAAGCCGTCATTTGCTTAGTGCATGTTAGATGGCAGAGAAGCAAACACAAAGACTTTACCAAGGCACTTATTATGGAGATCTTCACATCGCTAGTGCTAGTTTTGCCAATGTGCACCTGAAGCAGCAATATCATGAGCAAGAGCATGGACTGACCATAGTGGCACTATGGGCAAGAGAGACCTCAACCTGCTACCTCATGTCCTTTTGGTCACATTTTCATGCTGGGAACCTTTGGTTGTTCTTTCTCGTTCTTTTCAATGTCATGGCACATCCAAAATTTATCGGGAAATGTAAATATGTTCTCACACAAGGTTTCTGTACATCCGTGTCACATGGAAACCCATTCACTGTTAATGTTGGAATCTGAAAACATTAAACTTGTCCCTTAAAATATTGCAAATCCCATTCCATTCCTCAGTAGGCATGTTACTTACATTTATTTATCGGTTTATCATTCATCCCAATTCAGAAGATGAGCATATATTTTGTCACTGTTGTCAGTTATTGCACAAATGTTGTGTGTGTGTGTTGTGGCACACATTGCCACGAAATTGAATGCTATACTGCTCCTTGCAAATGATCGCTGTGCACATTGTTTTTCTTCATGCTGGCACAGAAAAACGTCTACAACGACCGCACAATCCTAGTGATTGTGGGAGATGAAAACTTCATGCCAGATGCCAGCCTGGACTGGTCCGGCACTGGTCAGCAGCGGCGAGCCAGTGTCATGAACAACTTTGGCCTGTGCCTGCTCCATGACGTTCGCCGGAGGCAGTCCGTCATGATCGACAGAGGCGATGACGATGAAACTCGGGGGGTAAGTGTACTGTGCGGTGCTTTCTTATAGTCATGGTTTGTAGTCATCATAGTCATGCAATAAATAAATTTTTCAACTGCATCAATGCCCTTCAGAATGAGGGCCTTCGTGTCTTCTCAAGTTCGGCTAAGTGACTACAATGCTCATTTGATGAACAAGAGGCAGTTATGATTTAATTTTCCAGCTGCAGTGTAATGGGGCAAGGCAGTGAGGATTTCTGCACACTATTAACAAGCCTACATTGTTAAAATTTAGTCTGCAGCTCTCCACTGTGGCATCCTCATCCTCATGACTCGTATTGTAACTTCGATGTCCCGTATAAGATTTCAAGAAATCAGGGCCCTGTTGGCACCTTGAGTCTATTGCCGCCAAAGTCAAGCCTATTGTGCAAGTTTCCAAGCATACTTGCTTTAGCATTAATCACCTTATGGAACCTCACAGTCTGTATACGGCTGGATTACATATGCAGGAAGAAAGATCTCGATCACCATTGCATATTCCAATGGTCACAGATTACAAGCATCGACTGCTGTAAACTCCACACATTTTGAGCACCCCTCAGCCAAGCATTTCTAAAAGCCAGTTATCTTTATCTTTTAATGTGTAGGATGTGAAATGTGTAGGATGCCCTGAATACACTGCATAGGGCATAGCTTGTACTTGAGCTTTCTGCATTACAAATCCTGGCATGGACGCTTAAACGTTGATCGCAAACCAACGTAGCCCAGCCTTTATCATCACTGAAGTGTTGTACTACGAGCATAAACTTTAAACATGAACAGGTTCCTGTTTCCCATTCATGAATAAGGAAAAGTGGGATACATACATATGACAGTGGGATCTTACATACGACAACATGAGAGTGCAGTGTATTAACATTATTTGTTTAGCTCAGTTGCTAAACATCTTACTGTTTCAATGTTTACGACTGCATGCAACATCTTGCAACCTCTTGTTCATTTTATCTCAATCCCATTTTCATTTATACTGAGAGTACATGAAGAAACTACCATATATGGTTTGGGCATGGCTGTACAGTGCTAGAATATTTATTCTACAAATTAAAAAAAAAGATTGTGCACTTATGGCTGGTTTGTTTTCATTTCTCAATAAGGCTACATTAGTCTTAATCATTCAGTAAAACACTCTAGATCACTGTGCACCTTGTTTACCCGGACCCTCATTGCCTATGGGCAGTATAACTAGTCCACATTTTAGCAACAGTCTCCTTCTGACACAAAGGTGTGCATATGACAGTACCTTTTTTTTTTCCTGGAACAAACCAGGCAAGCAAAGATTTCAGTTGCTTTATTGAACAATGCTGACCAAAAAAATGCAATCATGTTGAGAAATTTTGACTAAAGCAAAGCAGCAGTAAGTGCGAAATTTCTTTTAAAAGTTGTTATACTAAAAAACACTCACACCACAGACTTGTTTTCAGTAAACATTTCATGCAATGCTGCATTGTGATGATGACATTGCAAGTGTCATTCTATAGCCTTTCCTCAATCTCCTCTTCAATTTCATTGCTCAGCGGTCGTGGTCGGACAACTTCCGGCGGCGGTTCATGTCGAATGCGGACCCTTCCCAGCTGGCCGCCGGCAAGCGGCGTCTCTCTATGTTCAGCACCGGCGACAAAGTGGGTCTCGACAACCCATCCTTTGTCACCGACAAGAACGACCACCAGAACGAGGACAAGCCTGTGAGTTTTTACAGCGCTTTCCTGCAACACCTGTGCATTGGTGTGCCGTGCACAGGCGCAGTCCACTGTTAAAGGGGATATGAAAATGGGCGACCCTCCCTTTGCCAAACTCCAGTTGCAAGTTCCCATTGAAACTATGCACACGCATTGCACAGGTGTGTAGAAAGATGCCGGCGGCACCAACTACAAGTAATCTGCTGCAAATCTGGCCATTTCCACACTTGCCAGAGGAGAATGTTTGCATATGCTGTGCGCTCATGTGTTCCCTTTAACAGTGTACAGCACTGTATGCATTGTACCCCGACACTTTTACTGTATCCTGCCGAACTGCAGTAAGGGGATGGGAGTGTTTACAGTAACAAAATGCATGGAGTAACTTCAGTAAGACACGGTGCGTGCGCATGTTTTGCACACCTGCCAAATGTGGGAGACTCTGCAAGCAGGAGTCAGACTGAAGGGCTTGTAGATTGGGGTTTACTGCTGCAGTAGAAACCTGGCAAACAAACACTCCCGCACACACGCCATTGTTGCCGCTGCTCTGTTTAAAGGAATGTTACCCCCAATGTGGCTGCTTCTCTCGGCACTGAAGTCATCCTGCATGCTTCGTCAAGTGAAACGGTGCAGCAAAATCATTATCCTGTGGTAGAGGCCCACACTGAAGGACACAAGCTGTGCAAGAATGCAAATCTCATGCTTTTCCTCGGTTTCGTGATGAATGAATATCCTCCAAAGTATTACTGTGAAACCACTTGCACAATTTCTTACACTATTGCCCTTGGCTGATGGTCATCACCGGTAGTAAACAAACAGAGTGTCACAACAGGGTGAGCTAGATACAGAAACGTACGCCCCACTGCTCATTGAAAGCTAATTAACTCATGGCACAGACAAATCAGCCGCACCTGCATGGCATGCTAGAGTTATAGTAGCAGTGCTGGATTATGGCATTTTCTAGAACATGGTTGGATATTGTTGAATTCGGATTAAATTGATTATTGTTGCCGATAGCAACAGCTTTCAGTAGTCCAACTGGGCTTTTATTTCTGCATGACAAGAGTACATTAACAGGCTTTGCGCACTACTTGGTCATGAAAAATACTGAAAATCCACGTGCTATACAGGTAGACTTCTCAGCTACGGCACATTTACGTCTTGAACAAGTGATGGTTTGTTCTTTTATGTGTTCCTTCACATCCACATGCTTAGACTAGGCATTACAATTCACGTTTAAAAATATTCAGTGAAGCACTGAGAGAGGGTGAGAGAGGGGAGGTATTTACAAGAAGGCTGAGAGTATGGTATGAGTTATAGCTTATTCTGGCGTGCTGTCCTGTTCTGGGAAAGGAGACCAATGAGAAAAAAGAGTGATGATGATGAAGAGAAGGAAGTGTAAATACACTAGGCCCTCCATGTTGTAGGCCTCTCTAATGTCGTGTGTCCAGTCCCAGTGGCTCATAAAAAAAGGCTAAGTCTGCTCGCATAATCACAGGTGTGCTGTTTGCACCAGGCTGAGGGCCCAGAACAAGGCCATCAGATGGCGATCTGCTGTCGACATGTTCAATTGAAGAGACCAACTTCTGCTGTAATTAACAGACCCTGTCGTTACTCTGAACTGGCAGAACGACCCAACACTATTACGTGCATCATAATATGTGTCGATGTCTCTATGCAGAAATCTTGGACTGACAAATTCCGGGTGCGCTTTGGTCCGACTGAGCAAGCGTCGGGCAATCTCAGTGCGAGCAACGTGCAGGACCGCAACAACCGGCGGATGTCCATGTTCTGTCGCATGGAGAGGATCGACAGCTATGGCAACGTGAACGATCTGCAGGTTTGTAACGCACCTTTGCCGTGTTGCACATGATTACAACGTACCTTCGAAGACCAAAGATAGTGTTGCGTCCAATCCACCTTTATCTTGTTCTTTTATTTCTGTAATTTTTTTATACAGGTACTGACATACTGTGAGAATTATAATAACTGCACTCGTTTTATGAACCATAATCAGTGGTTTAAGCGAGTCAATGTTCATTATTACACCACTGATATGCGCTCGCAGGACAAGGCGCATAGAACTAGGCCCGCCCACTTGCTTGTTCGCATTCCAACTTTTTTACCACAAGCTTTACCAAAGGCACACATATTATCAAAGACATAGCTGATAAAGAGCATGAACTGCAATCTAATACCCAATCACTGTGCGTGTGGTTATAATGTCCAACGCTTAATTTAACAAGCTCAAATTCTCTTTGATATCAAATGTGGTGCAACTAATAAAGTTGCAAGCAAGCAACAAGAATAAGTATGGTGGACACTGATACTACCTGTTTTCCCTATGCACAGAGCACCATCGCGCATCAGCCGGCGATGCGTGAAACGACGATGTTGATCATGCCGTCGCAAAGCCAGCATGGCCGCCCAACTTACTGAAGCCGCAAGCATGCCTCACACTTGGCGCATAAAAATATGAATCAGTTTGATTGTGCCCGCTGCCACAACGGCAGTCTTACTGGATGTAACGCCCCAAACGAATGCGGCTAATGAATGCAGTGGCGCCACAGTTTGTATTGTATTACTTGGTGGCTTCCGAATTCTCTCACCGCCGAAACTACGTCGTGGTACAGCAGTGGTGCAGTTTAGACGAAAAGATCCTTTTGGAGCAATAGGGAGCAACAACTCACAATAGGCGCAGATTGGTGCAGCATTCCCGCCACTGTGTTTGTTAGGCAACCTCTTTTTGCATTGCTAAATGGACAATGGATGTAGACACACACACACAGAAAAGACAGATGACTTTATGTGTGTCTGTTCGTTCCTAGGATCCATTTAGAAATGTCTCAGCAAATGGCCCTGCAATTAATCTTTCCAAGTCGCTTTGTAATGCTTCTGCCAATGAGCTGTTTACAACAAGACAAACCTTGACAATCACATTCTGTTCTGCAGGACAACTCTGGCCCCAAGACCCCAGAGATGCAGAGCAGAGCAAGCACCAAGAGCAAGGACAGCAATGCCAGTAAGGACAGTAATGCCAGCAAGGATAGCGGCAACAGCAAGGACAGCAACCCCAGCAATGGCTCGACTCGGAAGTCTGTGCCCGAGATTGTGTTCAGCCACTTTTGAGCATGTGACAACAACGGCAGGAGACTTAACAAGTGAAGAGTGGTGCAGGCGTTGAGCTTCTACACAGCTACCAAGGAGCATCACCACTTCAGAGCTATCACTCACACCAGAAGCAATCGACACCAGACGACATCAGATGGTGCGCGTACAGACGGAGTTGACGACACCACTCAGTGACTGTGTAGTTGCGTACACTTTGACCAAGAACAGTTTATCGTCTTTGTCATTGCTTCGCAGCCACACGAGACTATGCTGCGGTGGTGACAGCTACGCCCTTGTCACTGGCACCGAACTTGAATGGTGAGATTACAAGTGCCACTGAAATGAAAGATGCGCCACACAATGACCAGAGGACTGCTTTATGACCTAGTCAAGGTCGGGAGGTGACTTGTAGGTCACAAATCGGCTGCCGAGACGGGCCCTATGAGCATTCTGAGCCGAAAAGCTGTTCCAACTTCCTGCTGACATAGAATCGTTCCACCATGACGTTTTGTCCTTTGGTAGAACCACTTTCAGACCACTTGCCTCGACAAATGACAGGCTTAATCAGGTCTGTAAATTGGAAACAGACTTTCAGCAATGTTATTAACAGAAAAAAATGTGTCTGAGAGGAAAACGCCAGGTGTCTGCTTTGTTGTGACATTTCCGCTTTCTACTTCTAGGCGGTGCAACTCGTCCTTGAAAGCCTTTTGAGTGTAGCGAGCGTGTTTTCAAGCTTTTAAAGGAGCACCTAAGCTTTTTGTGGAACACTGGATGATGGGCCTGCTCTGGAGGGCATAGATCTAGGTTGCTCGACTTTGTAGCACCTTTTATTTCTTACTGTTGAAGAGACTTTTTGACTGTCATGTTGAAACCTCTTGACATATACCTCATACGTGAGAGCCAACTCACGGTGATACAACTTGTCTTGACAATTTTCACTCATCTATCGCAGAAGAGCTTAGGCTGATCAATGTACAAGTAGCCTAGCAGAAAGGCAGTGCTGGTCAAACCGCTCGGAAGAGCCGTACGTAGTCAAAGCCAGTGCCAAGCATAGCTACAATACTTGTGCGTCTCGCGCAAACAATCCTAGATGCCGGTGACACAGTTAAGGATGCTGCAGGTTCAAAATGTGGATGCTTTGTTCTTTTTATGTTTACCCACAGTATGCACACACTTTGAATATGTGTTGAAGTATCTAAAATTCAGGCTGTTACCTAGATACGTTTTGCTGACTGTAAGCCGAAATGGCAGCCGAGTATCTAAAATTTGTTACGGCTTCAGTGGCCAAAGGACTGCAGACCATGCACCATGGAAAAGGCTGTGCACAATACTGATTAATAAAATGAAACTAGTTGTGTAAGAGGCAGGAAGCACGTAGCACAGTTCAAGCTAACCTGAACGGTACGACCGCACACGACTCCATCATTATCTTAACAATGCAGCGCACACATATCATGGCATCTGAGAGGTCACATGCATTGCTCCTAGAGGGGCCCTGACACAATGCCTGTCAAAAATAAGCACTTGAACTGCAATCCAGCATAGTCTACAGCCTAATCGAAGTTCACAACAGAGAGACTATGGTTTCAGAAAGACATGTTTGTCACGTTGTTAAATTACAATGCATTGCCTGGGCCAGCAGTATCTGGCAGCATCTTCGGACAAGGCATCTTGTAACATTTCCTTTAGTGCTTGCCCTGGGCACTACAAGCTTTACAGGTATACAAACACGCTTCATTAAGGATGGTTTAATTAATTTAGGCACAGCACACAAGCAGCAACAAAGTTGACTCAGAAAATAGTGACAAGCAACGCATTGCTCCTAGATAGCAGACTTCTTCAGCGACTTCTCCAGGAACTTATCTGTATAACCTTGCTTGGAGCTTATACCACTGTACGGTCTCTTCACCATCAGAAGACTTCCAACGGAAAGTTCAAGGACTTGCAAGCAAAGCCTTTTAGCAAACAAAATTCACTTTTTGTAAAGCTTCACGTAATGTTCTTAAGTCCAAACTGTAAACAGAGAAATTCAGGAGACTTGGCAGATATGGACATCCAACAGAGATTGGTAGCGGAGCAAGCTAGAAGCATTTCTTTCCAACATTTCCAAATCAAATTAATATTTACTGAACAGCCAGTCAGCACACTTGGAAAGTAAAATCACTAGATGTGAATGATCAAAAATGCAGCACCAGGTGATCAACACCCCCAGGTGCAGACAGTACTAGCACTTGCCAGTCTATATCATGCCCTCATTAGTTTTACATTAAACATCTACATAACTATAACTTATCAACCAGCCAGGACAAATAATCTACAAAGAGCCGACTAAAACTGAGGTAGTGCCTCTGCTTCTGTTTTCTACTTTTTATTTCCCCAGCCAGTTGCTTCCTTCGTCAAGGCAAGCAACGTGTTGCTGCTGGAGGAGGGGATCAAGTGTCAGCTTTCTAGGTCCATATTCACCAACCATTTCAAATTGGCATTTCCGTATTCACCAGTGTTTAGGTTCCCACCTAATTGGCATGATGGCAAGACCATTCAAGTAGCAGTAGCCAATCACAGATGGCACTTCAAGGTACTCATCCTGATCACATGACCTGCACTCATTGAGGAGCAACCTTAGGTATAGCACGTGACAGCTCACTGGCTTTGCTTGCTGGAAACACACGAATGGCATTTGTCAGGGCTCCTTCTAGGACTTTTGTTTTTGCTGTAACATATCTTGTTAAGTTTCACTTGTCTTCTCTGTTATTTGTTCGCATTGTTTGTGCCTGTTCCATGTTGAAATGATTGACGTTGTACTTATTAAACTGTATTACACAAATGTGAACACAGTTTGCATTGTAATCAACGTGTGTGATCACTGTACACCTCGCTCCTCCTGTTGGAACCTTACGGATTGGAAATGAGGTAATGAAAAACTGCATGCTTCAAGTCAGAAGACAACTTTTTCTCCGCTGCTTGTTTTGAAATCGTTAGGCCTAAGGCGCTGCCAAGCTGCAAAAGTCTTTTTATTTATATCTAACAGGTGGTGCCGCAGCACTTGATGTTGGCAATGTGAAAAACTTTTTTTGCATATAATTTTCAAACTAGATTTATACTACAGTCCAATTAAAATGTTGCTCTTGTGGCACATTTGCAGCCTTTTATGAGCGTACAGTGCTCACGGAATGAAACGCGTCAATTTAGGGCTGAGTAATGCGCATACTTTCGTTTCAACCGGCTGCAGTTTGTGTCACATCGACGTAATTCTGGCGCGTACACTTACATCGGGGTCCTCGTCACCTTTGGTGACCAAATTATTAGCGACATGACATGGTGCTCCCGCGTACTTCGCACATATGTAGGGTTCTACTAAATGCTCCGTGTCCCATTTCATTCCGTGAGCACTGTACAATTGTACTTATTCAGCAACAATGATAATTTGTTGCTACTTCTTTTCATGATGTCACATGCATGTGGTTGCCCCACATCGAGAAACAACAGTGCCACCGTATCTCATTGCTTGAACATCATGTGCGTGTGGTTGACAATTAATCGTATCCCCCAAAAATCACACTTTTGCCCACGAAGCATTGATCGTGATAGTAAATGAACAGCTATATGAGGTAAGGTTAATCATTTTATCATCCCCGTAAACTGCTGTAAACATTCGTTTACTAACTAAATTAACAACCACCCTGTCACGCGTGCGTAGACAAACACAAACACGTCTCATTGGATGGCTGTAGACACTTGCTGTCAGAACGCTGGCGTGAAGAAGGGCGGCAGCAGCAGCGCTTCAACATGAACTAAGTGCGCAAGAGCACAGCGCACGCGAAGCCACCAGCTATCTCAGGTCGGCTAGCCTTCGAACCAGCAAGACTCGCGCTGACGCGCTCAGATGCCGCAGTAGAAGAGCAGGTGCACCGCCAGTGGCGTAGCTAGGTCGTCTGGCACCCGGGGCCCATAACTTGTTATTCCGATCCGATCCATGCATAGGTCTTCTGTCACCCCCCCCCCCCGGTGTAACCGGCGGAAAGGGTGTCTTCAGGCGTATATGACACCCCCCCCCCCCCCGCCACTGGCCCCTTGCACCCGGGGCCCACGGCCCCCCTGTTGCTACGCCACTGGCTATAGGCTTACCGTTTTTTCATTTTTCAGAGAAAATTATTCTCCGCTTATTCGCTTATTTATCGCGTAAATCGGCATCAGCACGTGCGTGCGAAGTGATCCATGCAAAGAACGAGCACTTTCAAGGGAGTTTATTGGACCGGCCAAAAACAATAATTTCCCTTGGCTATAGGCTTACCGTTTTTTCATTTTTCCGAGATAATTATTCTCCGCTTATTCGCTTATTTATCGCGTAAATCGGCATCAGCACGTGCGTGCGAAGTGATCCATGGAAAGAACGAGCACTTTCAAGGGAGTTTATTGGACCTGCCCAAAACAATTATTTCCCTGGAGAAAATTATTCTCCGCTTATTCGCTTATTTATCGCGTAAATCGGCATCAGCACGTGCGTGCGAAGTGATCCATGCAAAGAACGAGCACTTTCAAGGGAGCTTATTGGACCTGCCCAAAACAATTATTTCCCTGGGCTATAGGCTTACCGTTTTTTCATTTTTCCGAGAAAATTATTCTCCGCTTATTCGCTTATTTATCGCGTAAATCGGCATCAGCACGTGCGTGCGAAGTGATCCATGCAAAGAACGAGCACTTTCAAGGGAGCTTATTGGACCTGCCCAAAACAATTATTTCCCTGGGCTATAGGCTTACCGTTTTTTCATTTTTCCGAGAAAATTATTCTCCGCTTATTCGATTATTTATCGCGTAAATCGGCATCAGCACGTGCGTGCGAAGTGATCCATGCAAAGAACGAGCACTTTCAAGGGAGCTTATTGGACCTGCCCAAAACAATTATTTCCCTGGGCTATAGGCTTACCGTTTTTTCATTTTTCCGAGAAAATTATTCTCCGCTTATTCGATTATTTATCGCGTAAATCGGCATCAGCACGTGCGTGCGAAGTGATCCATGCAAAGAACGAGCACTTTCAAGAGAGTTTATTGGACCTGCCCAAAACAATTATTTCCCTGGGCTATAGGCTTACCGTTTTTTCATTTTTCCGAGAAAATTATTCTCCGCTTATTCGCTTATTTATCGCGTAAATCGGCATCAGCACGTGCGTGCGAAGTGATCCATGCAAAGAACGAGCACTTTCAAGAGAGTTTATTGGACCTGCCCAAAACAATTATTTCCCTGGGCTATAGGCTTACCGTTTTTTTCATTTTTCCGAGAAAATTATTCTCCGCTTATTCGCTTATTTATCGCGTAAATCGGCATCAGCACGTGCGTGCGAAGTGATCCATGCAAAGAACGAGCACTTTCAAGAGAGTTTATTGGACCTGCCCAAAACAATTATTTCCCTGGGCTATAGGCTTACCGTTTTTTCATTTTTCCGAGAAAATTATTCTCCGCTTATTCGCTTATTTATCGCGTAAATCGGCATCAGCACGTGCGTGCGAAGTGATCCATGCAAAGAACGAGCACTTTCAAGGGAGCTTATTGGACCTGCCCAAAACAATTATTTCCCTGGGCTATAGGCTTACCGTTTTTTCATTTTTCCGAGAAAATTATTCTCCGCTTATTCGATTATTTATCGCGTAAATCGGCATCAGCACGTGCGTGCGAAGTGATCCATGCAAAGAACGAGCACTTTCAAGAGAGTTTATTGGACCTGCCCAAAACAATTATTTCCCTGGGCTATAGGCTTACCGTTTTTTCATTTCTCCGAGAAAATTATTCTCCGCTTATTCGCTTATTTATCGCGTAAATCGGCATCAGCACGTGCGTGCGAAGTGATCCATGCAAAGAACGAGCACTTTCAAGGGAGCTTATTGGACCTGCCCAAAACAATTATTTCCCTGGGCTATAGGCTTACCGTTTTTTCATTTTTCCGAGAAAATTATTCTCCGCTTATTCGATTATTTATCCCGTAAATCGGCATCAGCACGTGCGTGCGAAGTGATCCATGCAAAGAACGAGCACTTTCAAGAGAGTTTATTGGACCTGCCCAAAACAATTATTTCCCTGGGCTATAGGCTTACCGTTTTTTCATTTCTCCGAGAAAATTATTCTCCGCTTATTCGCTTATTTATCGCGTAAATCGGCATCAGCACGTGCGTGCGAAGTGATCCATGCAAAGAACGAGCACTTTCAAGGGAGCTTATTGGACCGGCCCAAAACAATTATTTCCCTGGGCTATAGGCTTACCGTTTTTTCATTTTTCCGAGAAAATTATTCTCCGCTTATTCGCTTATTTATCGCGTAAATCGGCATCAGCACGTGCGTGCGAAGTGATCCATGCAAAGAACGAGCACTTTCAAGGGAGCTTATTGGACCGGCCCAAAACAATTATTTCCCTGGGCTATAGGCTTACCGTTTTTTCATTTTTCCGAGAAAATTATTCTCCGCTTATTCGCTTATTTATCGCGTAAATCGGCATCAGCACGTGCGTGCGAAGTGATCCATGCAAAGAACGAGCACTTTCAAGGGAGCTTATTGGACCGGCCCAAAACAATTATTTCCCTGGGCTATAGGCTTACCGTTTTTTCATTTTTCCGAGAAAATTATTCTCCGCTTATTCGCTTATTTATCGCGTAAATCGGCATCAGCACGTGCGTGCGAAGTGATCCATGCAAAGAACGAGCACTTTCAAGAGAGTTTATTGGACCTGCCCAAAACAATTATTTCCCTGGGCTATAGGCTTACCGTTTTTTTCATTTTCCGAGAAAATTATTCTCCGCTTATTCGCTTATTTATCGCGTAAATCGGCATCAGCACGTGCGCGCGAAGTGATCCATGCAAAGAACGAGCACTTTCAAGAGAGTTTATTGGACCTGCCCAAAACAATTATTTCCCTGGGCTATAGGCTTACCGTTTTTTCATTTTTCCGAGAAAATTATTCTCCGCTTATTCGCTTATTTATCGCGTAAATAGGCCTTAGCACGTGCGTGCGAAGTGATCCATGCAAAGAACGAGCACTTTCAAGGGAGTTTATTGGACCTGCCCAAAACAATTATATCCCTGGGCTATAGGCTTACCGTTTTTTTTTATTTTTTCGAGAAAATTATTCTCCGCTTATTCGCTTATTAATCGCGTAAATAAGCATCAGCACGTGCGTGCGAAGTGATCCATGCAAAGAACGAGCACTTTCAAGGGAGTTTATTGGACCTGCCCAAAACAATTATTTCCCTGGGCTATAGGCTTACCGTTTTTTCATTTTTCCGAGAAAATTATTCTCCGCTTATTCGATTATTTATCGCGTAAATCGGCATCAGCACGTGCGTGCGAAGTGATCCATGCAAAGAACGAGCACTTTCAAGAGAGTTTATTGGACCTGCCCAAAACAATTATTTCCCTGGGCTATAGGCTTACCGTTATTTCATTTTTCCGAGAAAATTATTCTCCGCTTATTCGATTATTTATCGCGTAAATCGGCATCAGCACGTGCGTGCGAAGTGATCCATGCAAAGAACGAGCACTTTCAAGGGAGTTTATTGGACCTGCCCAAAACAATAATTTCCCTGGGCTATAGGCTTACCGTTTTTTCATTTTTCCGAGAAAATTATTCTCCGCTTATTCACTTATTTATCGCGTAAATAGGCCTTAGCACGTGCGTGCGAAGTGATCCATGCAAAGAACGAGCACTTTCAAGAGAGTTTATTGGACCTGCCCAAAACAATTATATCCCTGGGCTATAATAGGCTTACCGTTTTTTTCATTTTTCCGAGAAAATTATTCTCCGCTTATTCGCTTATTAATCGCGTAAATCGGCATCAGCACGTGCGTGCGAAGTGATCCATGCAAAGAACGAGCACTTTCAAGGGAGTTTATTGGACCTGCCCAAAACAATTATTTTCATGGGCTATAGGCTTACCGTTTTTTTCATTTTTCCGAGAAAATTATTTTCCGCTTATTCGCTTATTTATCGCGTAAATCGGCAGCAGCACGTGCGTGCGAAGTGATCCATGCAAAGAACGAGCACTTTCAAGGGAGTTTATTGGACCGGCCCAAAACAATAATTTCCCTGGGCTATAGGCTTACCGTTTTTTCATTTTTCAAAGAAAATTATTCTCCGCTTATTCGATTATTTATCGCGTAAATCGGCATCAGCACGTGCGTGCGAAGTGATCCATGCAAAGAACGAGCACTTTCAAGGGAGTTTATTGGACCTGCCCAAAACAATTATTTCCCTGGGCTATAGGCTTACCGTTTTTTCATTTTTCAGATAAAATTATTCTCCGCTTATTCGCTTATTTATCGCGTAAATCGGCATCAGCACGTGCGTGCGAAGTGATCCATGCAAAGAACGAGCACTTTCAAGAGAGTTTATTGGACCTGCCCAAAACAATTATTTCCCTGGGCTATAGGCTTACCGTTTTTTCATTTTTCCGAGAAAATTATTCTCCGCTTATTCTATTATTTATCACGTAAATCGGCATCAGCACGTGCGTGCGAAGTGATTCATGCAAAGAACGAGCACTTTCAAGGGAGTTTATTGGACCTGCCCAAAACAATTATTTCCCTGGGCTATAGGCTTACCGTTTTTTCATTTTTCCGAGAAAACTATTCTCCGCTTATTCGCTTATTTATCGCGTCAATCGGCATCAGCACGTGCGTGCGAAGTGATCCATGCAAAGAACGAGCACTTTCAAGAGAGTTTATTGGACCTGCCCAAAACAATTATTTCCCTGGGCTATAGGCTTACCGTTTTTTCATTTTTCCGAGAAAATTATTCTCCGCTTATTCGATTATTTATCGCGTAAATCGGCATCAGCACGTGCGTGCGAAGTGATCCATGCAAAGAACGAGCACTTTCAAGGGAGTTTATTGGACCTGCCCAAAACAATTATTTCCCTGGGCTATAGGCTTACCGTTTTTTCATTTTTCAGAGAAAATTATTCTCCGCTTATTCGCTTATTTATCGCGTAAATCGGCATCAGCACGTGCGTGCGAAGTGATCCATGCAAAGAACGAGCACTTTCAAGAGAGTTTATTGGACCTGCTCAAAACAATTATATCCCTGGGCTATAGGCTTACCGTTTTTTTCATTTTTCCGAGAAAATTATTCTCCGCTAATTCGCTTATTAATCGCGTAAATCGGCATCAGCACGTGCGTGCGAAGTGATCCATGCAAAGAACGAGCACTGTCAAGGGAGTTTATTGGACCTGCCCAAAACAATTATTTCCCTGGGCTATAGGCTTACCGTTTTTTTCATTTTTCCGAGAAAATTATTCTCCGCTTATTCGATTATTTATCGCGTAAATCGGCATCAGCACGTGCGTGCGAAGTGATCCATGCAAAGAACGAGCACTTTCAAGGGAGTTTATTGGACCTGCCCAAAACAATTATTTTCATGGGCTATAGGCTTAGCGTTTTTTTCATTTTTCCGAGAAAATTATTCTCCGCTTATTCGCTTATTTATCGCGTAAATCGGCATCAGCACGTGCGTGCGAAGTGATCCATGCAAAGAACGAGCACTTTCAAGGGAGTTTATTGGACCGGCCCAAAACAATAATTTCCCTGGGCTATAGGCTTACCGTTTTTTCATTTTTCAGAGAAAATTATTCTCCGCTTATTCGCTTATTTATCGCGTAAATCGGCATCAGCACGTGCGTGCGAAGTGATCCATGCAAAGAACGAGCACTTTCAAGAGAGTTTATTGGACCTGCCCAAAACAATTATATCCCTGGGCTATAGGCTTACCGTTTTTTTCATTTTTCCGAGAAAATTATTCTCCGCTTATTCGCTTATTAATCGCGTAAATCGGCATCAGCACGTGCGTGCGAAGTGATCCATGCAAAGAACGAGCACTTTCAAGGGAGTTTATTGGACCGGCCCAAAACAATAATTTCCCTGGGCTATAGGCTTACCGTTTTTTCATTTTTCAAAGAAAATTATTCTCCGCTTATTCGATTATTTATCGCGTAAATCGGCATCAGCACGTGCGTGCGAAGTGATCCATGCAAAGAACGAGCACTTTCAAGGGAGTTTATTGGACCTGCCCAAAACAATTATTTCCCTGGGCTATAGGCTTACCGTTTTTTCATTTTTCAGATAAAATTATTCTCCGCTTATTCGCTTATTTATCGCGTAAATCGGCATCAGCACGTGCGTGCGAAGTGATCCATGCAAAGAACGAGCACTTTCAAGAGAGTTTATTGGACCTGCCCAAAACAATTATTTCCCTGGGCTATAGGCTTACCGTTTTTTCATTTTTCCGAGAAAATTATTCTCCGCTTATTCTATTATTTATCACGTAAATCGGCATCAGCACGTGCGTGCGAAGTGATTCATGCAAAGAACGAGCACTTTCAAGGGAGTTTATTGGACCTGCCCAAAACAATTATTTCCCTGGGCTATAGGCTTACCGTTTTTTCATTTTTCCGAGAAAACTATTCTCCGCTTATTCGCTTATTTATCGCGTCAATCGGCATCAGCACGTGCGTGCGAAGTGATCCATGCAAAGAACGAGCACTTTCAAGAGAGTTTATTGGACCTGCCCAAAACAATTATTTCCCTGGGCTATAGGCTTACCGTTTTTTCATTTTTCCGAGAAAATTATTCTCCGCTTATTCGATTATTTATCGCGTAAATCGGCATCAGCACGTGCGTGCGAAGTGATCCATGCAAAGAACGAGCACTTTCAAGGGAGTTTATTGGACCTGCCCAAAACAATTATTTCCCTGGGCTATAGGCTTACCGTTTTTTCATTTTTCAGAGAAAATTATTCTCCGCTTATTCGCTTATTTATCGCGTAAATCGGCATCAGCACGTGCGTGCGAAGTGATCCATGCAAAGAACGAGCACTTTCAAGAGAGTTTATTGGACCTGCTCAAAACAATTATATCCCTGGGCTATAGGCTTACCGTTTTTTTCATTTTTCCGAGAAAATTATTCTCCGCTAATTCGCTTATTAATCGCGTAAATCGGCATCAGCACGTGCGTGCGAAGTGATCCATGCAAAGAACGAGCACTGTCAAGGGAGTTTATTGGACCTGCCCAAAACAATTATTTCCCTGGGCTATAGGCTTACCGTTTTTTTCATTTTTCCGAGAAAATTATTCTCCGCTTATTCGATTATTTATCGCGTAAATCGGCATCAGCACGTGCGTGCGAAGTGATCCATGCAAAGAACGAGCACTTTCAAGGGAGTTTATTGGACCTGCCCAAAACAATTATTTTCATGGGCTATAGGCTTAGCGTTTTTTTCATTTTTCCGAGAAAATTATTCTCCGCTTATTCGCTTATTTATCGCGTAAATCGGCATCAGCACGTGCGTGCGAAGTGATCCATGCAAAGAACGAGCACTTTCAAGGGAGTTTATTGGACCGGCCCAAAACAATAATTTCCCTGGGCTATAGGCTTACCGTTTTTTCATTTTTCAGAGAAAATTATTCTCCGCTTATTCGCTTATTTATCGCGTAAATCGGCATCAGCACGTGCGTGCGAAGTGATCCATGCAAAGAACGAGCACTTTCAAGAGAGTTTATTGGACCTGCCCAAAACAATTATATCCCTGGGCTATAGGCTTACCGTTTTTTTCATTTTTCCGAGAAAATTATTCTCCGCTTATTCGCTTATTAATCGCGTAAATCGGCATCAGCACGTGCGTGCGAAGTGATCCATGCAAAGAACGAGCACTTTCAAGGGAGTTTATTGGACCTGCCCAAAACAATTATTTTCATGGGCTATAGGCTTACCGTTTTTTTTTTTCATTTTTCCGAGAAAATTATTCTCCGCTTATTCGCTTATTTATCGCGTAAATCGGCATCAGCACGTGCGTGCGAAGTGATCCATGCAAAGAACGAGCACTTTCAAGGGAGTTTATTGGACCGGCCCAAAACAATTATTTCCCTGGGCTATAGGCTTACCGTTTTTTCATTTTTCAGAGAAAATTATTCTCCGCTTATTCCATTATTTATCGCGTAAATCGGCATCAGCACGTGCGTGCGAAGTGATCCATGCAAAGAACGAGCACTTTCAAGGGAGTTTATTGGACCTGCCCAAAACAATTATTTCCCTGGGCTATAGGCTTACCGTTTTTTCATTTTTCAGAGAAAATTATTCTCCGCTTATTCGCTTATTTATCGCGTAAATCGGCATCAGCACGTGCGTGCGAAGTGATCCATGCAAAGAACGAGCACTTTCAAGAGAGTTTATTGGACCTGCCCAAAACAATTATTTCCCTGGGCTATAGGCTTACCGTTTTTTCATTTTTCCGAGAAAATTATTCTCCGCTTATTCTATTATTTATCACGTAAATCGGCATCAGCACGTGCGTGCGAAGTGATTCATGCAAAGAACGAGCACTTTCAAGGGAGTTTATTGGACCTGCCCAAAACAATTATTTCCCTGGGCTATAGGCTTACCGTTTTTTCATTTTTCCGAGAAAACTATTCTCCGCTTATTCGCTTATTTATCGCGTCAATCGGCATCAGCACGTGCGTGCGAAGTGATCCATGCAAAGAACGAGCACTTTCAAGAGAGTTTATTGGACCTGCCCAAAACAATTATTTCCCTGGGCTATAGGCTTACCGTTTTTTCATTTTTCCGAGAAAATTATTCTCCGCTTATTCGATTATTTATCGCGTAAATCGGCATCAGCACGTGCGTGCGAAGTGATCCATGCAAAGAACGAGCACTTTCAAGGGAGTTTATTGGACCTGCCCAAAACAATTATTTCCCTGGGCTATAGGCTTACCGTTTTTTCATTTTTCAGAGAAAATTATTCTCCGCTTATTCGCTTATTTATCGCGTAAATCGGCATCAGCACGTGCGTGCGAAGTGATCCATGCAAAGAACGAGCACTTTCAAGAGAGTTTATTGGACCTGCTCAAAACAATTATATCCCTGGGCTATAGGCTTACCGTTTTTTTCATTTTTCCGAGAAAATTATTCTCCGCTTATTCGCTTATTAATCGCGTAAATCGGCATCAGCACGTGCGTGCGAAGTGATCCATGCAAAGAACGAGCACTTTCAAGGGAGTTTATTGGACCTGCCCAAAACAATTATTTCCCTGGGCTATAGGCTTACCGTTTTTTCATTTTTCCGAGAAAATTATTCTCCGCTTATTCGATTATTTATCGCGTAAATCGGCATCAGCACGTGCGTGCGAAGTGATCCATGCAAAGAACGAGCACTTTCAAGGGAGTTTATTGGACCTGCCCAAAACAATAATTTCCCTGGGCTATAGGCTTACCGTTTTTTCATTTTTCCGAGAAAATTATTCTCCGCTTATTCACTTATTTATCGCGTAAATAGGCCTTAGCACGTGCGTGCGAAGTGATCCATGCAAAGAACGAGCACTTTCAAGAGAGTTTATTGGACCTGCCCAAAACAATTATATCCCTGGGCTATAGGCTTACCGTTTTTTTTTCATTTTTCCGGGAAAATTATTCTCCGCTTATTCGCTTATTAATCGCGTAAATCGGCATCAGCACGTGCGTGCGAAGTGATCCATGCAAAGAACGAGCACTTTCAAGGGAGTTTATTGGACCTGCCCAAAACAATTATTTTCATGGGCTATAGGCTTACCGTTTTTTTCATTTTTCCGAGAAAATTATTCTCCGCTTATTCGCTTATTTATCGCGTAAATCGGCATCAGCACGTGCGTGCGAAGTGATCCATGCAAAGAACGAGCACTTTCAAGGGAGTTTATTGGACCGGCCCAAAACAATAATTTCCCTGGGCTATAGGCTTACCGTTTTTTCATTTTTCCGAGAAAATTATTCTCCGCTTATTCGCTTATTTATCGCGTAAATCGGCATCAGCACGTGCGTGCGAAGTGATCCATGCAAAGAACGAGCACTTTCAAGAGAGTTTATTGGACCTGCCCAAAACAATTATTTCCCTGGGCTATAGGCTTACCGTTTTTTCATTTTTCCGAGAAAATTATTCTCCGCTTATTCGCTTATTTATCGCGTAAATAGGCCTTAGCACGTGCGTGCGAAGTGATCCATGCAAAGAACGAGCACTTTCAAGGGAGTTTATTGGACCTGCCCAAAACAATTATATCCCTGGGCTATAGGCTTACCGTTTTTTTTCATTTTTTCGAGAAAATTATTCTCCGCTTATTCGCTTATTAATCGCGTAAATCGGCATCAGCACGTGCGTGCGAAGTGATCCATGCAAAGAACGAGCACTTTCAAGGGAGTTTATTGGACCTGCCCAAAACAATTATTTCCCTGCGCTATAGGCTTACCGTTTTTTCATTTTTCCGAGAAAATTATTCTCCGCTTATTCGATTATTTATCGCGTAAATCGGCATCAGCACGTGCGTGCGAAGTGATCCATGCAAAGAACGAGCACTTTCAAGAGAGTTTATTGGACCTGCCCAAAACAATTATTTCCCTGGGCTATAGGCTTACCGTTATTTCATTTTTCCGAGAAAATTATTCTCCGCTTATTCGCTTATTTATCGCGTAAATCGGCATCAGCACGTGCGTGCGAAGTGATCCATGCAAAAAACGAGCACTTTCAAGGGAGTTTATTGGACCGGCCAAAAACAATAATTTGCCTGGGCTATAGGCTTACCGTTTTTTCATTTTTCAGAGAAAATTATTCTCCGCTTATTCGCTTATTTATCGCGTAAATCGGCATCAGCACGTGCGTGCGAAGTGATCCATGCAAAGCACAAGCACTTTCAAGGGAGTTTATTGGACCGGCCAAAAACAATAATTTCCCTTGGCTATAGGCTTACCGTTTTTTCATTTTTCCGAGAAAATTATTCTCCGCTTATTCGCTTATTTATCGCGTAAATCGGCATCAGCACGTGCGTGCGAAGTGATCCATGCAAAGAACGAGCACTTTCAAGGGAGTTTATTGGACCGGCCAAAAACAATAATTTCCCTGGGCTATAGGCTTACCGTTTTTTTCATTTTTCAGAGAAAATTATTCTCCGCTTATTCGCTTATTTATCGCGTAAATCGGCATCAGCACGTGCGTGCGAAGTGATCCATGCAAAGAACGAGCACTTTCAAGGGAGTTTATTGGACCGGCCAAAAACAATAATTTGCCTGGGCTATAGGCTTACCGTTTTTTCATTTCTCAGAGAAAATTATTCTCCGCTTATTCGCTTATTTATCGCGTAAATCGGCATCAGCACGTGCGTGCGAAGTGATCCATGCAAAGAACGAGCACTTTCAAGGGAGTTTATTGGACCGGCCAAAAACAATAATTTCCCTGGGCTATAGGCTTACCGTTTTTTCATTTTTCCGAGAAAATTATTCTCCGCTTATTCGCTTATTTATCGCGTAAATCGGCATCAGCACGTGCGTGCGAAGTGATCCATGCAAAGAACGAGCACTTTCAAGGGAGTTTATTGGACCGGCCAAAAACAATAATTTCCCTGGGCTATAGGCTTACCGTTTTTTCATTTTTCAGAGAAAATTATTCTCCGCTTAATCGCTTATTTATCGCGTAAATCGGCATCAGCACGTGCGTGCGAAGTGATCCATGCAAAGAACGAGCACTTTCAAGAGAGTTTATTGGACCTGCCCAAAACAATTATTTCCCTGGGCTATAGGCTTACCGTTTTTTCATTTTTCCGAGAAAATTATTCTCCGCTTATTCGCTTATTTATCGCGTAAATCGGCATCAGCACGTGCGTGCGAAGTGATCCATGCAAAGAACAAGCACTTTCAAGGGAGTTTATTGGACCGGCCAAAAACAATAATTTCCCTTGGCTATAGGCTTACCGTTTTTTCATTTTTCCGAGAAAATTATTCTCCGCTTATTCGCTTATTTATCGCGTAAATCGGCAACAGCACGTGCGTGCGAAGTGATCCATGCAAAGAACGAGCACTTTCAAGGGAGTTTATTGGACCGGCCAAAAACAATAATTTGCCTGGGCTATAGGCTTACCGTTTTTTCATTTTTCAGAGAAAATTATTCTCCGCTTATTCGCTTATTGATCGCGTAAATCGGCATCAGCACGTGCGTGCGAAGTGATCCATGCAAAGAACGAGCACTTTCAAGGGAGTTTATTGGACCGGCCCAAAACAATAATTTCTTTGGGCTATAGGCTTACCGTTTTTTCATTTTTCCGAGAAAATTATTCTCCGCTTATTCGCTTATTTATCGCGTAAATCGGCATCAGCACGTGCGTGCGAAGTGATCCATGCAAAAAACGAGCACTTTCAAGGGAGTTTATTGGACCGGCCAAAAACAATAATTTGCCTGGGCTATAGGCTTACCGTTTTTTCATTTCTCAGAGAAAATTATTCTCCGCTTATTCGCTTATTTATCGCGTAAATCGGCATCAGCACGTGCGTGCGAAGTGATCCATGCAAAGAACGAGCACTTTCAAGGGAGTTTATTGGACCGGCCAAAAACAATAATTTCCCTGGGCTATAGGCTTACCGTTTTTTCATTTTTCCGAGAAAATTATTCTCCGCTTATTCGCTTATTTATCGCGTAAATCGGCATCAGCACGTGCGTGCGAAGTGATCCATGCAAAGAACGAGCACTTTCAAGGGAGTTTATTGGACCGGCCAAAAACAATAATTTCCCTTGGCTATAGGCTTACCGTTTTTTCATTTTTCCGAGAAAATTATTCTCCGCTTATTCGATTATTTATCCCGTAAATCGGCATCAGCACGTGCGTGCGAAGTGATCCATGCAAAGAACGAGCACTTTCAAGAGAGTTTATTGGACCTGCCCAAAACAATTATTTCCCTGGGCTATAGGCTTACCGTTTTTTCATTTTTCCGAGAAAATTATTCTCCGCTTATTCGCTTATTTATCGCGTAAATCGGCATCAGCACGTGCGTGCGAAGTGATCCATGCAAAGAACGAGCACTTTCAAGAGAGTTTATTGGACCTGCCCAAAACAATTATTTCCCTGGGCTATAGGCTTACCGTTATTTCATTTTTCCGAGAAAATTATTCTCCGCTTATTCGCTTATTTATCGCGTAAATCGGCATCAGCACGTGCGTGCGAAGTGATCCATGCAAAAAACGAGCACTTTCAAGGGAGTTTATTGGACCGGCCAAAAACAATAATTTGCCTGGGCTATAGGCTTACCGTTTTTTCATTTTTCAGAGAAAATTATTCTCCGCTTATTCGCTTATTTATCGCGTAAATCGGCATCAGCACGTGCGTGCGAAGTGATCCATGCAAAGCACAAGCACTTTCAAGGGAGTTTATTGGACCGGCCAAAAACAATAATTTCCCTTGGCTATAGGCTTACCGTTTTTTCATTTTTCCGAGAAAATTATTCTCCGCTTATTCGCTTATTTATCGCGTAAATCGGCATCAGCACGTGCGTGCGAAGTGATCCATGCAAAGAACGAGCACTTTCAAGGGAGTTTATTGGACCGGCCAAAAACAATAATTTCCCTGGGCTATAGGCTTACCGTTTTTTCATTTTTCAGAGAAAATTATTCTCCGCTTATTCGCTTATTTATCGCGTAAATCGGCATCAGCACATGCGTGCGAAGTGATCCATGCAAAGAACGAGCACTTTCAAGGGAGTTTATTGGACCGGCCAAAAACAATAATTTGCCTGGGCTATAGGCTTACCGTTTTTTCATTTCTCAGAGAAAATTATTCTCCGCTTATTCGCTTATTTATCGCGTAAATCGGCATCAGCACGTGCGTGCGAAGTGATCCATGCAAAGAACGAGCACTTTCAAGGGAGTTTATTGGACCGGCCAAAAACAATAATTTCCCTGGGCTATAGGCTTACCGTTTTTTCATTTTTCCGAGAAAATTATTCTCCGCTTATTCGCTTATTTATCGCGTAAATCGGCATCAGCACGTGCGTGCGAAGTGATCCATGCAAAGAACGAGCACTTTCAAGGGAGTTTATTGGACCGGCCAAAAACAATAATTTCCCTGGGCTATAGGCTTACCGTTTTTTCATTTTTCAGAGAAAATTATTCTCCGCTTAATCGCTTATTTATCGCGTAAATCGGCATCAGCACGTGCGTGCGAAGTGATCCATGCAAAGAACGAGCACTTTCAAGAGAGTTTATTGGACCTGCCCAAAACAATTATTTCCCTGGGCTATAGGCTTACCGTTTTTTCATTTTTCCGAGAAAATTATTCTCCGCTTATTCGCTTATTTATCGCGTAAATCGGCATCAGCACGTGCGTGCGAAGTGATCCATGCAAAGAACAAGCACTTTCAAGGGAGTTTATTGGACCGGCCAAAAACAATAATTTCCCTTGGCTATAGGCTTACCGTTTTTTCATTTTTCCGAGAAAATTATTCTCCGCTTATTCGCTTATTTATCGCGTAAATCGGCAACAGCACGTGCGTGCGAAGTGATCCATGCAAAGAACGAGCACTTTCAAGGGAGTTTATTGGACCGGCCAAAAACAATAATTTGCCTGGGCTATAGGCTTACCGTTTTTTCATTTTTCAGAGAAAATTATTCTCCGCTTATTCGCTTATTGATCGCGTAAATCGGCATCAGCACGTGCGTGCGAAGTGATCCATGCAAAGAACGAGCACTTTCAAGGGAGTTTATTGGACCGGCCCAAAACAATAATTTCTTTGGGCTATAGGCTTACCGTTTTTTCATTTTTCCGAGAAAATTATTCTCCGCTTATTCGCTTATTTATCGCGTAAATCGGCATCAGCACGTGCGTGCGAAGTGATCCATGCAAAAAACGAGCACTTTCAAGGGAGTTTATTGGACCGGCCAAAAACAATAATTTGCCTGGGCTATAGGCTTACCGTTTTTTCATTTCTCAGAGAAAATTATTCTCCGCTTATTCGCTTATTTATCGCGTAAATCGGCATCAGCACGTGCGTGCGAAGTGATCCATGCAAAGAACGAGCACTTTCAAGGGAGTTTATTGGACCGGCCAAAAACAATAATTTCCCTGGGCTATAGGCTTACCGTTTTTTCATTTTTCCGAGAAAATTATTCTCCGCTTATTCGCTTATTTATCGCGTAAATCGGCATCAGCACGTGCGTGCGAAGTGATCCATGCAAAGAACGAGCACTTTCAAGGGAGTTTATTGGACCGGCCAAAAACAATAATTTCCCTTGGCTATAGGCTTACCGTTTTTTCATTTTTCCGAGAAAATTATTCTCCGCTTATTCGATTATTTATCCCGTAAATCGGCATCAGCACGTGCGTGCGAAGTGATCCATGCAAAGAACGAGCACTTTCAAGAGAGTTTATTGGACCTGCCCAAAACAATTATTTCCCTGGGCTATAGGCTTACCGTTTTTTCATTTTTCCGAGAAAATTATTCTCCGCTTATTCGCTTATTTATCGCGTAAATCGGCATCAGCACGTGCGTGCGAAGTGATCCATGCAAAGAACGAGCACTTTCAAGGGAGCTTATTGGACCGGCCCAAAACAATTATTTCCCTGGGCTATAGGCTTACCGTTTTTTCATTTTTCCGAGAAAATTATTCTCCGCTTATTCGCTTATTTATCGCGTAAATCGGCATCAGCACGTGCGTGCGAAGTGATCCATGCAAAGAACGAGCACTTTCAAGGGAGCTTATTGGACCGGCCCAAAACAATTATTTCCCTGGGCTATAGGCTTACCGTTTTTTCATTTTTCCGAGAAAATTATTCTCCGCTTATTCGCTTATTTATCGCGTAAATCGGCATCAGCACGTGCGTGCGAAGTGATCCATGCAAAGAACGAGCACTTTCAAGGGAGCTTATTGGACCGGCCCAAAACAATTATTTCCCTGGGCTATAGGCTTACCGTTTTTTCATTTTTCCGAGAAAATTATTCTCCGCTTATTCGCTTATTTATCGCGTAAATCGGCATCAGCACGTGCGTGCGAAGTGATCCATGCAAAGAACGAGCACTTTCAAGAGAGTTTATTGGACCTGCCCAAAACAATTATTTCCCTGGGCTATAGGCTTACCGTTTTTTCATTTTCCGAGAAAATTATTCTCCGCTTATTCGCTTATTTATCGCGTAAATCGGCATCAGCACGTGCGCGCGAAGTGATCCATGCAAAGAACGAGCACTTTCAAGAGAGTTTATTGGACCTGCCCAAAACAATTATTTCCCTGGGCTATAGGCTTACCGTTTTTTCATTTTTCCGAGAAAATTATTCTCCGCTTATTCGCTTATTTATCGCGTAAATAGGCCTTAGCACGTGCGTGCGAAGTGATCCATGCAAAGAACGAGCACTTTCAAGGGAGTTTATTGGACCTGCCCAAAACAATTATATCCCTGGGCTATAGGCTTACCGTTTTTTTTTATTTTTTCGAGAAAATTATTCTCCGCTTATTCGCTTATTAATCGCGTAAATAAGCATCAGCACGTGCGTGCGAAGTGATCCATGCAAAGAACGAGCACTTTCAAGGGAGTTTATTGGACCTGCCCAAAACAATTATTTCCCTGGGCTATAGGCTTACCGTTTTTTCATTTTTCCGAGAAAATTATTCTCCGCTTATTCGATTATTTATCGCGTAAATCGGCATCAGCACGTGCGTGCGAAGTGATCCATGCAAAGAACGAGCACTTTCAAGAGAGTTTATTGGACCTGCCCAAAACAATTATTTCCCTGGGCTATAGGCTTACCGTTATTTCATTTTTCCGAGAAAATTATTCTCCGCTTATTCGATTATTTATCGCGTAAATCGGCATCAGCACGTGCGTGCGAAGTGATCCATGCAAAGAACGAGCACTTTCAAGGGAGTTTATTGGACCTGCCCAAAACAATAATTTCCCTGGGCTATAGGCTTACCGTTTTTTCATTTTTCCGAGAAAATTATTCTCCGCTTATTCACTTATTTATCGCGTAAATAGGCCTTAGCACGTGCGTGCGAAGTGATCCATGCAAAGAACGAGCACTTTCAAGAGAGTTTATTGGACCTGCCCAAAACAATTATATCCCTGGGCTATAATAGGCTTACCGTTTTTTTCATTTTTCCGAGAAAATTATTCTCCGCTTATTCGCTTATTTATCGCGTAAATCGGCATCAGCACGTGCGTGCGAAGTGATCCATGCAAAGAACAAGCACTTTCAAGGGAGTTTATTGGACCGGCCAAAAACAATAATTTCCCTTGGCTATAGGCTTACCGTTTTTTCATTTTTCCGAGAAAATTATTCTCCGCTTATTCGCTTATTTATCGCGTAAATCGGCAACAGCACGTGCGTGCGAAGTGATCCATGCAAAGAACGAGCACTTTCAAGGGAGTTTATTGGACCGGCCAAAAACAATAATTTGCCTGGGCTATAGGCTTACCGTTTTTTCATTTTTCAGAGAAAATTATTCTCCGCTTATTCGCTTATTGATCGCGTAAATCGGCATCAGCACGTGCGTGCGAAGTGATCCATGCAAAGAACGAGCACTTTCAAGGGAGTTTATTGGACCGGCCCAAAACAATAATTTCTTTGGGCTATAGGCTTACCGTTTTTTCATTTTTCCGAGAAAATTATTCTCCGCTTATTCGCTTATTTATCGCGTAAATCGGCATCAGCACGTGCGTGCGAAGTGATCCATGCAAAAAACGAGCACTTTCAAGGGAGTTTATTGGACCGGCCAAAAACAATAATTTGCCTGGGCTATAGGCTTACCGTTTTTTCATTTCTCAGAGAAAATTATTCTCCGCTTATTCGCTTATTTATCGCGTAAATCGGCATCAGCACGTGCGTGCGAAGTGATCCATGCAAAGAACGAGCACTTTCAAGGGAGTTTATTGGACCGGCCAAAAACAATAATTTCCCTGGGCTATAGGCTTACCGTTTTTTCATTTTTCCGAGAAAATTATTCTCCGCTTATTCGCTTATTTATCGCGTAAATCGGCATCAGCACGTGCGTGCGAAGTGATCCATGCAAAGAACGAGCACTTTCAAGGGAGTTTATTGGACCGGCCAAAAACAATAATTTCCCTTGGCTATAGGCTTACCGTTTTTTCATTTTTCCGAGAAAATTATTCTCCGCTTATTCGATTATTTATCCCGTAAATCGGCATCAGCACGTGCGTGCGAAGTGATCCATGCAAAGAACGAGCACTTTCAAGAGAGTTTATTGGACCTGCCCAAAACAATTATTTCCCTGGGCTATAGGCTTACCGTTTTTTCATTTTTCCGAGAAAATTATTCTCCGCTTATTCGCTTATTTATCGCGTAAATCGGCATCAGCACGTGCGTGCGAAGTGATCCATGCAAAGAACGAGCACTTTCAAGGGAGCTTATTGGACCGGCCCAAAACAATTATTTCCCTGGGCTATAGGCTTACCGTTTTTTCATTTTTCCGAGAAAATTATTCTCCGCTTATTCGCTTATTTATCGCGTAAATCGGCATCAGCACGTGCGTGCGAAGTGATCCATGCAAAGAACGAGCACTTTCAAGGGAGCTTATTGGACCGGCCCAAAACAATTATTTCCCTGGGCTATAGGCTTACCGTTTTTTCATTTTTCCGAGAAAATTATTCTCCGCTTATTCGCTTATTTATCGCGTAAATCGGCATCAGCACGTGCGTGCGAAGTGATCCATGCAAAGAACGAGCACTTTCAAGGGAGCTTATTGGACCGGCCCAAAACAATTATTTCCCTGGGCTATAGGCTTACCGTTTTTTCATTTTTCCGAGAAAATTATTCTCCGCTTATTCGCTTATTTATCGCGTAAATCGGCATCAGCACGTGCGTGCGAAGTGATCCATGCAAAGAACGAGCACTTTCAAGAGAGTTTATTGGACCTGCCCAAAACAATTATTTCCCTGGGCTATAGGCTTACCGTTTTTTCATTTTCCGAGAAAATTATTCTCCGCTTATTCGCTTATTTATCGCGTAAATCGGCATCAGCACGTGCGCGCGAAGTGATCCATGCAAAGAACGAGCACTTTCAAGAGAGTTTATTGGACCTGCCCAAAACAATTATTTCCCTGGGCTATAGGCTTACCGTTTTTTCATTTTTCCGAGAAAATTATTCTCCGCTTATTCGCTTATTTATCGCGTAAATAGGCCTTAGCACGTGCGTGCGAAGTGATCCATGCAAAGAACGAGCACTTTCAAGGGAGTTTATTGGACCTGCCCAAAACAATTATATCCCTGGGCTATAGGCTTACCGTTTTTTTTTATTTTTTCGAGAAAATTATTCTCCGCTTATTCGCTTATTAATCGCGTAAATAAGCATCAGCACGTGCGTGCGAAGTGATCCATGCAAAGAACGAGCACTTTCAAGGGAGTTTATTGGACCTGCCCAAAACAATTATTTCCCTGGGCTATAGGCTTACCGTTTTTTCATTTTTCCGAGAAAATTATTCTCCGCTTATTCGATTATTTATCGCGTAAATCGGCATCAGCACGTGCGTGCGAAGTGATCCATGCAAAGAACGAGCACTTTCAAGAGAGTTTATTGGACCTGCCCAAAACAATTATTTCCCTGGGCTATAGGCTTACCGTTATTTCATTTTTCCGAGAAAATTATTCTCCGCTTATTCGATTATTTATCGCGTAAATCGGCATCAGCACGTGCGTGCGAAGTGATCCATGCAAAGAACGAGCACTTTCAAGGGAGTTTATTGGACCTGCCCAAAACAATAATTTCCCTGGGCTATAGGCTTACCGTTTTTTCATTTTTCCGAGAAAATTATTCTCCGCTTATTCACTTATTTATCGCGTAAATAGGCCTTAGCACGTGCGTGCGAAGTGATCCATGCAAAGAACGAGCACTTTCAAGAGAGTTTATTGGACCTGCCCAAAACAATTATATCCCTGGGCTATAATAGGCTTACCGTTTTTTTCATTTTTCCGAGAAAATTATTCTCCGCTTATTCGCTTATTAATCGCGTAAATCGGCATCAGCACGTGCGTGCGAAGTGATCCATGCAAAGAACGAGCACTTTCAAGGGAGTTTATTGGACCTGCCCAAAACAATTATTTTCATGGGCTATAGGCTTACCGTTTTTTTCATTTTTCCGAGAAAATTATTTTCCGCTTATTCGCTTATTTATCGCGTAAATCGGCAGCAGCACGTGCGTGCGAAGTGATCCATGCAAAGAACGAGCACTTTCAAGGGAGTTTATTGGACCGGCCCAAAACAATAATTTCCCTGGGCTATAGGCTTACCGTTTTTTCATTTTTCAAAGAAAATTATTCTCCGCTTATTCGATTATTTATCGCGTAAATCGGCATCAGCACGTGCGTGCGAAGTGATCCATGCAAAGAACGAGCACTTTCAAGGGAGTTTATTGGACCTGCCCAAAACAATTATTTCCCTGGGCTATAGGCTTACCGTTTTTTCATTTTTCAGATAAAATTATTCTCCGCTTATTCGCTTATTTATCGCGTAAATCGGCATCAGCACGTGCGTGCGAAGTGATCCATGCAAAGAACGAGCACTTTCAAGAGAGTTTATTGGACCTGCCCAAAACAATTATTTCCCTGGGCTATAGGCTTACCGTTTTTTCATTTTTCCGAGAAAATTATTCTCCGCTTATTCTATTATTTATCACGTAAATCGGCATCAGCACGTGCGTGCGAAGTGATTCATGCAAAGAACGAGCACTTTCAAGGGAGTTTATTGGACCTGCCCAAAACAATTATTTCCCTGGGCTATAGGCTTACCGTTTTTTCATTTTTCCGAGAAAACTATTCTCCGCTTATTCGCTTATTTATCGCGTCAATCGGCATCAGCACGTGCGTGCGAAGTGATCCATGCAAAGAACGAGCACTTTCAAGAGAGTTTATTGGACCTGCCCAAAACAATTATTTCCCTGGGCTATAGGCTTACCGTTTTTTCATTTTTCCGAGAAAATTATTCTCCGCTTATTCGATTATTTATCGCGTAAATCGGCATCAGCACGTGCGTGCGAAGTGATCCATGCAAAGAACGAGCACTTTCAAGGGAGTTTATTGGACCTGCCCAAAACAATTATTTCCCTGGGCTATAGGCTTACCGTTTTTTCATTTTTCAGAGAAAATTATTCTCCGCTTATTCGCTTATTTATCGCGTAAATCGGCATCAGCACGTGCGTGCGAAGTGATCCATGCAAAGAACGAGCACTTTCAAGAGAGTTTATTGGACCTGCTCAAAACAATTATATCCCTGGGCTATAGGCTTACCGTTTTTTTCATTTTTCCGAGAAAATTATTCTCCGCTAATTCGCTTATTAATCGCGTAAATCGGCATCAGCACGTGCGTGCGAAGTGATCCATGCAAAGAACGAGCACTGTCAAGGGAGTTTATTGGACCTGCCCAAAACAATTATTTCCCTGGGCTATAGGCTTACCGTTTTTTTCATTTTTCCGAGAAAATTATTCTCCGCTTATTCGATTATTTATCGCGTAAATCGGCATCAGCACGTGCGTGCGAAGTGATCCATGCAAAGAACGAGCACTTTCAAGGGAGTTTATTGGACCTGCCCAAAACAATTATTTTCATGGGCTATAGGCTTAGCGTTTTTTTCATTTTTCCGAGAAAATTATTCTCCGCTTATTCGCTTATTTATCGCGTAAATCGGCATCAGCACGTGCGTGCGAAGTGATCCATGCAAAGAACGAGCACTTTCAAGGGAGTTTATTGGACCGGCCCAAAACAATAATTTCCCTGGGCTATAGGCTTACCGTTTTTTCATTTTTCAGAGAAAATTATTCTCCGCTTATTCGCTTATTTATCGCGTAAATCGGCATCAGCACGTGCGTGCGAAGTGATCCATGCAAAGAACGAGCACTTTCAAGAGAGTTTATTGGACCTGCCCAAAACAATTATATCCCTGGGCTATAGGCTTACCGTTTTTTTCATTTTTCCGAGAAAATTATTCTCCGCTTATTCGCTTATTAATCGCGTAAATCGGCATCAGCACGTGCGTGCGAAGTGATCCATGCAAAGAACGAGCACTTTCAAGGGAGTTTATTGGACCTGCCCAAAACAATTATTTTCATGGGCTATAGGCTTACCGTTTTTTTTTCATTTTTCCGAGAAAATTATTCTCCGCTTATTCGCTTATTTATCGCGTAAATCGGCATCAGCACGTGCGTGCGAAGTGATCCATGCAAAGAACGAGCACTTTCAAGGGAGTTTATTGGACCGGCCCAAAACAATTATTTCCCTGGGCTATAGGCTTACCGTTTTTTCATTTTTCAGAGAAAATTATTCTCCGCTTATTCCATTATTTATCGCGTAAATCGGCATCAGCACGTGCGTGCGAAGTGATCCATGCAAAGAACGAGCACTTTCAAGGGAGTTTATTGGACCTGCCCAAAACAATTATTTCCCTGGGCTATAGGCTTACCGTTTTTTCATTTTTCAGAGAAAATTATTCTCCGCTTATTCGCTTATTTATCGCGTAAATCGGCATCAGCACGTGCGTGCGAAGTGATCCATGCAAAGAACGAGCACTTTCAAGAGAGTTTATTGGACCTGCCCAAAACAATTATTTCCCTGGGCTATAGGCTTACCGTTTTTTCATTTTTCCGAGAAAATTATTCTCCGCTTATTCTATTATTTATCACGTAAATCGGCATCAGCACGTGCGTGCGAAGTGATTCATGCAAAGAACGAGCACTTTCAAGGGAGTTTATTGGACCTGCCCAAAACAATTATTTCCCTGGGCTATAGGCTTACCGTTTTTTCATTTTTCCGAGAAAACTATTCTCCGCTTATTCGCTTATTTATCGCGTCAATCGGCATCAGCACGTGCGTGCGAAGTGATCCATGCAAAGAACGAGCACTTTCAAGAGAGTTTATTGGACCTGCCCAAAACAATTATTTCCCTGGGCTATAGGCTTACCGTTTTTTCATTTTTCCGAGAAAATTATTCTCCGCTTATTCGATTATTTATCGCGTAAATCGGCATCAGCACGTGCGTGCGAAGTGATCCATGCAAAGAACGAGCACTTTCAAGGGAGTTTATTGGACCTGCCCAAAACAATTATTTCCCTGGGCTATAGGCTTACCGTTTTTTCATTTTTCAGAGAAAATTATTCTCCGCTTATTCGCTTATTTATC
Source organism: Dermacentor albipictus (assembly GCF_038994185.2). Lineage (NCBI taxonomy): Eukaryota > Metazoa > Arthropoda > Arachnida > Ixodida > Ixodidae > Dermacentor > Dermacentor albipictus. The sequence continues at coordinate 44,319,962 of NC_091827.1, forward strand.
GCGTAAATCGGCATCAGCACGTGCGTGCGAAGTGATCCATGCAAAGAACGAGCACTTTCAAGAGAGTTTATTGGACCTGCTCAAAACAATTATATCCCTGGGCTATAGGCTTACCGTTTTTTTCATTTTTCCGAGAAAATTATTCTCCGCTTATTCGCTTATTAATCGCGTAAATCGGCATCAGCACGTGCGTGCGAAGTGATCCATGCAAAGAACGAGCACTTTCAAGGGAGTTTATTGGACCTGCCCAAAACAATTATTTCCCTGGGCTATAGGCTTACCGTTTTTTCATTTTTCCGAGAAAATTATTCTCCGCTTATTCGATTATTTATCGCGTAAATCGGCATCAGCACGTGCGTGCGAAGTGATCCATGCAAAGAACGAGCACTTTCAAGGGAGTTTATTGGACCTGCCCAAAACAATAATTTCCCTGGGCTATAGGCTTACCGTTTTTTCATTTTTCCGAGAAAATTATTCTCCGCTTATTCACTTATTTATCGCGTAAATAGGCCTTAGCACGTGCGTGCGAAGTGATCCATGCAAAGAACGAGCACTTTCAAGAGAGTTTATTGGACCTGCCCAAAACAATTATATCCCTGGGCTATAGGCTTACCGTTTTTTTTTCATTTTTCCGGGAAAATTATTCTCCGCTTATTCGCTTATTAATCGCGTAAATCGGCATCAGCACGTGCGTGCGAAGTGATCCATGCAAAGAACGAGCACTTTCAAGGGAGTTTATTGGACCTGCCCAAAACAATTATTTTCATGGGCTATAGGCTTACCGTTTTTTTCATTTTTCCGAGAAAATTATTCTCCGCTTATTCGCTTATTTATCGCGTAAATCGGCATCAGCACGTGCGTGCGAAGTGATCCATGCAAAGAACGAGCACTTTCAAGGGAGTTTATTGGACCGGCCCAAAACAATAATTTCCCTGGGCTATAGGCTTACCGTTTTTTCATTTTTCCGAGAAAATTATTCTCCGCTTATTCGCTTATTTATCGCGTAAATCGGCATCAGCACGTGCGTGCCAAGTGATCCATGCAAAGAACGAGCACTTTCAAGAGAGTTTATTGGACCTGCCCAAAACAATTATTTCCCTGGGCTATAGGCTTACCGTTTTTTCATTTTTCCGAGAAAATTATTCTCCGCTTATTCGCTTATTTATCGCGTAAATAGGCCTTAGCACGTGCGTGCGAAGTGATCCATGCAAAGAACGAGCACTTTCAAGGGAGTTTATTGGACCTGCCCAAAACAATTATATCCCTGGGCTATAGGCTTACCGTTTTTTTTCATTTTTTCGAGAAAATTATTCTCCGCTTATTCGCTTATTAATCGCGTAAATCGGCATCAGCACGTGCGTGCGAAGTGATCCATGCAAAGAACGAGCACTTTCAAGGGAGTTTATTGGACCTGCCCAAAACAATTATTTCCCTGGGCTATAGGCTTACCGTTTTTTCATTTTTCCGAGAAAATTATTCTCCGCTTATTCGATTATTTATCGCGTAAATCGGCATCAGCACGTGCGTGCGAAGTGATCCATGCAAAGAACGAGCACTTTCAAGAGAGTTTATTGGACCTGCCCAAAACAATTATTTCCCTGGGCTATAGGCTTACCGTTATTTCATTTTTCCGAGAAAATTATTCTCCGCTTATTCGCTTATTTATCGCGTAAATCGGCATCAGCACGTGCGTGCGAAGTGATCCATGCAAAAAACGAGCACTTTCAAGGGAGTTTATTGGACCGGCCAAAAACAATAATTTGCCTGGGCTATAGGCTTACCGTTTTTTCATTTTTCAGAGAAAATTATTCTCCGCTTATTCGCTTATTTATCGCGTAAATCGGCATCAGCACGTGCGTGCGAAGTGATCCATGCAAAGCACAAGCACTTTCAAGGGAGTTTATTGGACCGGCCAAAAACAATAATTTCCCTTGGCTATAGGCTTACCGTTTTTTCATTTTTCCGAGAAAATTATTCTCCGCTTATTCGCTTATTTATCGCGTAAATCGGCATCAGCACGTGCGTGCGAAGTGATCCATGCAAAGAACGAGCACTTTCAAGGGAGTTTATTGGACCGGCCAAAAACAATAATTTCCCTGGGCTATAGGCTTACCGTTTTTTCATTTTTCAGAGAAAATTATTCTCCGCTTATTCGCTTATTTATCGCGTAAATCGGCATCAGCACGTGCGTGCGAAGTGATCCATGCAAAGAACGAGCACTTTCAAGGGAGTTTATTGGACCGGCCAAAAACAATAATTTGCCTGGGCTATAGGCTTACCGTTTTTTCATTTCTCAGAGAAAATTATTCTCCGCTTATTCGCTTATTTATCGCGTAAATCGGCATCAGCACGTGCGTGCGAAGTGATCCATGCAAAGAACGAGCACTTTCAAGGGAGTTTATTGGACCGGCCAAAAACAATAATTTCCCTGGGCTATAGGCTTACCGTTTTTTCATTTTTCCGAGAAAATTATTCTCCGCTTATTCGCTTATTTATCGCGTAAATCGGCATCAGCACGTGCGTGCGAAGTGATCCATGCAAAGAACGAGCACTTTCAAGGGAGTTTATTGGACCGGCCAAAAACAATAATTTCCCTGGGCTATAGGCTTACCGTTTTTTCATTTTTCAGAGAAAATTATTCTCCGCTTAATCGCTTATTTATCGCGTAAATCGGCATCAGCACGTGCGTGCGAAGTGATCCATGCAAAGAACGAGCACTTTCAAGAGAGTTTATTGGACCTGCCCAAAACAATTATTTCCCTGGGCTATAGGCTTACCGTTTTTTCATTTTTCCGAGAAAATTATTCTCCGCTTATTCGCTTATTTATCGCGTAAATCGGCATCAGCACGTGCGTGCGAAGTGATCCATGCAAAGAACAAGCACTTTCAAGGGAGTTTATTGGACCGGCCAAAAACAATAATTTCCCTTGGCTATAGGCTTACCGTTTTTTCATTTTTCCGAGAAAATTATTCTCCGCTTATTCGCTTATTTATCGCGTAAATCGGCAACAGCACGTGCGTGCGAAGTGATCCATGCAAAGAACGAGCACTTTCAAGGGAGTTTATTGGACCGGCCAAAAACAATAATTTGCCTGGGCTATAGGCTTACCGTTTTTTCATTTTTCAGAGAAAATTATTCTCCGCTTATTCGCTTATTGATCGCGTAAATCGGCATCAGCACGTGCGTGCGAAGTGATCCATGCAAAGAACGAGCACTTTCAAGGGAGTTTATTGGACCGGCCCAAAACAATAATTTCTTTGGGCTATAGGCTTACCGTTTTTTCATTTTTCCGAGAAAATTATTCTCCGCTTATTCGCTTATTTATCGCGTAAATCGGCATCAGCACGTGCGTGCGAAGTGATCCATGCAAAAAACGAGCACTTTCAAGGGAGTTTATTGGACCGGCCAAAAACAATAATTTGCCTGGGCTATAGGCTTACCGTTTTTTCATTTCTCAGAGAAAATTATTCTCCGCTTATTCGCTTATTTATCGCGTAAATCGGCATCAGCACGTGCGTGCGAAGTGATCCATGCAAAGAACGAGCACTTTCAAGGGAGTTTATTGGACCGGCCAAAAACAATAATTTCCCTGGGCTATAGGCTTACCGTTTTTTCATTTTTCCGAGAAAATTATTCACCGCTTATTCGCTTATTTATCGCGTAAATCGGCATCAGCACGTGCGTGCGAAGTGATCCATGCAAAGAACGAGCACTTTCAAGGGAGTTTATTGGACCGGCCAAAAACAATAATTTCCCTGGGCTATAGGCTTACCGTTTTTTCATTTTTCAGAGAAAATTATTCTCCGCTTAATCGCTTATTTATCGCGTAAATCGGCATCAGCACGTGCGTGCGAAGTGATCCATGCAAAGAACGAGCACTTTCAAGGGAGTTTATTGGACCGGCCAAAAACAATAATTTCCCTGGGCTATAGGCTTACCGTTTTTTCATTTTTCAGAGAAAATTATTCTCCGCTTATTCGCTTATTTATCGCGTAAATCGGCATCAGCACGTGCGTGCGAAGTGATCCATGCAAAGAACGAGCACTTCCAAGGGAGTTTATTGGACCGGCCAAAAACAATAATTTGCCTGGGCTATAGGCTTACCGTTTTTTCATTTCTCAGAGAAAATTATTCTCCGCTTATTCGCTTATTTATCGCGTAAATCGGCATCAGCACGTGCGTGCGAAGTGATCCATGCAAAGAACGAGCACTTTCAAGGGAGTTTATTGGACCTGCCCAAAACAATTATATCCCTGGGCTATAGGCTTACCGTTTTTTTTTTCATTTTTTCGAGAAAATTATTCTCCGCTTATTCGCTTATTAATCGCGTAAATCGGCATCAGCACGTGCGTGCGAAGTGATCCATGCAAAGAACGAGCACTTTCAAGGGAGTTTATTGGACCTGCCCAAAACAATTATTTCCCTGGGCTATAGGCTTACCGTTTTTTCATTTTTCCGAGAAAATTATTCTCCGCTTATTCGCTTATTAATCGCGTAAATCGGCATCAGCACGTGCGTGCGAAGTGATCCATGCAAAGAACGAGCACTTTCAAGGGAGTTTATTGGACCTGCCCAAAACAATTATTTCCCTGGGCTATAGGCTTACCGTTTTTTCATTTTTCCGAGAAAATTATTCTCCGCTTATTCGATTATTTATCGCGTAAATCGGCATCAGCACGTGCGTGCGAAGTGATCCATGCAAAGAACGAGCACTTTCAAGGGAGTTTATTGGACCTGCCCAAAACAATAATTTCCCTGGGCTATAGGCTTACCGTTTTTTCATTTTTCCGAGAAAATTATTCTCCGCTTATTCACTTATTTATCGCGTAAATAGGCCTTAGCACGTGCGTGCGAAGTGATCCATGCAAAGAACGAGCACTTTCAAGAGAGTTTATTGGACCTGCCCAAAACAATTATATCCCTGGGCTATAGGCTTACCGTTTTTTTTTCATTTTTCCGGGAAAATTATTCTCCGCTTATTCGCTTATTAATCGCGTAAATCGGCATCAGCACGTGCGTGCGAAGTGATCCATGCAAAGAACGAGCACTTTCAAGGGAGTTTATTGGACCTGCCCAAAACAATTATTTTCATGGGCTATAGGCTTACCGTTTTTTTCATTTTTCCGAGAAAATTATTCTCCGCTTATTCGCTTATTTATCGCGTAAATCGGCATCAGCACGTGCGTGCGAAGTGATCCATGCAAAGAACGAGCACTTTCAAGGGAGTTTATTGGACCGGCCCAAAACAATAATTTCCCTGGGCTATAGGCTTACCGTTTTTTCATTTTTCCGAGAAAATTATTCTCCGCTTATTCGCTTATTTATCGCGTAAATCGGCATCAGCACGTGCGTGCGAAGTGATCCATGCAAAGAACGAGCACTTTCAAGAGAGTTTATTGGACCTGCCCAAAACAATTATTTCCCTGGGCTATAGGCTTACCGTTTTTTCATTTTTCCGAGAAAATTATTCTCCGCTTATTCGCTTATTTATCGCGTAAATAGGCCTTAGCACGTGCGTGCGAAGTGATCCATGCAAAGAACGAGCACTTTCAAGGGAGTGTATTGGACCTGCCCAAAACAATTATATCCCTGGGCTATAGGCTTACCGTTTTTTTTCATTTTTTCGAGAAAATTATTCTCCGCTTATTCGCTTATTAATCGCGTAAATCGGCATCAGCACGTGCGTGCGAAGTGATCCATGCAAAGAACGAGCACTTTCAAGGGAGTTTATTGGACCTGCCCAAAACAATTATTTCCCTGGGCTATAGGCTTACCGTTTTTTCATTTTTCCGAGAAAATTATTCTCCGCTTATTCGATTATTTATCGCGTAAATCGGCATCAGCACGTGCGTGCGAAGTGATCCATGCAAAGAACGAGCACTTTCAAGAGAGTTTATTGGACCTGCCCAAAACAATTATTTCCCTGGGCTATAGGCTTACCGTTATTTCATTTTTCCGAGAAAATTATTCTCCGCTTATTCGCTTATTTATCGCGTAAATCGGCATCAGCACGTGCGTGCGAAGTGATCCATGCAAAAAACGAGCACTTTCAAGGGAGTTTATTGGACCGGCCAAAAACAATAATTTGCCTGGGCTATAGGCTTACCGTTTTTTTCATTTTTCAGAGAAAATTATTCTCCGCTTATTCGCTTATTTATCGCGTAAATCGGCATCAGCACGTGCGTGCGAAGTGATCCATGCAAAGAACGAGCACTTTCAAGGGAGTTTATTGGACCGGCCAAAAACAATAATTTCCCTTGGCTATAGGCTTACCGTTTTTTCATTTTTCCGAGAAAATTATTCTCCGCTTATTCGCTTATTTATCGCGTAAATCGGCATCAGCACGTGCGTGCGAAGTGATCCATGCAAAGAACGAGCACTTTCAAGGGAGTTTATTGGACCGGCCAAAAACAATAATTTCCCTGGGCTATAGGCTTACCGTTTTTTCATTTTTCAGAGAAAATTATTCTCCGCTTATTCGCTTATTTATCGCGTAAATCGGCATCAGCACGTGCGTGCGAAGTGATCCATGCAAAGAACGAGCACTTTCAAGGGAGTTTATTGGACCGGCCAAAAACAATAATTTGCCTGGGCTATAGGCTTACCGTTTTTTCATTTCTCAGAGAAAATTATTCTCCGCTTATTCGCTTATTTATCGCGTAAATCGGCATCAGCACGTGCGTGCGAAGTGATCCATGCAAAGAACGAGCACTTTCAAGGGAGTTTATTGGACCGGCCAAAAACAATAATTTCCCTGGGCTATAGGCTTACCGTTTTTTCATTTTTCCGAGAAAATTATTCTCCGCTTATTCGCTTATTTATCGCGTAAATCGGCATCAGCACGTGCGTGCGAAGTGATCCATGCAAAGAACGAGCACTTTCAAGGGAGTTTATTGGACCGGCCAAAAACAATAATTTCCCTGGGCTATAGGCTTACCGTTTTTTCATTTTTCAGAGAAAATTATTCTCCGCTTAATCGCTTATTTATCGCGTAAATCGGCATCAGCACGTGCGTGCGAAGTGATCCATGCAAAGAACGAGCACTTTCAAGAGAGTTTATTGGACCTGCCCAAAACAATTATTTCCCTGGGCTATAGGCTTACCGTTTTTTCATTTTTCCGAGAAAATTATTCTCCGCTTATTCGCTTATTTATCGCGTAAATCGGCATCAGCACGTGCGTGCGAAGTGATCCATGCAAAGAACAAGCACTTTCAAGGGAGTTTATTGGACCGGCCAAAAACAATAATTTCCCTTGGCTATAGGCTTACCGTTTTTTCATTTTTCCGAGAAAATTATTCTCCGCTTATTCGCTTATTTATCGCGTAAATCGGCATCAGCACGTGCGTGCGAAGTGATCCATGCAAAGAACGAGCACTTTCAAGGGAGTTTATTGGACCGGCCAAAAACAATAATTTGCCTGGGCTATAGGCTTACCGTTTTTTCATTTTTCAGAGAAAATTATTCTCCGCTTATTCGCTTATTGATCGCGTAAATCGGCATCAGCACGTGCGTGCGAAGTGATCCATGCAAAGAACGAGCACTTTCAAGGGAGTTTATTGGACCGGCCCAAAACAATAATTTCTTTGGGCTATAGGCTTACCGTTTTTTTCATTTTTCCGAGAAAATTATTCTCCGCTTATTCGCTTATTTATCGCGTAAATCGGCATCAGCACGTGCGTGCGAAGTGATCCATGCAAAAAACGAGCACTTTCAAAGGAGTTTATTAGACCGGCCAAAAACAATAATTTGCCTGGGCTATAGGCTTACCGTTTTTTTCATTTTTCAGAGAAAATTATTCTCCGCTTATTCGCTTATTTATCGCGTAAATCGGCATCAGCACGTGCGTGCGAAGTGATCCATGCAAAGAACGAGCACTTTCAAGGGAGCTTATTGGACCTGCCCAAAACAATTATTTCCCTGGGCTATAGGCTTACCGTTTTTTCATTTTTCCGAGAAAATTATTCTCCGCTTATTCGCTTATTTATCGCGTAAATCGGCATCAGCACGTGCGTGCGAAGTGATCCATGCAAAGAACGAGCACTTTCAAGGGAGTTTATTGGACCGGCCAAAAACAATAATTTCCCTTGGCTATAGGCTTACCGTTTTTTCATTTTTCCGAGAAAATTATTCTCCGCTTATTCGCTTATTTATCGCGTAAATCGGCATCAGCACGTGCGTGCGAAGTGATCCATGCAAAGAACGAGCACTTTCAAGGGAGTTTATTGGACCGGCCAAAAACAATAATTTCCCTTGGCTATAGGCTTACCGTTTTTTCATTTTTCCGAGAAAATTATTCTCCGCTTATTCGCTTATTTATCGCGTAAATCGGCATCAGCACGTGCGTGCGAAGTGATCCATGCAAAGAACGAGCACTTTCAAGGGAGTTTATTGGACCGGCCAAAAACAATAATTTCCCTTGGCTATAGGCTTACCGTTTTTTCATTTTTCCGAGAAAATTATTCTCCGCTTATTCGCTTATTTATCGCGTAAATCGGCATCAGCACGTGCGTGCGAAGTGATCCATGCAAAGAACGAGCACTTTCAAGGGAGTTTATTGGACCGGCCAAAAACAATAATTTGCCTGGGCTATAGGCTTACCGTTTTTTCATTTTTCAGAGAAAATTATTCTCCGCTTATTCGCTTATTGATCGCGTAAATCGGCATCAGCACGTGCGTGCGAAGTGATCCATGCAAAAAACGAGCACTTTCAAGGGAGTTTATTGGACCGGCCAAAAACAATAATTTGCCTGGGCTATAGGCTTACCGTTTTTTCATTTTTCAGAGAAAATTATTCTCCGCTTATTCGCTTATTTATCGCGTAAATCGGCATCAGCACGTGCGTGCGAAGTGATCCATGCAAAGAACGAGCACTTTCAAGGGAGCTTATTGGACCGGCCCAAAACAATAATTTCCCTGGGCTATAGGCAGTGGCGTAGCTAGGTCGTCTGGCACCCGAGGCCCATAGGTCTTCTGTCACCCCCCCCCCCCCCCCGGTGTAACCGGCGGAAAGGGTGTCTTCAGGCGTATATGACACCCCTCCCCCCCCCCGCCACTGGCCCCTTGCACCCGGGGCCCACGGCCCCCCGGCCCCCCGGCCCCCCCTGTTGCTACGCCACTGTGCACCGCTAACGTGCCCCCTTCCCTCTCCCTCCTAGCACACGCACGTCTCCCTGCTCTCCAACTTGCGCATGTGAGGAGACGGCGTGCACCCTCCCCACCTTCCTCCCTCGCGAGAGCGAGAAGACACTGCCACATCAAGACACTGCCGCATCCTTTCCGACTCACCCTTGCACCTACAGCATATGGTGCACAGCCGCAATGTTGTCACAATTGCACTATATACGGATCACGGCAATGGCGACAGCGGTAATTCACCTGAAGTGTCCGTACAGTTGTTACCAAAAAAAAAAAAAAAAACTGGCATCCCACCAGAAGTAGCACAAAAGCATTAAGGAAACTTGGAACGGGTTCTTCAGAAAAAAAGCACTTCACAGTTACAGGAACACTCACCCTGGTCTTGGTACCCAATCTTGCATTACAGACTTTCTGAGTTGGTTGCCACACAAACTGAGCTGACCAGAAGGCTAGCAATCGGTAGGGAGAGAGCACATTACTTGACAACTAAAAGCACAGGAACACAGAACAAGCAAATGAGAATCATCCTAAAGTATCTTTTCACGTGCTCAAGCACCCAGTTTTGAGATGACATTACATTTTGTTTGTAGATCATGCCCATAACGTGCTGCACAGACTGAATGCGCACCATCCCAGCCTGAAACAAACAAGCTAACTAACACAAACAAGAAAAATGTTTCCACACAGATACACTTGTCTTGAGCCAGGAACAGATTACCTAAACTACCTATTTCCTTGTATGCATGTGAGACTGCATTCTCATCTGCATCCACGATCCACTCTTCAAAGGAACACTTATACACTATAACAAGATAAAAAATGACTGAGAGGGTGCATTATGCTGAAATCTACACATTAAAAAAAAGGCTGTGCTTTCACGCCTTAATTTTGCTGTAACTGCCACAATTCAACAGTAATTGTTAGCCAAGCACTAAACAGGTGTTCTCTTTAACAGTGGAGTGTACTTGACCTACGTTCTTAGCCACACATGGTTGCCTCACAAGGGCTAATGTTCTAGAGCACATGTGAGCAGAGGCAATCCTCTGCGCACTTGTGAACAGAAAAAACGAAAATGTTCACATGAAGCTTTGGGTACTGCTGTTTTATTGTAGCCAGTGACCCCCAATGATCGGATGAATCTTCACAGTTGTCAGCTTTCCCACGGCAAGTCAGCCATGAACCTGCACGTGTTCCAGCTCATCGAGGAACATCTGACACTTGGACATGAGCACCTTGATGGCTTCTGTGACGAGGAGGTCAGGTGTGTAGGCACCCGTGGATTCCACAGAAACTGAAAATATAAAGACGGAGCTTTATATATACATGTTTTTTTTTTCTATTTTCTTTTCCCCCTGGAAATGCATGTAGGCTGATGCAAGGTAGCCGTATTTATTCTATTCTAATGCACCCTTGACTGCAGTGCGCTCCTCGATTATCATACTTCAAAACATGCAACATGCAGTACCCTTGGTTGTACCCTGACCGTTCATTGTAAGAGAAAGAAATGGTGACTTCTCCTCATTGAAAGGAGGAGGAGGAATAAACGTTCATAGTGCGCAACATCGAGAAGGTGTTCTTTCTTCGCTCTAGGTGGGCGGGCTCTCTCTGTCCAGAAAAGCGTTGGCTAATGGGGCAGTCCGTGCTCGGTCCACCAGACTTCGCTGATCCTCTAGGCTCAGTGCCGTTAACATTGCCTCCCATGTTTCTTTGACAGCTTGTAGCAGTTCTGCCGCTTAATCTTGAGCGTTTTTCTCGCGGTGTGGGCACACCAACACCACGTGTTGGAGGGTGTTTGTTGCATCACAGAATCGGCATAGGTACGAGAATTGTGTGGGGCGCATCCGCTGCACGAGAATTCCACGGACATATATGCATTCGTTTGTAGTCTGTGGAGGGCAGTTGGTTCCTCCTCGCTTAATTTTGGGCATGGTAGTGAATACTCTCTTCTTTCAAGTCAGTAGTGCTGCAATATCGCAGCGTAGTTGGGAAAAAGGAAGGGTTAATACTCCGAGGTTGCTGGCAGTGCGATTTGGATTTGGCGTCGCTGAGGTGAGCCGTTAGTAAGGACGGACAGTAGAAAAAGTATAAATGTAAAGAAAAAAACAACTGGTTCATCCCTCTTTCACATAAATTGGTCCTAACATGAAAGTGAGAAAAGATGGCAGTTTCATTGCACATTCACAAATACAAGTCCGTAAATGTGCAGTCACTTATTAATTACAGCTTGACCCGACACAATGAAAGTCAGGGCAAGCGCACGAAGCATGTGGTGCTGTCCTGCATAGAGAGCAGCCTGGACGTCACCAAGCATTATAGGTGTATCCGAAGCAACAGTCATCTGTATATGGCGTGAGTGCGTCATTAGAGCTCTGGTGACATCACGCGCTGGCCCATGCACATGTTCAAAGTTGAGTCACCGCGGCACAACTGAACACTGACGGTTGTCCCCTACCTGAAACGCTGTCACTCGTAGATGCTGACTACCCTTCTAGGTGCCCATGGTGCTGCTGGGCACTTTGTCCCCAAAATTACTCGGTGATATGATTAATGATACCCAAATAACGTCATTGCAACAAATATACATCATGAAGAGATTGATTCCTTTAATGAAATGAACCTTTCAAGCCTTTCTATTGCTACTTTCCCAACCATTAAGTAGGCACGAAATGATAAAATATTGTGATTTAGTAGTTTGTGCCGCTACACAAAGACGTTTTGAAGAGAAGAGGAACATGATGTGACGCTGACATCAATAAGTGGTATCGTTATGCCATGTGGTTTCAAGCTAGGCGTCCTCCCTGTATATATATCCTTTTCAGCGCTTACCAGGAATTCACTAGTAGCGTGTTCAAGGCGGTACACCAAACAATTCACAGTCTCAGCTGCCTTTCTCACACATTGGAGAAGTTATTCTTCCCATTCTTCCCCATAGTATTTGGCGGAGCTGTGGAGCAAACTTGCCACACTCCTCTGGATCTGGATCTCCGCAGTGGACGACACATCTGTTCTGCTGCCATGGCTAACTATACTCAGACAACATTGCAAGTTGTCCTCTCCTACCCACTTGATTCAGGAACCTTCACTGGCACCGACAACATCAACATAGAAGAATGGTTGGTGCACTACCAACGCGTCAGCAACCACAGCAGGTGGGATGCCACACTTATGCTGGCTAATATATTTTTCTTGTGAGGCACCATGAAGGTACGGTTTGAGACGCATGAATCCGACTTTACTACTTGGGACACGTGCAAAAAGAAGCTGCGCGATCTCTTTGGAAACCCTGTTGTCATGGCTACCACGTTCCAGACTTATTGCGATGCACAGGAAATTTTCTTGCCCATTTTTTTTTTTTTAATGGGTTAGAAGCGTGCTGGAATTGGGTAAACATGGTAGAGGCTGCCTGAACAAGCTGCAATCAAGTTGTGGAGAAGTCCACGTCGAAACAAAGAGGACAAGGCACGAAGCTTTCATTGTAATAAACGCTGCAGCCACCAAGTACAGCTGGTCTGAGAGTTGGCGCAGCCATAATAAACAGTATTTCTCCCCATGGCGGCACTGAAAATGCCCTTGAAGTTCCACAAACTTAAAGAACACTGCAAATGTATTCAAAAAAAGAAGAAAGCAAGATCCACTCACAGATGAAGTGGTCCTTGACTCGCGTCAGCTCGACAGCGTCCTTGAGGTCGTCGAACCTAAACACGTTACGACTGCAGGTGTCGGCCCTCGCATTGGCAACCCTGGCCACTTTGTGACCTGAAGCAGCAATGGAAAATATCATTCCAGTGTTACCACACAGTGCAGGCATGTGCACATGCACCAAACTTTCCAACCACACCTCCTTGACCAGTAGAAAGCAGCGCTGGCCAGTTCAGACCTGCTCGAATGGCTATGGCTGGTAAGGTGGGCATAGGAGACAGTTACTGCTGTGGGGCTTCTGGACTAAGGAGCCTACCTACCGGCAAGCAAAGAAGCTTGAGCAGCTTCAATACTCGTTCTATTTTCAATAAATGCGTTGTTCTACTACTACTACTACTACTACTACTACTACTACTACTACTACTACTACTACTACTACTACTACTACTACTACTACTACTACTACTGAAAGGCTAAGAATTAAAATAGAAAGAATGCAGGCTTCAGATAACAAATTTTTAATGACAGCTCGACTACTATTTACCAATCACAGCTGATCGATTCATCAGTTGAACACCCTGAAACTGCATGAGTAATGAGAGATGCCTTAGTGGAGGGTTCTAGATTAATTTTGGTGACACGAAGTTCCTCTACACGCACTTATATCTAAATATACAAACATTCTTGCAACCTTCACTGAACTCTGCCAACATCAGCCGAGAATCAGTGGCTAAAAAAATAAAGAAAGCTCAAATGCAAAACTCTAAAGCCCCTGAGCCAACACAATGAGTGCCTCTCATTAGAGTGTTTTAATTGAGCATCTTTACGGTACGCTCCGCTACTAGCTGCCCCACAAAGCCACAGCGGAGGGGCGGGTGATTTTCACGTTTTCACGTTTAGCGGAGCGGAGCGGACCTTTCGTAGTTGCAGCGCCCTCTGGCTGAATTCAGGGTAATGAAAGAAAATAAAAACACTTCATGATCACTCTTATACAGTAAAACGTATATATATATATATATATATATATGTATATATATAACTTATTTCTCCATGAAGCATCTAGACGTGCGCTTGTAATGTGTTACCAGTACATTTTATCCAATGGAAAATAAAGCGCTGTCTTGGGGAACGCCACATGTTAGCCAGCCCGCTTGCTTCCTGCATCCAATCCAATCCGTTCTGACGCCAACGCTAGCCAAAGTGCTGCGCGGCACGCTCCGCTCAGGCAGCTTCTAAGCGGACCGTGTTCCTCGCTCTGCTATCCCGCTTACGGCTAAGCGGACGGCGCATGCGCATTCGCGCTTCCGCTCCGCTTAACTGCTTAGCGGAGCGTAAACACACTCAACTAAGGCACTCTATTAATCCACGAAATGTCTCGTTCCTGAAGGTAGTAATAATATATTATGATCTTATTTACACCTTCTGGAAACAAATGCATGAAATACCTAACCAGGAAAGACACGACCTACAGTCACTAAAGACTTTGACAGACTCAACTGCAATTAGCATCTACATAATTCAACGCGTTGTGCAAATCGTTGCAGCATGAGATGCCAATACGGACCAAGATGGCGAGGCCCGAGACACACATTGTCACTTTTGCAGCTTGGACAAGCTTGCGTTCGCACTCCTCAAATTCTCCCCTATGGCACTTAATTTTATGTACTCTTTCCATTGTCCTTTCCCACACTAGTTTGCAGAGCAATTTCTTTCAAAGATAAAACACATGTTCAGTCAATCAATGTGCCTGTTTCGACATGGCATTTGCAATGAGTACAGTGCCAGCCGCATTATTTTCCTAGGTTTTTATTGCGACAACAAACATACAGACACTTGAGGCATGCTTGATGCATCGCTGTTGCCATTGTGCCCGCCCAGCTACAACAATGCATGCTCAGCCTTACAGGAGGTCACATGATCTGTCATGAGTGCAAGAACAAGGGTGCAAGGATGAGTCGAAAAGGCCGGTGCCTTGATGCACATTGCCTTACCGCACACCCAGTGTTGGAGGTCACATGCTCTCGCAAGTTTTGCAGTCATGACACAGTGAAATGAACAGTGAGCTACGAGATGTTCAATTGGCACAAGGTCATGCGCACCCTGCTGCCGGCATCCCTCGCCAAGCCAGTGTTACGACCTTGAGTGCTTGTGGTCACTGAGTGAACGCTGTTCATGGGTGTCATGGGCGCGCGACATCACACATCTTTGTTCGTAAGCGAATGTTTGCTGCAACTCATACTGCCCATAAAACTACTGTAAGCCTTACATCGTGTAATGTGACTTTCTTCCTAACTGAAGTCAGAATTCAATTCTGGAGACATCATAGTGAGGCTTGCAACCGGAGGAAACGACACAAGGCTTCATGCAACTGACCGTCCGGGTCATCATCCAGCTTGATGACTCCCTCAGAGAAGCAGCTCTGAAGCCGCTCCGCCTGTTCGTCCAGCACAGGGCGCAGAAGTCGTATCTCCGGGAGGAGGCGGTAAGATGCCGTGGCTGCGTGGTAAGGAGAGCAACAATTGGGCGTTCAACTGCCGTGACGAGCAGTGTTGTCATCATGGCAACTTTTCTCTCTCTCGTTTCTCTTTTCTTCTGTCTTTTTTCTTTCTTTCTTTCTTTTTTTTTTAAACGACAAGAATGCCACTTAACCCCTTTGTGCCTTGCTATTATTCTGAATCATGGGCAAAAATGGCCAATTCTTTTACTGAGGAATAGCTTAAGAATAACAATGAAGACAACATCATAAGCATGTACGCAGTTATAAAAAATTTCAATGAGTTATTGCTAAACTGATGCTTAACAGCACTACTATACTAAAGAACTTCAAGAAAATTAGAAGAATTGTAGAGGCGAAAATGAAAATTCCAAGATCCCGAAAAGCACTGCGGACAAGTTGAGCCCTTCTATGGCAAACTAGCAAATTTCATGCAGAAATTTTTTTTTCTTTACAGATTGGCAAGAGTGACAACCCAGATATTTCTGAAGCCACCACATAATCTTTTTGAAGGGACAGTGAAGAGCAACAATAAATTATGTTAGACTGCGTACATTGAGAATAAACACTCCAATAAACTGATGTAGTTGCACTCACTGAGGTGGACCAACTGCAATCATCGTCGCTAGAAAAGCAACTGTTTTACAAGATGCTATAAGTGGCAAAACTATTCACCTTACAAATAGAAAAAGCCGCACAGTGAGGAGATGTATGAATAAAAATGGATACTTACAGCACTACACACTCATCTGTTTTTTGTAACAAGCCCTCAAAAGTTTCACCCTAAGCTAGTAACTAATTCTGGATGCTCTAATCTTGCATACAAGCAGTCTCAAGTGCGAGTCTGTTGTTTTTCTTCGGTCAAAAACAAGATTTTAAGAATTCAGGCCGTAAAGGAGTACCGACATAATAGTTTGGATTTTTTATATTTTTGCATTGAATGAAGGTCCTCGACTACTAAAACATAAAAAAAGATTACTGGAATGTTTCGAAGCACCCTAAACAATTTAATAGCTTTTCTGCAACCAGTTTCGGCTTCATTTCCCAAGAGGTGACTGCATCATGATGTCACGATGCAGAAAGCGTACTGTGGTAGCAGGACACTGTGGCATTTTGTCGCTCAGCCGGTCATCTGCCATGCTGCTACATCGGCCTATACGTTGACTAACATCATAGCAGACGACAGCGAGGCTGCAGTGAGTGCCGTAGCGTTGCCCCCCCCCCCAATGTCCCGCTTCCACATGACCGGCTTCTCTGTCACAACATCCCAACACTGGCAGCTCCTGGAATATAAAACCAAAACAAGGTGTAGAAAAGCTGTTAATTTATTTGGCATGCTCGGCTTTCCAGTATTTTTTTTTTATGCTTTCGAATCGAAGTTTAGGAATTTCATGAAGAGTCGAACGCATGATGCCCGCACACTAGCGCCAAACCTGCTTGAACACAAGCAATGCCACTCACCTACAGGCGAGAACTTTGCATGAACCTGGCCTGTACCTTTCATGCAATGCAGCTTCAGGTCAATCTCCTGCGCAGAAAACATATGGAAAAAGAGACTGTAAAGGAACGGACACTGTACAAGATTCCCTAATTCGACTTATTCAGCAATGCCCAGTTACAACAAAAGATCTCATCCATTCAGTGCTTCTTCCACTCCTCCCCAGACAAAAAAAAAGCCAAGTGCAATATGTGAGGGGGGAACCTTTAACTCGCGGTAAAAATCTATTTCCCCAGCAGTGTTGCTGACGTCGCAATGACATGCCTATTCCATACATATGCATCTTTGAGCTCTTAAAGGGAAGCTTTCTTTGCCTACCATGCCAGGTTTGGTGTGGCTGCTGCTGCTGTTGCCTGCTGGTTTCTCACCAGATAGATACGTATATGCCTGAATACAAGCTCCAGCAAAAAGGCTTATATTAGTCTTGTAATGCCTAGTGTCAAAACTAGTGCCATTAAGTGCACTTCTGTTCTGTGTAATAATAATTAATTAAAAAATATATATATTCCCATAAAACCTGTACATATAAAGTCGACTCATAGGCTCACAGCACAGAGGCCTCTTCTTAATGGAATACTAGCGCATTCCTATGTTCAACAGCTTATTTTGATTTATTTGATTTAGCCATTAAGTGTGTACCACTGTGTATGAAGTACAGAATTCTTAAACGTAGTTAAATCTGTGTTGTACTTCTCCGTGCATACAGTTGTCATTGCCTTTCTTCCCTTGATAAGTATTTGTCCTCATGAAATCGCTATGTAAACCTCTCACACTGTACATCCACCAGATTTGCTGTGGTGTTCGCAATTCAGTATAGCTTGTGAATCATGTAGTGCGTATTGTGCAAGATCAAAGTTGTGACCCTCGTGCTGCACAAACATAAACATTGCACGAGATCGCGCATTGCACAGGATGAACGTAAACACAGCTGTATGCCTCACCTGTTAGTTGCATAGTATTCAAATGGTCGCTTCATTAAAGTCTTCGCTTCACAATGATTCCAACATGCGCAGTGGGTCTGCATAATCTTTTTTTTTTCTCTTGTTCTTTTCTGTTTGCATTATCATTGCCATCGCTATCCACGCACTATCTATGCACTATCCCGCCATCACAGCCCATGTGTGAGAATTTGCTTGAATCGATAGCTTCTTACAGAAATAACACAGTTGAACGTTTGCACCAGTCAGTGCATGTCCTTGTTCATATTTCTCTGCATCTTTTCTTCATCGTGGCAAACCAACTAGACCAGCAACAAGTCTTGCTGATTTTCTATATATATGCAAACCCACGTGAAATGCAGGAATGCGCTTATCAGACAACTGCCACACCAATTCGAATTAAATCTGGTGCGTTAAGAGAATAAGTTGAATTCTGCCAGCTGCTGGAAGCAGAACTATCAATTTATGGCATCCAAGTTTTGTAGCACGAGTTGGCGAAAATTGGGGAACTTCAAGAAAATTGAAGCGCGTTTAAAACTCTTAACTCTGCATCCAAAACAAACATCACTATTTTGTAAACTGGATCCGTTAGGTTGACTAAAGCAGCCAAGCGTGATGCATTAGTTTACAGCTTGCATGAAATTATTACATTGCTTACGTCAGTTTGGCAAAGCCCTTTTCAAACTATAGTGGTATAATTCATACCCATTTAAAACATGTACAATTTGGTCTTTTGAGATAGATGCCATTTACAGAATTCTCATATCATTTCTTATCACTGAGTCAGAGTTGTAAAACTTAATGACTGGATTCTTCAATTTAAACTTTCAGTACTTTTTGCTATGAAAAATAAAAAGTGAGTGGCCTAAATAAAAGACTTCCTCCCAAAATTCAGATCTTAACCTTTTCCTCTTATAGTATGCAGGAAAAAAATGTCACCTACATTAGTTGAAAGGATGACATATGCAACAATTTCTTCATTCCTGCGTATTTAGATAGGAGCTCCCGACATAAAGCTTTCTCTTAGAAGCGATTAGTTAATGAAATATGTGCTGAACTTTCAAGCAGCAAGTGCAGACTCGACCACACAACAGTGTTTTCTCTTACAACTTTAAAAATGGAGCCAAACAACAGTTTGCAAGGCTTGGGTTTGCATTTCCAGAGTGTGTCCTCGATTGGACGCAACTTTCAGTAGTTGCATCAAGGAGCTACAATTCATTCTGCTTAGACAATTCCCATCTGAAACATGGAACAGACTCAACTTCCTTAAATATATTGAAAACATCAACTTTGCTGCTGTTTCTACTTAAAGTCAATACTGTGTACAGTATGTGCAACCATTAAAGAGAACCCGTAGTTAGTAACTTGCCACAAATTATTATTGAGATACGCCATAAAAACACACAGACTAATCTTGTGTACCAAAATACATGCAGCTGATTATATCAGCCACTTTTTTCCAATAAAGGCTAGGTAACTTTGCAGTTCTACTGACTATTTCAACTGTTTAGGTGTCACCTTTAACAGTAAACCATACCGTGCATGCAAACTGCACACCTTGAGTTAGCTTAGCGAAAGTATTTACAACTACAGAAAGAAAGAACATCAATAAAAAGAAAGGTGACAAGTATGTGCTTAATCATAGGATTAGGGTTGTGCCATGCAAAACAGGCATAGTTTTAAAACTGTTTAAGGTAAAATTAGGGTCCGATTCTATGGCTCATCTAGAGCAAGTCCTTCTTCCCCCACTCCCCCATTTTTTTTTGTAATTGCAAGCCTTACCTGGCCAGGTCTCAACTTCGCTAGGATAATGTCATCATGAACAGGCCTCGGTGGCTTGTTTCCAAACTGCAGCAGGTTGACAAGAAATAAGAACAGAAGAACAAAACAACATTACAATGCAAGAAAAGCATATAGTTCGAAGTATACAAAAGTTCATGCTGCGTAAACAGTCACAGAGGGATTCAGCTGCTAAAAGGACTCACAATTTCTGCTTGCGATCCAAGGGGGACCCATGTGAGGTGCTTTGTATACACTGCAAAGAAATAAAGCAGTAAAAGATATTGCGAGTTATTATTAAGTGTTTTGGTGCAAGACATGGTGATGAAAACAGTTTGCTGCCCCTCACCGACATGGTCCCTGTAAAGTTCATCTGGAATGGTTGCATCCTTTGGAGCATGTGGATTTTTGGTGCACTTTACCTTAAGCTCAAATTCAACTGTGTCCTCGGGAGAGCCATCACTTTCTGAAAAATGAACACACAAGTGCAAAAAAGTTTAAATTTCCCTTTACTACAGCATGCTTATATACTTCAAGAAGGCTAGGACAGCACCAAATTATGCATGTTTCATATGTGAGATAAGTCATGGTCAAACAATCACCACACAAAAATCGTTCAAAAATATCGTTTTGAATTCACTGTGATCTTCGTGTCGGTCACTAAAATCGTAACCCACCCAAGACAAATGTAACTGACCCTGACTGAAATCAAGCATGACTAAATAAAGAGCGCTTGAACTTCTTTAAAGGCTCAACTGCAAATGAGAAATCTGTGCCTGTGCTCAGCTATGCCCCATGGGGTTATGTCAACCCGCATCTTTCCGCAATCTAAAGAGCAAGGAACTACCGGACTGCCATCGTTTCAGAGTAATTATAGATTAGTAATATTTTGACACCATTGCGTCTAATTACATTGCTGTCAGATTTCACGGGTGGTTCCCGAACCACAGCGGGCTCGTAAATTTGTTACATAGTGGCAGCTGCATATCAGTCTACAATGAACATAGAGCAGCAAGTATTTTTCAAAATGAAGTTGTAATATCAAAGAAACAGCCACCAACAATTCTTGCTCGCCTTTGCTACACTTCCAACCAAGGGCGCTCTCTCCTTCTCACAGAGTGCTTCTCTAAGAGATTCATTGGTACTCGAGTCAGTACCAAACATTACATTGGCATTCTTGCCCCTCACTGATTGGCCAATCGACAGGTTTCACCCTGGTGATGTCACACGACTGACCCTGCTGGTATCGAGATGTGTGAAGAAGAAAACGTAAAAGCCTGGAGAGGAGCACGGGATTATTATTATTTTTTTTTAATTGGAGGGGTATAGTTAGGGGAGCGGTCAAACTTGCCTAAGCTTGCCAGCAAGCAACGACTGACTTCCCCACAGCATATGGAGCTGCTATGTTCGTCAAAGGTTGACATCATGGCATTTTGTACACTATGCCTTTATTTAAAATATGTTCAAAAATGCCAGAGGTGGTTAGGAGCTCTTGGAACCCTTTGACTGGAACTCCTGAAACAACTCGGGCAGCACCCTCGCACAACCCTTGCCACTCCCAAGCAAACTCATTTCGCATTTTCAGTGCACTCCCTGTCTCTTCGGAAGCAACTCGTGCAAAAAAAATAACATTGTGCTCTTGTGCCATCCATAGAGAAGTCATCTAAACACACAAATACCCTGAAAGGTAAATTTCTGAATGCAGGCAGAGCAAACGCCCCAGTGCTCAGCCATGGCAAACCAGCTTGGCAGGTCTGTCCACACACTGACATGTGACGAAATTTATGGATACTTGATGAATTAGTAATTGGAAGAAACCAACGACGGAGACGCAGTTTCTATGTAGCATGAAATGTTTACTGAGCCAACAAGAGAAAAAAGGACAGCTGGTACTGAGTATCGGAAGGGCAGCCGTGGCCGCGACCAGTACGGCATGTCCATCTGTCCAGAATATGACAGACGAAGGAATTTGTGAACTGTTCACAAATACTAAAATGGGAGAAAATGGTCCCGAAAAACCTGCTTTTATGTACCATGATATGTCCACTGAACCAACGTGTGAAAAGAACCCGGCAGGGACCGTGCAGCAGTCATAAAAAAAGATTTGGCAAGGGTTAAAGAAAGAAAAAATGCAACCTTTCCCAGAGCGCATGTAATACAAGAAACCCAATACTTGCAATTGACGCCTAAGATACGAAACTGCAGTTCATGCCTTACCGCTTTCCCTGTATTCAAACATCCGTGGGTCAATGTTGAAAGGCACCAAGCCAATCCGATGTGCCAGCACCTCGTCCTGGATGATGCTCGTGTTGTTGTACAGGTACACTTTGTCAGGCGCCATTGTTGGCACCTGCAAGACATGACAGAAGCAGTTCTTGAAAGCCCAGAAATGTACAGTGATTGTCGAAACCAAGCAGGCCATTTAGCTTATGACCTGCGTCATTGCCTGGCACTCCATGGATGTTCCTGCCGTGCCATACCAAGAGCGTGCTTCACTGGCCACACATGTGAAATGGCTTACCTACAATTTTTATATTCTGTACGTGTAATGGAAAAGCGTGCACACGACATTGCTACGTACCTCTGCGAGCAGTATCCTGCGAATGGCGTTCGCGATTGCCGGGTTGAGGCCTACCATGTCGAACTCCATGGTCATGTCGTCCAGGGAGATGATTCCAACCTTAAATCTCTAAGAGCGAGAGACAAAGGTGGCATTGAATATGCATTAGTGCATTTTGGTATGCCCGAGGACGTTACACTATACACTTTTGCTAAAGAAATCGAAGAAAAACAGGAGCTTTTTTTTTTTTTTTCACTTGTGTACCGCTTTTTCTCTTTGCAAGGTTTAGACAGCTTGATACGCAACGACGAGATATGTTAATTACATTTTGTCGGTCCGACGCGTTTGGTGAGACCGCTTAACAGGATAATTTGATGGCTCTTGATGAGGACGTTAGTTAAAGGCACTGTTAGCGAACGAATGAATTCACTTACCTTAGTAAACTTTTGGATATCCCAGCTGTCATCCACGCCCGGCCTAGCGCCGCAGTGATCAACAGTTTCAGTCTACAAAGATCACGCGAGGAAAGAGATTATAACAATCAATTGGCATATAACTGAAGGTAAACGTTACCACGCAGCGCATGCAACAGGTTTCGTATTGAACTGCACGACCACTTACATGAAGCAAGTCATGTTCACGAAGATGAACGTGCGTTCGCATTCTCTCCAAGTGCGTCATGATTCAATGTTTATGTTGTCCTTCCAAATCTACAAATGAGCAGAGCCGTCACTAAGAAACCGGCAACCAGAAAGGTACACGAGGTTCACGATCACTCAGCATTTGAAAAAGCACGTGCAGAGCCGCTTGCCGGTGCTGCACAAGAAATTGTGCGAGAAGAAACAATGGACAGATGACTACTGTAAACAAAGTTGCAAACCAACTGGATAAACAAGGCAAATTAGTAGTTGACATGCGCCATCTGTTCAACTTCCGCAAGCCAGTCGGCGGTTTGCATTTCCGGTTTGGGGCGGCCAGCGAGAAGGGAGGCGGAGTAGTTGGTTTGGTGCGGTAGCCGCTGGGCAAATCTTCTATTACTCAGGAAATATGGTGAGTGGGCACTATTTCGACATTTCCCGTTCACCGGCGACGTTTCTGACGCTTTACGCAATGCCTACCGTGATACCCGGCCATCCGCAATGCCTATTACTGCATCTTGCTTTCGGCTACTTGGGTTATGTCACCCATCGGATAGCAATGATCCGCCTTACGAAGTAAAAAAAAAAAAGAAAAAAAGAATATCTGCTTCATCTCGGTGCATCTTTATCATTGCGTTGCCTTCATGTTACTCTTCAATGCCTCATCTTTTTCAGATACGCTTTATTCTGATTCAAAACCGGGCCGGCAAGACGAGGTTAGCCAAGTGGTACATGAACTTTGATGACGATGAGAAACAGAAGCTAATCGAAGAGGTTCATGCCGTCGTGACGGTCAGAGATGCGAAGCACACGAATTTCGTCGAGGTAAGTCCTTCCATATCAGTGGTGCTATCTTTCCAGCCCTTCATTTTTTTTTTTTTCTTGGGCTTCATACAACACTGAACCATCTCTAGCATCCTCACCCGGTATCAATGGTTATTTCCAACATTGATCGGAGTGCCCTCCGGCAACTTGTTCGTGTGCGTGCGCTTCGCTTTATCTGAATTTATGTTACGCTGAAGTGATGTACACGTTTATATGGTGTTCATGTGCCGCGGAGAAATAGTTCTTACCCCTAGGATTCGGACAATTTTTGTGTGCGCGCTTGCTAGTAACTGTGCCCATCATTAGTTATGTCGCAATAAGCGCTGTGTGTTATCGAACTGTTTACTTTTGTTTGTTGTTCATTTGTGTCTTCAGCTTGCATAATTACTCAATAGCCCTCGGTGCTGCGTGGTAATATGCTCCAATTGATGCACATAAAGGCCCACAATTGAAATGAACCTGCTGCAAGATGGAATTAAGGAAAAAATAAATCGCAACTCCTGGAAAGTATGACTCTCTTAAAGTGTAGCCTATCATTCAGCTTTGAGAGGTTTGTTAATAGCATCATGAGGACTAGTTAAATGTGGGAAATAAAACTGACATTTTCTTTGCCATAATGCTGACAAGCCATATTCACTGTGTGAACTCAAGGTGGTCTGGTAGCAAAGCGGACTGTGATAGCCAGGTGATATGGTCCATCATTGGTACCGGTCAAACAATCTCAATTGCGGCTGTGTGGACTAATCACTGGATCACACGAGACCGCACTCTGTTGGGAGTCAGGGTAGCGTATCCCACCGCAGTCATACAGTTGTTGCGTCTCTGGGTCCGAACAGCCATTACGGTTCCATGGCTGGTGGTGTGCAAGGTGCCGGGCAATTGAGAGGCCCAGGGCGATGTCCAGGAGATGAGATATAGGGTTTATTTACAAACTTGCATGAGCACGAATAGTACCACTCGTACAACTAGGAGCACTAGTACAAGTCGGAGCACACACCCACAACACCTCCAGATCCGCTTTTTATGCACTACTCTTTCCCCTTTCTCTCGTAGGGGAAATTCACCGTTCTTCCCGACCAACCAGAATCTTTGAACCGTTCGCAAAATCTCACCCATGACGTCGCATCGTTCCGCTGGGCTCCGCCTCCAATGTTGCACGTTCGCCCCCGCATACGAAGCAAACGACGTGGCAAACTGTGAACTTGATGTCGAAATCATTCCCACGGAAGTCCTCGACGTTGGCCCCTTTTATCAATTAGTGGGCCATTCGTGAGAGTGCGCTTGTCAGGGTCAGATGCTGGTAGAGTGGTCTTTGTGGGAGTCATTGCTTTCACGAAGGGCAACAGCTGTTGTCGCCTTGACATGAGCCCCTTGGCTTGGGTGTCACAGTCTGTGTTGGGTCAAGTGCCACAAGCCTTATTGTGTGCTCAAGCAAACCTGTCCCATTAATTACATCATTGAACCCCCTGCAATATTTTAGATATACTATAGGGTGTCCTGGGTTAACGTTAGCCAAGCTCTTCAATGAAAAAATATATTTAAAAAACATGGTGCAAGATACAGTTTTAAGCCCAATGGTGTTCAGTCGTCAGACCTGTAACAACCAAACATCATAGGTTTTATAACTGTACCTCGCACTGTGCCTTTTTTAAAAATCTTTTATCTCATCGGAACAGCTTGGCTGATGTTATCTGAGACGCACAGTAGACAGAGCAGTCTTGCGTCTGTCATCGTTACGGGTCAATTTTGCATCCACGTTTTTTTCTCACTGCCCTATCTATACTTAAAGAATGAGCCAGCTAGCCAAAACCTAAGTTTTAGCTTTAGATAAATGATTTGTATGGCACGAGACAGTGTGTGTAACAGCTCGATTCCTGCAGTCACGTCCTGCCCCCTAGGTGACCAGGATGGCTCTTTTCCAGTGGAGAATTAAATCTATTGACTAGCCCCACTTGTAGAAGCACAGTGTGCTGCTCCCACAGAAAGATGGATTCGGCAGCTTAAGGCTTGCGCTTACCCTGCCATGGCTAGCTTTGTTGCGGCTATATCTAGACACAAGTAAAACGGACCCAACCAAACTGCCACTTATGCTCTACACGATTCATGATAAGCAGAAATGTTAATCTTTGTTAATGCGTTCAACACATCACTGTGTTTGTAGCAAGGCCCCACACACTATCGGTGACACATTACTTGTTAACCGGCATGCTTCCTTGTGGTCATTCTGGCGTCCTCTGTGCAGTTCCGCAACTTCAAGATAGTGTACCGGCGCTACGCTGGCCTCTACTTCTGCATCTGTGTGGACGTGCACGACAACAACCTGGCCTACCTTGAGGCCATCCACAATTTTGTGGAAGTGCTTAACGAGTACTTCCACAACGTTTGTGAGCTGGACCTCGTCTTCAACTTCTACAAGGTGGGGCCCCACACACGACGTTTGTACTGGTTGCTGGGACAAAAGTATCCTCGTCTCCTAGTCCCAGCTTAACGTAGATTCGGGAAGCATCTTCTAGAGTAATTTTAGCGCACTTCAATGAATGTGCTTCACTTTCCTGAAATGTGCAACTTTGCCTCTCGTTATACCAGCCGTGACAAGGGTTGCTTCTAAAAAATCTAGCGGCAGGTCATCTGGTGCAACCTGTACTGATTGTATCCTGCTTCGAGTTTTATCTGATCTGCCACGCATGAAGCAATGAAATGTTTGCAATGTACAAAAACTGCTCAGTTTGCAATTCAGCTGAACCCGTCAGTTCACCAGTTGGCTTGGCCAACACCTGTCATGTTCGTGCAAGGTTGGTAGGTGGCGATTCAGGTGACTTGTCAGCCTGCCACCTGGCCTGACTTGCACCTGTCGCAGCATGTGCGAGCTTGAGCAGTTGGCGAACCACCAGTTGACTCATTCCAAGCCTGTCAAATTCATACAGGCAAAGTTATTTCCAATTTGCTCGAATTAGCAGACGCATGCTCAAAGCACTCACCTCCAGTTGAGAAAGGCCACTACAACTGTGGTCACCATCGGCACCGCCTCTTTTTTTTTTCCCCACCTAGGTGTACAGTGTCGTGGACGAGATGTTCCTCGCTGGCGAGATCCGAGAGACGAGCCAGACGAAAGTCCTCAAGCAGCTGCTGGTCTACAACTCACTGGAGTGAAGCGGCAGAATCATCATGGGCTCTCTGGCGAAAAAAAAAAAATACTTGCTTCTTATTCCACCTCACCACGCACTGACATGCATGCAGAAGGGACAGACAGGTTCAACCGAGAGGGAGCGGGCTGGCGACGTGCACGTGATGAACAACCACATTCCCTTCAACTGGTTCCATGCGCATTCTTTTGCAGGAGTGACTCTCTGGCATGCCAAGCCTTCTGCTTCTTAAGTACACTTCTTTGTTCTGCAGTTGCCTGCCCGCTGCGCGTCTCTGTTTTACTCAATAGCACTGCAGAGTTGATGTGCCAATGACACCAGCAATACTCCTCCTGGGTCTAGGTACCCGTCCTCCTCGCACCCTGATGCTCTGAAGTGCAATGCATGCTTTCTTCTTCTGATGATATGTTCCGGAAGGTAAATTCTTGGTCTGGATTGTCGAAAATGTTGAACTGCTTTTACTGTTTCTAAAGAGAGCGATACGAGTCGTACTTGAGTGATATCGCAAGGGCAGCTGATTTCGCTGCGAGCATTCTTGGGTGTCCTTGAAATTGCTAATCCGTGTGTTGAGCTGATTTCCAAGGTGGACACGATGGTTAAGGCACACATTGCAATGCTGATGCTTGTTTGCTAGATAACTATGCATTTTATTCGGTCAGCGCAAGCATCAAAACTACAGCCAGTTGCCTCGCTTTCTTTTCTTTTCTTTTTTCTCTGCAAGCTGGGATTTTCTTGGGTGGCAAGGCACTGGGATTTTAGGACACTATGACACTTGTTGCATAGCAACCTATGAAAGCTTAAAGAGCGTTTGTCAAAGACCACTTTCTTGGACACAATGAAAACGTAGTATCTACGACACAGCGATTGCTGCAAAAGAAACTTTAAAAAAAGTGCTATTTTGCAAATGTTACTTTTCTTCAACCCATTTAGCTTGTACCTTCAGTTGAATGAAATAAGGCAGTTGTACAGAGAGCATTGCCTCTAACACACTAACCCGCTGCACAAGATATCCTGTTATTGACAGTTCATTAGCTTTCTCCTCGTTGCTTGTAATAGTTTAAGCTGCACAAGAGTGAAGATGTATCTTTCTGTGCAGCACTTCATACATCGACCCAAGGTATAGTGAATGTGACCATCTGGTTATGGCGTGCACTACCAAGCAACTTGTATGGCTTATGTATGCACTGTGATGGTTTGTGGAGGGACACGGGGGTGGTGTGGGAGGCTGTACCAGTGGTGTGTAGTATTATGTAAAGTCATAACCTGTATAACATACACTTGTACATAAAATGCCTATCCTTACCGATCGTGTTGTTGTCTTAGTGCTTCCAAGACTCAAGCCAACACAGAGTCTACAGCAGTGTTGGTAACATTATTTTTGGACAGTCGCAAGGTCATGACCCAAAATTCTTTATTTTTAGTGTAAAGTCAATAAGTGGTGATAATTACGAGTTTCACCTTGTTACTGTTTACGGATTGCCGGAGCAGTGTATGGCAGTTGCAAAGCTGGTAGCGACGCCTTGGGACTATTTGTCCAACTACAATACTTTGAAATATTTGTGTCGTGTCATCGTTGTTGAAGGATGACAGTAAAAGTGCAGCACCTTAACCACTGTTTCTACCAACGCTTTAAACCAGCGCTTAAGTAGATGATAGGTCACAGAAGTATTAGCTTGGCATGCCCTCCGGCTACTCAGTCACCAGATTTTGTTGCCAGCATTGTTGCTGCCATACACCTCTCCTGTAACCCAGTATTTTGCAAACTGTAATGTGTTTATGGATGGGACAAAACTCTAACGACGATGACTTTCCCAGAATTTTTGTCTGTTATAATGGTAGTTGGACATCCTTTATTTTTTAAGCTACATTTTAAGTTTATTTTCTGCGTTGGCGAGTGAATGGCGAGAATGTAAGAAACAAAAACAGCCCCAGCCTCCTAAAATGTTATGCAATCTCAAGATATTGCTTTGCCTAGAAAAGCATCTTTGATGCACCGAGATGGCTCACTAATTAGCTCTTAAGTATGCCTCACCCGCCGTGGTTGCTCAGTGGCTATGGTGTTAGGCTGCTGAGCACGAGGTCGCGGGATCGAATCCCGGCTACGGCGGCCGCATTTCGATGGGGGCGAAATGCGAAGACACCCGTGTACTTAGATTTAGGTGCACGTTAAAGATCCCCAGGTGGTCGAAATTTCCGGAGTCCTCCACTACGGCGTGCCTCATAATCAGGAAGTGGTTTTGGCACGTAAAACCCCATAATTTAATTTTTAAGTATGCCTCGTAAGTTGACAAACAGAGGCACATATCCCCTGTGAGATAAAAATTGCGGTGAAGCATTGACGTTTGCAGACTATTTACATCATCATCAGCCTAG
Source organism: Dermacentor albipictus (assembly GCF_038994185.2). Lineage (NCBI taxonomy): Eukaryota > Metazoa > Arthropoda > Arachnida > Ixodida > Ixodidae > Dermacentor > Dermacentor albipictus. The sequence goes on from NC_091827.1 coordinate 44,348,986, forward strand.
TTTATGTCCACTGCAGGACGAAGGCCTCTCCTTGCGATCTCCAATTACCCCTGTCCTGTGCCAACAGATTCCAACCAGCACCCGTAAATTTCCTAATTTCATCACCCCACTTGGTCTTCTGTCGTCCTCAAATGTGCTTCTGTTTCCTTGGCACCTATTCTGTAACCCTAATGTTCCACCGGCTAACCTACACATTACATGACCTGCCTAGCTCCGTTTTCTTTTTTTTTTTTCTCTTGATGTCTATTAGAATATCGACTACACCTGTTTGTTCTCTGATCCAAACCGCTCTGTCTCTTAACGTTATGCCTAGCATTCTTCATTCCATCGCTCTTTGCACGGTCCTTAACTTGTTCTCAAGTTTCTCTGTTAGTTTCCAAGTTCCTGCCCCATATGTCAGCATCGGTAAAATGCAATTATTGTACACCTTCCTTTTCAATGATAATAGTAAGCTTCCAGTCTGGAGCTGACAATGTCTGCCATATGAGCTCGAATCTATTTTTATTCTGTTAATTTCCTTTCCATGATGAGAATTCCCTGTGAGTAATTGACAAAGGTTAAACGTACTCCTTCACAGACTATAGAGGCTGACTGGCAATCCTAAACTCTTGTTCCCTTGCCTGGCTATTCATCATTGTCTTTGTCTTCTGCATATTAATCTTCAACCCCACTCTCGCACAATCTCTGGTAAGGTCTTCAATTATTTGTTGTAGCTCGTCTCCAGTGTTGCTGAACAGGACAATGTCATCTGCAAATCGAAGGTTGCCGAGATGTTCACCGTTGATCCTTATTCCTAAGCTTACCCAGTTTAATAGCTTGAATACATCCAAGCACACAGTGAATAGCGTTGGAGAGATTGTGTCTCCTTGTCACCCCTTTCTGCATAGGTATCTTCCTGCTTTTTCTTGCGGAGAATTAACATAGCTGCGGAATCTTTGTAGGTACTTTCCAAGCTATTTACGTAATCGTCCTGTACTCCTTGCTTACGTAATGTCTCTATGACTGCTGGTATCTCGCCTGACTCAAATACCTTTTCGTAATCTATGAAAGCCATATAGAGAGGCTAATTGTACTCTGCAGATTTCTCGATTACCTGAATAATATTGCGGATGTGATACATTCTAGAGTAACCTTTCCTGAAGCCAGCCTATTCCCTTGGTTGACGACAGTTCCGTGTTGCCCTTATTCTATTGGAAATTATCTTGGTTAATATTTTATATAATACTGGGAGTAAGCTAATGGGCCTATAATTTTTCAATTCTTTAATTTCTCCCCTTTTGTAGATTAGTATGTTTGCATTCTTCTAGTTCTCTGGGACACCTGAAGTCGATAGATAGTTCGTATAGAGAGCTGCCAGTTTTTGAAGCATTATGTATCCTCCATCTTTGATTAAATCAACTGTTATTCCATCTTCTGCCACTTTTCCCCTGTTTCATGTCTTGCAATGACCTTGTAACCTCATCGCTAGTTGTAGAGTCTCTGCAACCTGTTCATTACTGCTTCAAATGGAAGTATCGTGGCTCCTCTTGGTACTGTACAAGTCAGTATAGAATTCTTCCGCTGCGTTTATTATATCTTCAAGATTGCTGATAATATTACCCTCTTTCTTTCAGTGCATACATTTTGGTTTGTCCTATGCAAAGTTTCCTCCTCGCTGATTTCATGCTGCGTCTATACTTTATGGCTTCCTCAGTCTTTCTCACATTATAATATCGAATATCCCTTATTTTCTACTTGTTGATCAGTTTTGACAGTTCCACAAATCCTTCTCGTCTCTTGAGTTGGACACTTTCACACTTTGTCGCTTCTTTATTAGGTCCTTTGTTACTTGGGAGAGTTTGCCTACTGGTTGCCTTGGTGCCTTACCTCCCGCTTCAATTGCTTCCTTTGAAGCCAGCCTAGTTACAGTTTCATTCATTACCTCTTTGTCATCTTCACGTCTCTGTTCTAAGGCTGCATATTTGTTTGCAAGTAGCAGCCTGAATTGGTCTGCTTTCACCCTTGCTGCATCTGGGTTGGCCTGATTCTTCCGGACCAATTTTACTCTTTCTATTTTCAAATTGAGGTGAATCCTAGACCTCACTAACCTATGATCAGCGTACCTTACCTAACACTTTAACATCCTTCACGATGCTAGGATTAGCAGAAAGTATGAAATCTATTTCATTTCTTGTTTCACCATTAGGGCTTTTCCAAGTCGTCTTTCTGTTGCTACGCTTCCTGAAGGTGTTCATTATTTGTAGCATATTCCTTTCTGTGAATTCTACCAGTATCTCTCCTCTAGTGTTCCTAGAATCAACGCCATCATTGCCAATTGCTTGTTGACCAGCCTGCTTTTCCCCTACTTTTGCATTGAAGGCAATAACTACAGTATAACTGAGTTTGCACTTTTCTCATCGCTATAATTAAACATCTTCATAAAACTGATCTATTTCATCATCATCATGACTGGAGGTTGGAGCGTAGGCTTGTACTATCCTTAATCTGTACCTCTTATTAAGTTTGATTATGACTACTGCTACCCTCTCATTAATGCTGTATAATCCATCAATGTTGCCCGCTATGTCCTAATGGATTAGGAGTCCTACGCCGTATTGCTTATCTGGGAGACCTCTGTAGCAGAGTACATGGCCGTTAGTCAGCACTGTATAAGCCTCACCAGTTCTAATCTCACTAAGGTCAATGAGAACCCGCCGTAATTGCTCAGTGGCTATGGTGTTGGGCTGCTGAGCACGAGGTCGCGGGATCGAATCCCGGCCAAGGCGGCTGCATTTCGATGGGGGCGAAATGCGAAAAACATTGGTGTGCTTAGATTTAGGTGCACGTTAAAGAACCCCAGGTGGTCAAAATTTCCGGAGTCCTCCACTACGGCGTGCCTCATAATCAGAAAGTGGTTTTGGCACGTAAAACCCCAAATATTATTAAGGTCAATGATATCCCAAACAATGCCTGATAGTTCCTCAAAGAGTACTGCTAAGCTAGCCTCACTCGACAGAGTTTGGGTGTTAAGGGTTGCCAGGGTCAGTTTCCAAAGGTGTCACTATAAACGTCTTTAAACTTTCCAACACCGGTCTGTAGTTGACCACCATTGGCTAATTGCTGTGATGGCCATTGTGTAGATGAGCTCGCATAACCAGATATAGACATGAAACGTGTGCCAGCACAGTTACCTGCCGGCGAAGGCAAGCCGACATTGTTGCTTAGCATGTACAGTCTCGTGCTGCTGAGAGCAGGGGGTGTTGAAAATAGTGTGCCTTTTAGCACTGCACTGTGTAGTGCAGGTGTTTCCTTAAGAGCGACAGGCTGGTTGCCAAGGGAACAGAATCGCAGTCGAGCACTGCCCAAGACCACAGAGTTTTGCGCCTGTGCACAAACATCGGGCAAATACTGAAATGAACGTCTCGTGTGGGAACGATGGGTGGTACATGGATTTGTCTGATATTTGTGCTTGCGACTTCTGAAGTTTTTGTGGCTTCCTTCATTACACTTTATCTGCCTTCATTGTCCTAAATTTCTGAGCAACCTATACTTTTCCATGTGCAGGAGACTCCGAGAGCATGCACAGTTGCTACTAATTGCAGTGGTTAAGCTCGTTGAGGTGGCCGAATCGAAATGCGTCAAGTGTCTCAACCTGCTAGCTTGCCCGCGAGAAATTCATAAGGGCGTTTTATGCTGCTTGTCAATGCATGCGTCTGTGACATAGTGGTTTCAATATCGGGCTTCTGTGCTACAGGTCCTGTCGTCTGGCAATTTCAATAATGCTGGTGTAATTATTTATTGCACATTACTTTGTTAAAAATGAGTTTACAAAGTGACAAAGGCGTTTGAAGCCAGAAGGACGAAGTTTGGCCAAATCTATGTACTAACCATTATCCCCAAGCTGGCTGAAGTGCCCCGCTTGCAGCTGCCTTATACACTAGTGCCAGAGTCCCCTCTAGTAATTGTTGCATGAAATTCTATGCCAAAGAGTATGTGGTTCAATAAAATTGGGAAATGAGCAGGCACAGGATCAAGTCGGCTGGCAAGATCGGTAATGGGAGATCACTGGACGAGGCCTTTGTCCTGCAGCGGACATAAAAGAGCAAGAACGACAGCAGTTGGCAAGGATTTATACCTTCAGCACAGAGGTATCCTCTGTGCTGTCAGAGATTACGGGTACTCGGGCAGCGGCAGCACCAAGTCAATGATTGCCCAACCTAAATGACTTTGCCTAAAAGAAGTTCAGCAAGCATTTTGTGAAGATTTCCTTCATCTAAAAAATGGCACTTGTAAAAGGAGTGACATCTGGCAAATGGGATCTGGCTTCTTTCAAAACTGACATCTGGAACCAAGGAGGCGATGTCCCAAAAGTGAAACCAGAGTGCCACCATCTTGCTAGGGAAACGAAAAAAACTGCGTGTTGCAGAGAATATTTTTCCTACTTCGTGTGGGTTTAAAACAACTAATTTAGCTTAGTGGATCCTGCTCGACGTGCATCTATGATTCACTTGGTTTTAGCTTGAGCATTTTGGAAAATGTTATGGAAATTCGTAATATCAATACACAGCCGAAGGTAGTATTTTATCCAGAAACAAGCTTTTACTAATCAATCATTCCAGCTCTTGCACTCGAAAGAGCAAAAGCATGCTCCAGCTGGTGTAACTCTCATTCGGAGGCGATTTAGATGCAAGAACCAACTTCACCTCTGCTGGTAAGATTGCAAAAGCTGTACTCCTTTTTTTTTTCAAGTTTTTGTCTGGATTGCATTGTAAATCCCATGTGTGAAGTGCAGAGTGCACAAATGCCATTGCATCAAGTGGGTTTGCATTGTCAGGCAGTAGCACTTTCTTTTTTTTCAACCTGCGTTAGTAAAGCAAAGAAATTCAACTTGGAACAGGCTTATTAAGCCTTAGGTTATCATCACTCGCAAGGATAACTTGGTGCCTATAGCGTTCTGTGGCTGAACATACGAGTTTCATTTCTGGACATAGCAGCCACTTTCCTACGGGAGCAGAATGCAAAAGCTTTCGTTTACCAAGCTTTGGACACACATTAAAGAACTTCGGGCCTTCAAAATTAATGCAAAGTCCCCTACTACAGCATGCCTCATAGGCAGATCATGATTCTAGCCCATAAAGCCCCAAAATTATTTCTCATTTACTAGTGCTTCTTAGACTACAGGCGAAACTTCCTCTTGTCAAGGCCGCTTACTTCTACCGATAAGTTCATTATTTGCATCTTCACTCTTGTAGTCAACTGTACGCCACCACAACATCACATGCTTTGGCGACTCACTAATTGCGGCATTCTGTGGAGAACAAGCTTCAGGGTTTGATTCGGAGCTATGATGGTTGCATTCTACATTTCAATGGGGCGGAATGTGGATATGCACAAGTAACAACACTGCATTTTACGTTACATACTGACCTCGTGTAATCAAAATTAATTCGGAGCCCTGGGTGACAGCGTCCCCTGCAGGCTGCCTTAACGTGCCACGGTGGAACAACGGCTAATGGCATTTCTCTGCTCTGCACCAGATTACAGTTCTTGGTTCCCGGCAGCTGCGGAAGCATTCCAGTGGGGGCAGAGTCCAAACATACTCGAATACCAAACGCTGAGTGCACATTACAGGATCCCAGATGTTTCAAAGTAATCTGCAGAATCCTGCCTTGCTTTCAGACATAACTCGCCAATCAACCATTGGTTACTTTACACCTTTGGGGCATAATAATCCGTCGCTCAACCAAGATCACCACCAAAGTCAATGCCCCGCTACATCACGGAGCAAGCAACACAGAGGAGCACCAAGGCCAGGCGCACACCACTTTACTCCGCAGAAGACTTCGAAAGTTCTGACGCAACGTGCTTGGCAAGCTTGACGCGTTTGTGCCTCTTTCGCTTTCTGCCAGCCTCCGAGCCAGCCTGCACGGCGTCAGACGACGGCCTCTTCGGGGCCTTCTTCGGCTTCTTGCACGACAGCGGGTTGGGCCCCGCGGGCTTCCTCCGCTTCCTCTTGGCCGCCGCTTCGTCCTCCAGGAGGTTCTGTTGCTTCTTGAGCTGCTTGACGACCTCCATCTGCCGCTCGGGGGCCTCCGACTGCGCCCGCAGCGCCTCCATGCCCTTCTTTTCGCTCTTCTCCGACGGCTTTTCGAGAGTGATGGCGTTGAAGAGGTAGAGGAGCGGCACGCCGACCAGGGCGCGCAGTCGCTCGCTGAGGTCGTGGTCCTGCGTGGCGACCATGTAGTGGTCCGGGTTGCGCTTGCGCACCATGCTGTGGAAGCAGTTGGCGGCCGTGATGGGCTGCTTCTCGTGGCCGCAGCGCCGGACGGAAAACTGCTTGACGACCAGCGTGGCCCCGTACAGCGTTGGGCCGAGGCTCTCCGTCTCGGTCACGGCGCAGACCGTAGTGCAGAGTTTGACTTCGTCGCCGAGGTACCTAAATTATAAGAAAAAAAATGGCTGTGGCTTAGGTAAGGTTAAGCCCAGGATGCAAAGCATACTAGCCTTTATTTTAGTTGTTGAACCACTGTTTAGCCTGGTGAACTGCTGTTGCTTGGCTATATTTGGTTCGGCTAGACGAAGAAACAACTCATGCATTACTGCTTCGCCTTCAAGAGTGGAACGCGACAGCGTTCCCGTCGACCCGCCAAGGGGTGTAAGACAATGGGCTACAGCGCAGCGACTACGCGCCCCGCATTGGACGCGGTGAGCGTCGAGCAAAGCAGCGTTCGGCGCGGCAACGAAATGTGCGCCTGAGCAAGAGACGCACGCCTTAGAAACAGCTCGTTTCTAAGGCAACACCGCATTCACTAGAGGCGCTTTTGTACCGCTTTGAAGCATCGTACTCGTGGCTCAGTGGTAGCGTCTCCGTCCCACACTCCGGAGACCCTGGTTCGATTCCCACCCAGCCCGTCTTGCAAGAGTTGAGCCAAAGCCGCTTCTCCTCTGTCGTGACGTCACGGTGTCACGTGGTTTCAAGGCGACACCGCCGCGCCTGAGGAGCTGGGTTGAGCTCTCGTAATATGCTTCGCATAAAAAGATATATACGTGTACGCAGAAGAACCGTGGCTGTGTCGCTCGCGGCGGGCACCTCGGGAGGAATTCACAAAGCTTTTGGTTCGTTAGGTGCTGTCAGCCGTCGGTAATATGTCCGAAGTTGCGATTGGATGGCGCCTACACTTACGAACAATTCTACCATAAGAGTTTACAACCTTGAATTACAAATATTGAGTAATCGCGTCAAGAAGGATTGGTTGGGTAGTGGGAATTTGCTACACCTCCTGCTGGTTGGGTAAGTGGCAGTTAATACGCGGCTATGATTTGAACCAATGATTTGTCTTCTGCATCGCTTGTCGTTCTAAATAACCAATGAAAGACATATTGTTACGCTTTATGTAGCGAAACGTCAGCCGATTTCGCGACGCGAAGCTCCGAACAGGAAAGCGACGTCGCCTGTAGCATAGAGACATGGAGAACTCACTTTGGCATTTGATCCCTGATGTTCACTTTGTACTTGAGCGCAGCCGCGCAGAACGTGCCGTCCACGAGGATCTGATACGGTGGTCGGAATCCGAAGGCATTTTTATAGAAGCTGAGGTGCCTCTGTACCCGCTTGTAACGGTTTATCCGCATTCTGCTCTGTCAACGTGCGCGCTACGGCATGCTCTACTACACGTGTCGGCGCACGTAGGAAAACAAGACGTGAATATAGCGATCGTGTGGATATCGACGTCTAAACAACGATAATGCCGATGCCAGTGACATCTTTAAAGATTAGCAGCAAGAAGAACGAGAGGCGTATGCAGCTACAAGAAGAAAGAAATAAAAAAAGCATAATCTTAAAACATTGAGTCTGAAGCACTTCAAGAGAAATTTAATGCGTGTTTGGAAAAATATAAGGCGGGCCAAAACGTAAAATGGGAAACGTATGAACGCTGCATATGCTCCTTTGACTACGGCGCCGATGTGGTAAATGTGGTGCGCTAGCGCAGTTTTAATGCGTGTCCTAAACATTTTGAAAAACTGCAAATATAAAAGAAAAAATGCGTCCCAAGCCCGGCGCTTATGTGCTCGTGCGTCCAACAGAAGTGGACTTCTCACCTGTACAGGTGAGGGTATCTGCGACATGCATGCAGACACCTTCTGATCTCGTGAGCATCTTCGTTTTAACGGCGTGGTAAAGATTAGGAGGACGCGTATACTAATTCACAACCGAAATATTTCATCGGCACGATTGAAATTTGCATTTGAACCTGACTGCAATTTACATATGCGCGACGAAGCTGTCCATCTGTTGACAGTCGAGCGCGTGTTTTAGTATGCACCAAGACAACCTAGCTGTTCAGGTCAAGTACTATATTTTAAGAGACCGACATTACATGCACATCAATTAAATCACCATGTCCACGTAAACAGCCATGAAGATTCACTCATTAGTCATATTGCCTTTTTACCACTGTTCACTTTGCACACATGTACATGTTGCAAAATTGAAGCCGAGCATGTACCCATCAGCAGGAATCCAAAGACAATAAGTGCATCACTTAACTGTCCCCAAAATCAACTATGGCATACATTGGTGTTCCAGTTGGTAGTTTGTAAAAGCCTCCTCTTATAAAATTTGAAGTAACACACCAACGCATGTTTTAACAGATTGAAACCTCGATATAACGAAATTCTTGTTATAGCAAAGTATGTAGCTTTTTATAACTTCCGATCCATAGAACACCATATATTTTGAACCTCAATAGAGTGAAGTGTGTTTATACATGTTTTAGTATAACAAGATATTATTGCTGCTGCAAGGAATACCATGCATGGTGTCAAAGACATTCTCAAAGATTTGGCAATAGGGGCACTACAATGATATTCCTCTAGTCTCTTAGACTTCCAGACCCACACATTTTCTCAAGATACTTGCCATAAAAGATCCCATGCACTTTTACATTCAAGCATACTTTTTCTGTTTATTTTCTTTGAGTATGCAAGATCACTCTTTTAAGCATGGATGACTTATTATCCAGGGCTTCGCAAACCTCTTGCCATGTATGCAATGCTTTACTATAGGGAACAGCTAATTATCATGCAAGGCCATGTCGGGGCTGCAAGGTGACTCATTCATGAGTTCACTCGAGGAAGTTGATGGGCACACAGACACAGTGTCATGGTTCAACATGGTCCCCCTCAGTCCCATCTTTGGCTGCCGTTGAAGCTTGCCAAAAACTTCGAGGAGGCATACTGTTGTGTGCCGGCCACTTTGCAGTAATGGCACTTTGCTCAAGAGGAAAAGTTGCGACATAATCGCTGTTTCAGAAGAAAGTCCCCACCATTCTCGTGCCAATACTTCACTGCCACTTCACTCTTCATACTGCTGAGTGGCATGCACACTTGTTGACTGGAACATCTGTAGTTCAAACTGATAAATTCAGGTCTTGTAATTTGTAACGATGCAAAAAATTCGTCTTGAGCTGCTTTATTTGTTGAAACTACAACAGCATATCCTCGCACTATTCAGTACAGATGCGCTTTTGCTAATCTGCCAAAGTGTGAGGCACATGTCACGATGAAACTTTTTTGACTCGCACATGCTTATGCAAGATTTTTGCAACTGCCAGCAATGCAATATGTAGGGACACTTCAATGCCCTTGAAACAATTGTCCTTGCACATAATCTTTTACATAGCGGTAATGTTTTCCATCGATTGTGGTCGCCAGGCACACACTTTTATCCTTGCTTTTCTATTAGATTATGCACCTTCTGTAAATTTCTAAAACCAGCAGAAATTTCCACTTGGAAGGCACAAGCTCCACAAAATTCTGCTGCAAGCACTAAATGCTTTCAGTTTTGTCAAAACTGTTTCTAAAATAATAGTCATGGCACAAAGTTCTTTTCAGCTCCATTGCAGATGGCCAGATTGCCAAGCAGGCACTAACAAATGTCCTACTGCAAGAACCTGCAGAAGAGCAAACAAGTTCAGACTTGTCCTGGATGCATCAAGAATTGGCTATGTTTCTCGGAGATGTATCAGTAGAATTGTAGCATTGTGCATATCAAAACTTTCCTAGTAACCTTCGTATGTTGCTACATACCTTCTTGCGAAGATGAGGATTTGAGCAGCCCACTCAAATTGTCACAGAACTTGAATTTTCTTTCACATTTTGATAAAATGCTTTGTTGGTGGGCAAGATTAGGTTAGCGCTGAGCTCCGAGCTTAACACCTTGACAATACAACCTACTTAGCTTCGTCTCTCCACAAGCAGCCCAACCTGCTGTCTCTTTTCAATATATCTTATTTTGGCCAATGTTTATGCCGTTGCCACTCCTACTAGTCAAGATCCACTGGCAGTACATCTGGTGACTGGCACTCATTCACAGACATACCGAAGGCAGCGAAGGAGCCAGTTTGGCTATCTTTAGTGCATGCCATTGTCACGGTTCGTTTATGGAAAGCGATTAATAATAATAATATAACTATCCATGTTTTCCATTCAAATGAAGGATGAGAGCATTTGATTTCAGAAGTGAAAGAAGAATGTATATTTACATATAGAAAGAGGAAAGAAAACACATAAACAAAGGATAGAAAAAAAAGAATAAAGAGCACTTTATGCTGCTTATAACACAGTTCTCCTTAATCAAAGTCACCGCTATTCTAATCCTATAGTTGTTAGGTGTGTCCGAATACACAAAGACAGTAGACTGAAAGCGGGGTGCGGCCTACCAACAGTTCTGGCACATGGTCGCGTAGGTGAAGAGCACCGAGCCGTCGTTGACAGAAGGCACTGGTCACTCCTTGAACAAACTCCAGGTTGTCACGCGATGGGACCTTGTGCTGGCTCAGGAGGTTAGGCAGTCCAGGTTCTGCCTGTGGGAATCTGGAAGCTCGAGCCCGTGGCCCGACAGCTCACTCCAGTCACGCGGTGGGACCTTGTCCTGGCTCTGGAGGCTAGGCAGTCCAGGTTCTGCCGGTAGGAGTCTGGAAGCTCGGGCCCACAGCCCGACGGCTTACTCCCGCGGACGCCGACTTCTTCGGCGCTCGCTTGCATCCGAACACCACCACGCCGTTCTAGGGTCTCCCCCTCACCTCTTCTTCCTTCATTTTCTTCCACGTCACCCATCGTGTAGGGCCCTTAATGGTTCCTTTCTTCTTAGTATTTCGTTTTGACGGTGCGTCAGATATCACGTGCGTCCCTTCGTTGTTGTCAGCTTCTTGCACTCACCCATTCGTTCTCGATGTTGTCTTCGCCACACTGCTCCCTTTATCTACGACAGTGGTTTCGCGCACTGTCACTACCTAACACCCAACAGCCATGCAGCACTCGAAAAAGGACTGTGAAAGACATGCAATTTGGAACAGCTTACATATGCAAGCTTTGCAGTCACCTCCACACTTGACCAAGTACTCGAAGGAAGGCTTTCTAGATGTAAAATTTACAGTGGAAAAAGACGAGCGTAAGAAATGCAGTGCAAGGGGCAGGCACCAGTAATCTGTCTTGTGCACCACGTTTTTTGTCCTAGCCTTGTCCTGCACTACAAGATTACCTCATTATGAAGCAACACACCCAAGAAAACATTTTGGCTTTGCAGGTAGCTCGTATGGAATAGCAAGCATAAGGAATGACAGGAATGGGACATGTGCAGGTTGTCCCGAGAGTTTTGGCACACACACACGCGCCTCTCGATGGTGTTGCAGGCAACCTTATGCCTTGTTCCACACAACCACCGCACAAAGATCACTTCTCAATGGGACATACAACCAAACAGCAAGCACAAATCGGTCCCCTATAGTGCTTAAAACAAAGATATCTCGTCCCTGCCCCCAAAGTAAAGAAATTGGGCCCATTGAATACAGCCTCAATATTTTCAAGTTAATCCCTTCATTACATTTATGAATGTTACCCACAATTATTGGGTAAATTAATGCCACCCGATTCTTAGCAAATCTTTCTTGGTGCGCCACTGCCTTCGATGTCATTAATGAGCAACCCTGCAAAAAAAAAATGGCAGCATTCCCCATTTTTTCAAAGCAGTAGAGAACGCAAGTTTGACAGGAATTTGTCGAGTATTCCTTGAAAAACTTTTAAAGGAAATGTCTCCCAATTTCCAGAAAAGTTTTGAGACGATGGGTGGTGTCCGAATCCACACCCCAGCGACAGCTCCCTTTGATCTTGTCTGAAAATGAAAAGTAACTCGCACTCTTTCGACATGTAAAGAATGGGATAATGTTTATTGTTACATGATGCAGCGATACATAAAATGGGCAACTGTGTTCACACTTCGGGGACACATGTTGCTATGCTACACAATGGGATACAGTAAAAATAAAAAATCTCAAGGGTACAAATCTGACTTTTTTTTTTCCTTTCTTTTGGCCATGCGTTCAGAGCATGCGACATCTGAAACTAAAAAGAGCATGTTGCACTTATTCGCATACCACAGTGAAAACAAACAAGAACACTAAGCAAGAACAGTGGCGTTCTCACTTTCTTATGTACATGAAAATATATGTATTAAGATGAACGTGCATGAGCAAATTGCCAGTGAAAGAAGAATAACCTGTCTAGACAAAACAGGAAATGAAAGAAGCGTTCAGAACAGGTTGGAGTAAAGTCGTCCAAAAATGAATTGCAAATCAAGACTGCGGGTGAACGGCTTCTCGCGACGTCTACACCATTTCTGAATCCAACAAAGTGATCTGTCTCTAATGAAAGAAGCGTTCAGAACAGGTTGGAGTAAAGTCGTCCAAAAATGAATTGCAAATCAAGACTGCAGGTGAACGGCTTCTCCAGACGTCTACGCCATTTCTGAATCCAACAAAGTGATCAGTGTCTCTCTGGTTTCAATACATAACACCTGCTAGGACGAGCATGCTTGTTGTGTTTTTTAGCATGCGTTGGTTTTTTATCTCAAAGAGGCTTGGCTTACCGCATGCCCTGCGATTGCATTTCATTCTTAGATGACCGCAAAACGACTCTACGCGGTTGAGTTGAGAATCAGATTGAGGACCTTCGTGAAAGCGTCGACTTGTAACATGCAGAGTTTCGTGAAACATTTTATTTTGAGCACAAGTACAAATGAAACACATCATGGCATTGCAGGTATTTAAATAATAATAATAATTAAAAAAACATATCCACCACAACGAGAGTGTGGATAAACAGTGCGGCTCCTACACCTTGAAACAAGTGCAGCAAGATGTCGGACAAGGCTTGTCTCAGTTATTACTCAGCAATTGAATGCTCTTTGCAAAGAACAACAAGGATAAAGCAAATGAACAACAATGTATAAAATACCAGGTACCAAATGATCCTCTGCGATTTTTCATCCTAGCAAACACAGGCCTAAAAAAAAAAAAACAAAAAAAAACAAGAATTACTGCCACTCGGCACACCGATGTGAATATTTCTTAGAAAGGATGATTAAGTTAATCCATACGCATGTCAAAAATAAATCCAATGCACTATTACGCTCAGTACGAGCTACAACGCTCAACTGCGTTGCTACGCGCTTTTGGGTTGTAGCTCATGTTAAGCGTGTTAGTTTACCTACGTAATGCATTGTGCATCAAGATCACAGTCATCTCGAAAACACTAGACTGTACAGCTTTTGGCTTTTTCAAACGCCGATATAACAAGTTGCTGCATGTTGTTAGAGCTAACCTTATAACAATTCCTGGCAGACATAATTATGAATTCACCAAGCAAATCAGGAGAAAAAAAAAAGCCAACCAGCTCAAACAGCTATCAGCTGCAATACTTTTCGCCTTGACAACACAGTAAACTGTAGCAAGTCTTAAGAAACGCACTGAGTAAATAAAGATTTAAACGTTTAGGAAGAACTCATTTCTAAGTCGTAAGAAAAGCACCGTATTTATATTGCGACACTGAGTAAATAGAAAATTCAAATGTTTAGGAAGAACTCATTTCTACAAACTAAAATGAAGGAAACGGAATTCATCAAAGCAAATAAAACGTATACAACAGAACATACCGTGCAATCTGTTGCCACCTTAAAACTAACTCGTACAATTTTTTTTAGCTTTTCAAAAGCAGGCTAAATTACAATAGAACATACTTCTGCAAAGCTTTGCTTTCTTAAAATTAACTTCCACAGTTTTGAAGCTTTGTAAAACTGAGCCAACGTAAATGACAGCACAGTCACAGCCATTGTAGTGGCACCGAAACGCACAGGCGCATGCTAAGCAAGCTCAATTTGTACATGCTAGATTTAGCAGTGAAAGTTGTCAACGCACAGATCACTTGCGAACGCCGCAGCGATTACTAGTGCCTCCTAAGGAAATGGCCGAGCCCACAGTACTCGGACTCTGTCACCGCCTTCCCAACAGCGCTCAGAGCCCGGCAGGTGAAACAACGAAGCTGGCTACACTGGCTACATCACAACAGAAAGCACGCGATCCTTGGCCATTGCCGGCACCGACACGGCGACAAGTTCTGCAACAACACTGTCAACATGTCTCGTAACCTAGGACGTACTGATCTAAACTAAACCTAGGAGCGCAACAGTCGCCTACAGATCTGAATGAGGGCCAATTCCAATGAGACCATTTGAACAGTTAAGACATCTTGCAATGATTTGCTCATTTCACAAAATGAAATGAGCGATTTGTGCGACTTTTCCCAAACTGAAACTTTTTAAGAGTCGCATGGCTGCAAAAACGGGTGCTTCCCGTCTTTTGCAAGAGGAACCGACTTCGCCGTCTCTGCCGATTTCTGGGCGTAGCTGGGACAGGTCTTTGCACGCATCAAAATTGGAGGAAGTGATAAGTGCCCTTTTGAATACAGCGCACATACATGCTTTGTACAAAGCAATGAGTAAAAACAGATGGATTTTGATGTTGTTAAAAGCCAAGAAATTGGCGATGGGAAAACATTTGCTCTCACAGTCCATGTGGACTACGACAGGTTGTTTTTTAACTTCAAGCATTCCAGCTTCCTTTAAAAGAAAGCGTGACAATTTCAACAAGCGTTTAAAAGGCATCACACATGTGCACTCTTAGTGATGATGTTCTGTGACGTGCTTAATAAAAGTTCTTTCATTCTTTTGACTTTACATGCCTCCTATGACAGGGCAGAGCTTGCCCATGAAGCATTTCGCCACTGCGACGTGGTTGTGTAAAGAGTTGGCACAGCAACGGTTAAGCGACGCCAACGTAATGTTCAGCGGGAAGCAGGTGACAAGGTGCCCATGCCGGGCATATGACTCGAAAATGATAAAACCAGGCTACATGAGACTGGGAAATCGATTTCAGGAAAATCGATTTACTGCGTTAAAACAAAAAAGTACCAAAGCGAAAGGCGAACTTTGCCCTGCAAGCTATACCATGAGGCTGCTTCTCTTCTCCGTCTCCATGCCGTCTGCGGCAAACTTGCGGCTCAAACGTAGGCCCAGTCACGCGCGTCCCAGGGTGCCAAGCTTGTAAAATGAAGCCCTTCTTTTCTCTCTTGCGGATATTGCGTAAGAGCGCAGCGAAAAAAAAAAGGGTGGGGGGTGGGGGTGGGGAGGTAGGCAGCGATGGGGTCGTGAAACACACAAGACAGGCGGTGACAATGTCAGAAGAGAGAGTCGGATGGAGAGATGAGGGAATCCGGTGGCCAGATGGCAAAATCAGAAGACGTAGGGCACGAGCCGGTACTTGACTCGCTGGGTGTAGTTTGCCCAGAGGTCGCCGTAGCGCTGCCGACACTTGCGCTCGACCTCTAGCGTCCTCGTGACGAGGAACACCGTACTCATCAGCAAGCTGTAGAAAGGCAGCACGTGGTGGAAGCCTGCAGAGGGAGATGGCGGTGGTCAGAAGAATGTCAGTTGTAGTACAGCCTGTCCACAATGTTACTGTTTAGTCACGGGCAAAGATCTGCATGTGACCCTTCAAATATGAGGCATCAGTCACATCTGGCTGTCACCACACCACAAGGTTGAGCTTATACAAGCTGCTTTTGCCAAGTCCCACAGGAGATTTTTCGGCAGCTTGTCTTAGAGGGATTGACAACCAACTTTTATGGTAGCCATCTTTTTTAGTGCAATGGAAAGAAAGTTTATCGATCATAGTGTTGAATCACGCAGTTGTAAGGCGGGAAACACTGTCGAACATTTTGGAATCAGAATTTTTTGGTCTGCAATGAGGACGAAGACGTTCACTGAAAACATGCTGGAAAGGTGAGGGTGACAGCGATTATGCGCCGGCATTAGTAGGAGGACCCACAAGTGTGGTCATAGGTGCGAGAAAGTATTATTTTGTTTATCAGGCCGATGTTCCTACGATTCACGTTTTGCGAAGTGTTAAATTATTCCTAGAACAACAGCTAAAACTTTTGTGGTTTCCTGTTCAACAGCTTTTGTTATTAACAAGTCAAAGGTGTGTTTTTTTAGCCAATTCAAGTTCTCTAAAATTAAAAGACGCTTTTACACATGATATGCAGTTCAGTGTGTTGCCGTAGCTATGCACACGCTTTTGCTTTCTGAAGCATGTCCTCTCTCGAAAACCTCAGTGAGCTGGAACAAAGGATTTTAGCTCGCACGCATGCTCATAATTCTGCACGCGTACAACAGCTATCACGTGCGCCGCCATGCATTGAGGCACGCAAGCACCGCTTGTTAGCATGGGCTTTTACTTTATAATAAGCACAGAATAAAGCGCAAGTGGGTAATAATATACAAACTGCAATTTTAAGCAATAAGTATGCAGTGCTTAATAACAGGTGACCTTATACATAGATTAATGTCATATACCACAACCGAAGCACCAAGGCTTTCCACACTAGTTCACGCCACTTACTGGTTTTTGAGACATTGTTTGCCAATTTGAAATTATAATTTCTACTTAAATAGCGAACAGTGTGCTGGTTTCTATCACTATAAATCGTTGTCATCTCTTTTTCATCAGCATCTCACGACACATTCTGGCTAGTTGTCAGTTCCTTTAATATTTCTTGAGCTTGCTGGCATTCAATTTACCTATTGAAGATAATTCTTTGTAATAAAATGCAGAAACCTGACATGTATTCTTGCATTCACCAGCTCTTACATATAGTTCCAAGTTTCACAGGGCCTGGATTGTAGTATTTAGAGATGCAGCCGACGTGAGATACAAAAGGAGCAACCTAAGAGGTATCTGCATCATTCTTTGAGCACAAGGTAGTGTAGTAACTGAGGACAATAATCCATTTCGGCCATATTGTCTACACAAATAAAAAAAAGAAGAACCAGCCTCCCAGAACATGTGCACGAGACTATGGAATGATCAATTACAATTCTGGGGAAACCTTCACATTTCCTTTTATTTAAAATCCTGGCTGCGTGTCTTGCGTGAGCCAGATCTGAGGTAGCTAACTTTTGCAAATCCCTACTTATCTCCAATACTATAGATGATATCCAATTGCTGGTAACCACCAGAGACGTTCTTAATAAGTATCCTTTGGTTCTCTAGGCGTCGCAAAACTTGGAGTACTGCGGTGCGTCCAGCCACTTAGGTGTTCTCTTTGGTGAAGCTTCTTCTTTCTAGCGAATTTCTAAACTCCAAAGCTTGAAAAGGACACATACACTACACAAGGAAGTACAGTATATTGTTTGACAGCTTTAACATAATGTTGGATGTCCAGCCCATGTGCACCCTGTTAAAGCCAGAGACCAGAAGGATAAACTGTCGCAATAAGATGTGCTATAATGCGTTTCCAGGAATGGACCAATTTCACTACACCACTGCTTCTGCAAAGCTTGCTGGTAGTAGCTGAGCAACTGTGATAAGGAACATGCCACATTTGTACTCTGACAGACCTGTTTAAATCCTGAGAGGGGTGAAAGAAAGGGTCCTACGGTAGGAATGGGCTAAGCCGAGCCCCTACCCCCCCAGCCTTCCCCTTCACATGCCAACTTCCCTCTTAAAGTTTTACAACAATCATTGTCCTCGGCATTCCCCTCTACCTCGCTTAAATCTACAGCACAACGGGAAAGCCGCGACGAATACTGCCATCACGATGCTGACAGGGCTGCTGTGCATGCATTCTGAACGCGGTGAAATCCCTCTATTCTGCATCTTGCTGATACTGACCACAGGGCAGGGCAAAGGCCAGGTGGCACAGAAGGTCAGCCAGGTAATTTGGGTGCCGCACGATGCCCCAGAGGCCGGAGACAACAAGGCGGTTGCCCGAGTTGTCCAACAGGTAGTCGATACCTGCAGAGTATGACGACATTCCCAAGCACAGTCAACAACACAGTGGCACTTCTGTACAGTCACTGCCATTTGGGATGGAAAAGCTGGGTTTCAAAACAAAAATCACCAGATTGATATCACCGCTTGTGAGGGAGGACGCACGGGCTGGGGATTCGACTCCCAGCATGCGCATTTCAGCGGGGGTGAAATGATCACACACCAAGCTTTCGGTGCATGCTTAACACTTTCGTGACCACGCCTATTCCCATCGATAGCGTGTTATCGATGGTCACAAATTCAAATTTTACCGCTCTTCAAGTGTTTCTGGACAGCTACCGCCATCTAACGGGTTAAAAAGAAACTATTTTATTGGTTTTGTTTATGTGTTTCTCTTTTCTACAGTGTAGAAATACTTATAGTGCCATCGTAGTCAGGGTGACGAGCGCTCGTAGTTTCAGAGATGGCATCGACGTCGCGCATCGCTGCTTCATGTAAACGGCAAATGTCGACTAATTCTGATGCATCTGGGCTAGAATTTCCGGATGATGCTAGCAGCACAGACTTGGAAGACAACTTCGATTCGTCAGACTTTAGTACAGACGGCAAAAGTGTATCAAACCGACCCGGAACGTGAATAGGCGTCTGCCGCTGATTTTCACTTACTTCTCGGACTGTTTCATCATTGCTGTGCATTAATCTAAGTATATACGCCATGTTCTTAAGGTCACAGTTCTTATCCGCAAGGTGCCAACATTGTTTGGGTGGGACCGAACGATGGAATTAAACGCCACTGGCTGTGCAGAAAGTGAGTTTTGTGCATGAAGACGGCCAGCAGTGGACCTTAGCACCACACTCCGGAGTAACGCATTCACTAGGGCCAACGGTTTCCTAAGTATCTAAAGAAATTTTGCACATACAGAGCTTATATTTGCAGGCTTATTGCATACAGCTCTTGTGTTCAATATGTATATTTCAATATTTTTAATCTTCATTTTGTGCAAAGCAGCACTGATGTTTTTATCGATCTTTTTCATTTTTGTTACAATTTGTTTTAATATTTTTTCATATCATTTTTACCAAATATATTGTTTGAAATGAATACCGTTGGAAAGATAATTTCTTCCTCTACAATTTGATACCATACACTTTATCATCAAGTATTTTCTGAGGCAGGAAAAGAAATTAATTATTTCCTAGACCACATTAAAAATGTCCAAGAACTGTGGGTCATCGAAATCAATTCTAAGACTCCAACTACGGCACCTCTCATAGCTCAACGACGTTAAACCCCACCAATCAATACAGTAACAATATTTTTCAGTGATATTGTGCAAAACTATGATCACCCCTCCTCCAATTTATGAGATCAAACCACGTTCAGATGACCTCACCCTTTCATTCTTTACTGGTACAAGCCCAACCAGTGAGACCTTTGTTTCATCAGTGGTGCTCGGCACAAAAAATGACACACAAGTGAGAAGTGAACCGAGAGGAACAAAGAAATGAGCAGCAGCCTTGCATGAATTAAGCAACAGCAGAGCAGCGGGCATGGCGGTTGCAATGAGCATATTGCAATATTGCACAGGTCTAAATAGAGTATGAAGGCCGCAAAGACAGCAGTGAGGAATGCAAGGTGCTGGCATAATGCAGTAGCAAAACAAAAATGTGCATTGTTGATGTCGTACAAGTCTTGCAGACGGTGCTGCTGGAAGCTAGCAAATCAATAAAGGGCAAGTCATCAAACAACAAGGCGTCTCATCTATGAATTCCAATGTGCAAGCTAGGCGCCCCAAAGGAACAACAAAATTCTGACGAAACTGGGGGAAAAGAAAAAGACGCCGATTACTCGTTTCTTTTTGATAGTAACGCAATAACCCACACAACTTGAAACCTGCACTCTCCCTCTGTGTTCTGTGGGCTGTTGCACTCACTGTCTATAGGCAAGTATGTTATATTAACTCGCCCAAAATTTGGCATTAGCTGATTAACTAATTTGCTAAACTCATGCCTGGCAACCCTTGAATGTCCAAGATGTGTAAAAATCCCACAAGAACAATACCTGAGGAAGCAGAGCAACACCATGCATTTATCAAAATAGTGTGTCCAGAGCACACACCTGTTATAAAGGATAATATGCCTTTAGGTGCAACATCAACAAGCAGCAGCAAACTTGGGGATCACTAGAGACTGAGAAGCAACGCATTCTTTCTAAATCACAGGGACTTTTTCAGTAACTATGCCTGCTAGAGGAACTTGCATAAACTTGCCCAAAGCAGACGTGGGCTTCACCCAACCAAGACCCACACAGCCTCTCCATTTCACTGATGTTTTTGTACGAGAGAACCTTTGCCCAAGATGCTGCCACGAAACGGCGTCAACAAGAAACTCACCTGGGCCTCGGGAGCTCGGGTCAGGCCAGTTGCGTCGCAGGTGGTACTTCCGCTTGTGGGCGATGTGCATCGCAGTCAGGCTGGCCGCTGCATGCGGAGTAAATCAAACGGACAGGGAAAGGGTTGGACAGAACAGACATGGCAGACAGCACAGAGGATGATGGGACACCGGGAGGTCAGACTTGCTATCGAATGTTCACAATTCAGAGGGGTATACAGCAGGCTTCTATAAATACGACTCCGGTTATTCGATTCCGACCGAAAGTCCCGGTCCACGCCAATACATTTTTATGGGACCAAACTGTAGTTCATTTTGATCCTGACATTAGCCTTCGTCGGATAATTCGAACTTGGCTGGTCATCACGTACGCGCCCGACCCCAATGCAGTGGTGACTCCAAGAACGGCTGCTCCAGTCCTTGCAGCGCTTAGGGCCATGGAGTAAGACTAGCAGGAGGCAAAACTATGGGCTGGCGGCAGTGCATGCGCAAGTCGTGATAATGTCACGCTGGGTGAGGAGGAGACGTGCAGCTTTAGATGTGCTATCGCGAGTTGGCGAACGTTGGCGCGGCACCCCTTACGGCGTTGCCAGGAACTGCTTTCGTTGCCTCTCGCGGTAGGAGTGGAGCACACGTGGCCGCTGTCTCTGAGAGCGCCCCGCGTCATCTGCTTCTGGCCACTCGCGCTGGGTTGTCAGATGTCGCCATAAACGTTTTGTGCCAGCGCGGTTTGCGCTCAAGGACTGTAAACCATTTTAGTATAAATATTTCTTTCCAAGATTTATATTTACGGTCGCACGCTTTTTATGCAGTCATAAGAGCAAGAAACTAGCGCGCTTGAAAGATTAAATCATCTGCAATCGTTGCCAGGCGTGTAAAGAAAGAGCAGACGATCAACAACCATAACCTTGCACGTATAGAAAACTGCACCTGGTTCTTTTCAAATTTTTTGACGTTATGAAAAACGAGAATTTGTTCTACCTTACTATCATGGCGCCACAAAAAGTGCTGATCAGAGTATGCCATACATAGCTATTGTGTGATTCATTATGTTTCTACAGCCCGTTTGAACAGACGAAACAGCAGAGTAGAGCAGTGTCTGCCACTCGCTTCGAGTAGTCGGAATCATCCCTTCATAAGTTCTGCAGTTCCTCCACTGCTCCTCTACAATGTAAAAGTGTTCACTGTGTATGTGTTCACTGATTATCGAAAATGGGGCGCCGATGCTTCGTCCCAAACTGTAACAACGAAAATAAGTCACTTGCGGAAAACATTGGAACTTTCAAAGCTCCAAGAATGTAACAATGGGCCAGAGCTACAGAAAGCAAGGATCGAAAACTGACAAGCAACTACATCTGGCAAAAGCATTTCCCTGGCGGAATGGTCAGCAGGTGTAAATACCACGCTGGCCTTGGAGGCACAGTCATCCTTGGACAGCCGAAAAAGTCCCTGTTGCTCCTTGGGGCAATACTGGTCAGTCCCCGTCTCATAGCGCCCCGACCAGCTTAGCGAGAGCATGCTGCATTAGCTCCCACCTCGTTTAGCGACAGGCGTCGTGTTGTTTAGCTAGTGTACTCAAGCTATGGCTACCTAAGAAATACATGTATCTCGAATAACTGGCATCAAGCAGCCACGCACGAGATGACGACAAGAGCACTCCTCGCGCCGGACGGATTCTCTGCACTGCTTCGACGGCTTTGACAAACTGTCATGTGACCATACATCATGTGTCTGGCATTCGGTAGGAGGCGATGTCACGACGTGGAAAGGAGACAACGTGCGCCTCCTAAATTATGCTATCTCCGTCCCGTCAAGGTTGAATTAATAGAAGCCGACTGCAGACATATATTCATCACATGCCGATATTGGAAGGAAACATTTGATATTTCTTATAGGCTTCACTACGTCCAATAATTCGGTAGAGCTATTTTTGTTATATCAAGGTTCAACTGCAGTGTTGCAAGGAACTGTGCACTCGAACATGGCTTAGCCCATCACACTAGGTGAGCCCCACTACAGCGAACTGGGATAAACGGGCAGTGTGCTGACCGATGCGTGCAACATCTTACGGCGCCTGAAGTGGTGCCCAGAATGGAGCGTGGTTGTCCCTCACTATTGAAGGCGTCTAGCAAGCGGTAGCTTCAGCCACGACCAGTCTTGATCGTGCGTTCCAGACTGGCCGTGCTCTAGCGTGCAACTCGCTCAACCACGATGCACATTCAATAGTTCGAGACTGCAGCGTCATCACTGCTGGTATCACGAAACACGTCAGGTGCAGAGAGGCACTGTTGCGCCACTCAAGAAAGGTTCCAACACACTCCAGCACCACTCACCAAAAACGATGAAGATGCCAATGTAGCAGACAAGGGGCAGGGTCTGGGGTCGCTGCTCGAGGATGAACTTGGCTGGCAGGCAGCCCACAAAGGGCATAAGGACCAGGTTACCAGCGACGGCTACATAGCCGAGGCCGTCCTCATTGACAAACGCCGAGCTCAGGTAGTACTCCTGCATGGGCACACACACCCCAGCACCGTCAATGAAAGCATCTCAGGTTGATGTCGGTTGCTCTGACAACACCATGCAAAATGCACCGAGTGCGACTGCTTCACCAAGGCTGGTGTCCAACACATCACATCTGGAATGTTACACCATATGTTGCACAATACAAACACTGTACTGTCGGCTGCTCTCTTCGGAGCATGCGCAGAACAATCCACAACCCACGGGCCGCTTTGAACAGCTGTCGGCGACTGTCGGCAAAGCGGTATGGGCAACTTTTTTCTCTGTACTATGCGTTATGGGTCGGCGCTGTTGGCATGGCTAACGCAGATGGAGCAAGAGCCATCTTGACGTCG
Organism: Dermacentor albipictus; assembly: GCF_038994185.2. Classification (NCBI taxonomy): domain Eukaryota; kingdom Metazoa; phylum Arthropoda; class Arachnida; order Ixodida; family Ixodidae; genus Dermacentor; species Dermacentor albipictus. The sequence continues at coordinate 44,372,375 of NC_091827.1, forward strand.
GGCACGTTGGACTGTGTTGGCCGTGTCCGGTTACATTGGCTGTGCTAGTACTTCTAAATATCGCCATTCTCGTCGTGACGTAGCATGCGTGTGTGCTACGTCGGACTACGCACGCACCTTTAACCAAGTGATTTTTTTTTAGACTTTCATTAGTTCAAATTGTGTATAATTAGAATTTTCGTAGCATCCCCGCAGAATTAGAATTAACGAGTTTTTACTGTACTAGGAGGTACCGAAAGCTCAGCAAGGCTGCCTTGTTTTGCCACTGATATAACAAAGTAAGCTTCGAAATTCTCGCACCACACCACAGATAACACTGCATACCTTCTCAAAAGTCAAGGGTGAAGCTTGTACATGGGTAATTTTAAATATATTTTTCGCTTTTTTTTTCTTTCAAAGTTCTGGGCGTGGCGATTACACAAGTATATACAGTAGGTGGTGCAAATCCATGCACCCTCTGGAAAAACAAACACAGACCTCAAAGGCTGTGTATGCTTTTGCCAGCTGCGTGCGCTGGAAGCGACTTTGGGACCCGGTCACATGTCACAGACGTCGGCTTTTGGACACCACCAATACGACAATGCATGCTTGACATTAGCGCAATTTGGAACACGTGAAGGAAAGGCCAGAGCTGCACAAGGGTGATGACATCACCCCTCTACAGGTGTATATAGTGTACGGATATATACGGATGTGCACTTGGGCTTTAGTCATGGGGCAAGAGACACACGATCCCCGAGAAGGGGTCGGTACAGTTGAAGAACCGAGAAGCTTCGCCTACTTTGACAATCATCTTCTATGGTTTCCGCGTAATTTTTGTTGGGGCCTCCCCAGACAAGGTGAGGCAAGAACCAACCTCTTGTTGCAGTGCCACGTAAGAAGTAAAGAATGCTTTGTCTTAAAAATAAAGAGAGCAAAGAAACCAGTCGCACCCCACAGTCTAAACACAGTGCCTAAAAAAGTGACGTCACTGACCTCGTCTATGAAAATCATGACGATGTACATCAGCTGACAGGCACTGCTGACGGCAAACCCGTGCTCCAGGCATCCTTTGGCCTTGAAGTCATGCCAAGCCATCGCACCCAGCAGAACCATCTACAAATAAAGAAAACCAATTTTCATCTACTCACTGAAAAAAACAAAAACAAATTTGAATGAAGTATTCACTGCTGTTTCAAACAGCAGTGTACTGAGCCTACTCTTTGGCCATTAAAGGGTTCTCAGAACTGCTGCTAACAATAAAACACATTTCAAACAAACATGCACATTGTGTACATAACGACACTATCATTATCATAGCTGAATACCACTGCTTCAATTGCTGTGCAGAAGCCACAACTTCAGGAAACAAATCTTCACTCCTCTCCAGAGCTGTGCTAATTCTTTCCCACACACGTGTGGTCACACCAGCAAGGACAGGCATGACATAGCAAAGGCAGGAGTTGCCGAGTGGTCGATCTTTGAGCGGCAGCAGCTTTGTCGCGTTTGCCAGTGCATTTAGGATGACAGAAAGCTGAGCTAGTTGGCAAGGGTTCATTATGCAAAAAAGGTGAGGCGTGCAGACAGGACACAAGAGTAGAGAGTAGGCGTTTGTGTTGTCCACTTCTCTACTCTTGTGTCCTGTCTGCACGCCTCACCTTTTTTTGCATAATGCCAGTGCACATTTGCCATGCAGCCGCGCACGCACTGCTCAGTGAACAATGGCCAATACACCGACCATTGATAACACAGTGCATCGACGCTTCTCTGCGCAGCCGTTTATTCACTTTTCTTTAGCCAATCGGCGCACGCTACCCTGGTATTGTGCCTTGTGGGGATCGACCCACTTCGTTTCCTCCCAAGTAACCCCCTACGCCGCCACTTTTTAACCTGCCTCGAATACACCATGCAATAACAAGAATGAACAAGCGCTTAAGAGCAACGTTCAGAAACCTTGAGCAGATACGCACCCATGTGAGCAGGCCACAGCGAAAGCACAGCGCAGCCAGGTCATAGGTTTGTCCAATGCGTGGCGACAGCTCTCTGCCCTTCACGTAGTCATTCAGCACGTTCCCTGTAAAATAAAGAAAACAAAAGCTTACAATGTACCCTGCTTGTTCGTCAGGAGCAGCCACGCAAATTCCTCTGGTGAGCGCTCGGACCTCCTCAAGTCTGAGTCTGCCCCGCGAGAAATCAAACTGTTCTGCATGAAGGTTGAGACAAATAATTCGTACTACAGACAATGCTTGCTTTCCACTAATTCCCTGTAGTTATGTTTACCAAGGCACTAAGGCAACTTGAGCCCCACTATTCCCACCCCCATTGTTTGTTGTGAAGTGAGTTAAAGATGCAATATGTTTCTGAGACTTTTGCAATCTTTCTCAGACATGCATAAACTTGCATGAATTATGAATGCATTTCTGGTGCTCCAAAACCCAAATCTTAGTCATTTTTGGTGTACACTCATCATCTAAAGTACAGTCGACTCTCATTACAACGGACCCTGATCCTCCATCTAAATGTCCGTTCTATCCGAAGTCTTTAATATCCAAAACGCCTCACTTCCAAAAGTTTGGTCGCGATGCGTAACAACATTATTGCAAGGAGTAAGTGAAGAAAATCCAAAGTAAAAAATAAACAAACAAAGAAAAGCCACAGTTTCGCCCGAAAGGTGAAGCATCGATTGCAATAGCAAATTACCATATTGACTCAAACCTAAAGCTCACTTTTTTTCCCGATAAAACTGGTCCAAAATTGCATGCACGTTAGAATCGAGTACGATCCTAAATCCGTGTTAAGCCCCAACCAGACGTACGCGCTGGCACGAGGCCGCATGCGCAGCGCCGCGTCTGAACGCGTACGGCATCAGGCGCCGAGGCTGCATCGCATGTTGACGCGCGGCGGCGTGGAGACCTTGCACTGCTAGGTTTCTTGCACCCGCACCGGAAGCTGCCGCTCGCGCCACTTGCCCGACGCGCCTCACGTGACGACGGCGAACCAACGTGACTTCCGGAACGATTCTTCGCGCGGCGCGCAGGCAAGCCCGGGCAAGCTTAACCAGGCACTGGCGTAACCTAGTCTACCGCCTGTCTTCTTGTTTTCTGCGTTTATTCAATCAGCATGGAAGCGCCAACTGCGAAGACACACCGAGTCGACCATGATGCCGCATTTAAAAGGAAAGTTATGTGCGCGGAGACGGACAGAAATCAGGCCGCATCATGGCCGTTCGGAGTTCCCGAAACTTGCGTGCGGGACTGTCGCAAACAGAATATTTTCACCAGCAAAGCAACAAGGAAGGGTTTCAGTAGACTGAAGCAGGGCCGCTTCGGCAAAATAGAAGAGCTGCTCGCGGAATACGGGTAAGAACAGCGAGTGACACAGCGGCCTGTGACGACCGATCTGCTCAGAGTACAGGCGATGCAGTTAGTTCTACAGAAAGGGCTAATGCGGAGTGACTTCAAAGTGAGCAGGTGCTGGCTATCAAATTTTATGAAAAGAAAAAGGCTTTTGTTTTCGAAGGTGGACAGATATATGCCAAAAATTGCCAGAAGAATATGAAGAGAAACAGCACAGTTTTCAGCAGTACGTTTTGAAGTTGCGCCATAGAAATGGCTACCATTACGGACAGATTGGAAGTGCCGATTAGAGCCGCTCTATTTTGACATGCCTGCCACCACAACCGTTGAAAAGAAGGGGGGGGGGGGGGGGGGGGGCAAAGCAAGTGTGCGTTTTATCTTCCGGCCACGAAACAACAAGAGTCACTGCAACGCTTTGTTGCACTGCAGGTGGGCACAAGCTGCCCCTGTATCTTATCTTGAGACGGAAGATGCTCCTGAAAGGAATCGTGTTTCGGAGTGGCGTGATCGTGCGTGCAAATGAAAAAGGTTGGATGACCACGAACTCGGTCGCTGACTGGATTGATAATGTTTGGCGGAAGAGACCCGGTGGCTGTTTGGGTCTGTGTGGGATGCCTGTGCTCGACACAGTCAGGTGCCACCTTGACCAGCACATCAAGGACAAGCTGGCTGCATGCAACACTGACCTTGTCGTGAAACCCGGCGGAATGACATCACAGCTCCAGCCACTCTACAAACAATGGTTAGTCAGTGGCAGCCACGAATTCACACCCGCCAATAAAATGAAGCGTGCCTCGCTGCAGGACTTTGCTGGATGGGTGAAAGATGCATGGTGCACGATCCAATCTGCCATGGTCAACAAGGCCCTTAAGAAGTGCGGAATTTCGAATGCCATGGATGGCACAGAGGATGAAATGCTTTGGTCTGTTGATAGCGATAAGGAGTTGTCTGATAGCGACGACGAGTGATATCTGTTGCCCCACACGACTCGTACCGGCGCACGAAAAATCTTAGCGGCAAGGTAAGCCGCTTCCATTTCTGTTTTTATTAATCGCAACTTTAGTGCATAGTGAATAAATGCTTTATCCGAATGAGAGAAAATAGTATTGCTATATGAAAGCACAAGGTGCACGGTATTGTACTTCTTTTTTTGTCACGGAAAACGGGTGAGTGTTACAATCAAGGGCGCATTAGAATTCAGTAAATACGGTAGCTTTCTTTTTTTTTTATTTAGCCAACGTTAAGATGTTTTATATTATATCTTACGATTGCAAGTTATAAACACTACCTACAGATATTTTAATGACCCTACAGTTACATTACAAATAGTGCTTAAAAATGCAATAGTAAAGGTTTTCTTTAAATATTAAGAATTTGCATCAGTACCATTATCAATATTGTTTACATTTGGGAATAACTTCTAAAAAAAAGTATTCATACTGCTATTCTTAAACTTCAAGATACTTTGAAAATATTCAGTTTTCGAATAGTCCCATACGATTCGAAGGGCGAATCGAATATTTGCACAGCCCTACTTGTCAATTCCAGATTATCAGTTCAAGTTGCCAGGTTTTAAATTTTTTTCTCCCCCCCCAAAATCCCCGGTCTGCATACTTCGAATCATGCGTATAGCTAGCGCTCCCCCCCTTCCTTCTCTCCCCCCCCCCGTTTAAAAATTCGCAACTTGATGGGGTGTCTTAAAAATGTTGTGACACAGCGACGACATACCCGTGTTTCCTGGTGGGAACTGGTGCTCCCAGGATGCATAGTGCCCCTTGATGTAGAGGAGCAGGGCCAGGACCGGGGCAAACGCAGCGGTGGTCAGCAGCAGCTGGAGGATGTAATGGTACGGTATGGCCACGGGAAAGCCGTACCATGCTAGGCCGCCAAACGCTGCCGCTGTGACCAGCAAGTTCACGTAGCCTGCAGAGGGCGACAGAGCACGGATAGGTAACTCAGTAGGGTAGCACGTGGTTTCGGTGTTGCCACGTTTACTTGTGTGAAGCATACGGCACCACCCACAAACACTTGTAGGGTTTGGAACGAAATGAAAAATAAGTGTTTCTTACTTGGTCATAAGTATAATGGCCCCGTGTAACAGATAACTACCAGCACAAAAAAAAAAAAGGAAGAAGAAAGAAAGAAAGCTAATTGTGAGTCAGTGCTTGTGTTGTCTTCCAATTGTTCACTGCACCCTTTGCACTGTTTTTCCCACAATGGATTTGCATCAAGCAGCTCAGTTCTCAGTCTTGACACAGACTTCCCTACAGGGCAATGTTGTGGACAGCTGTGCACAATCCAGCAAACACGATGCGCAACTGCGCATCTAGGACCGCTCCTCCCACCACGTAACGTCTCTACGTCGCACCACACCTGCTGCTGACAAAACAACCACTTTCTGTTCAAACAGAGAAGGCGAGTCGCTCACCATTGAGGCGATAATCGTAGGAAATGCGATGCTTGAGGGCTTTGGAAGGGAAACCCTGAACCGTGCGGCCCACGGGCAGTGCCTGGATCACGGCCTGGATAACCAGGAAGCCCAGGTAGCCGACGTAGAGCTTCCAGTGGAAGTATGCACCCAGCGTCTTGGGCAGTCTGGGAGCCTTCATGATGGTGCAGCTCTCCTGAAATGGCACACCAGAGGGCGAGGGGTCAGTTTCTCGAGGCTGAGGGGAGTGAACACTTCGTCTGCCTCTCGCTTCGATGCATCCTTGAAAGCCGAGATTAGACGAGCTCCAGCAACAAGCGGACGAGAAGATGGCGCACATTAAAAGCCACGGCCATCTCGGCACACACAGCGTTTGCACCCGCCACAGATTATTCCAACACAGGGAGCGCGGGGCCACATATGTACTCAGCCCCACTCATCTGCCCCGTTTGGATTAGTAGGTTACCAAGTCACTTAAATCTAACGTCCATAAGACTTAATTCCCTATTGTCTGCAGCTCTTACGCAGTGAAAAGCAGGCGCCACAGGGCAACACGAGTCGTACAACACCAGGGTTGCATGCAGATGTCAGGTGAACGTTAGACCGAACACGTGTAACGAACAAAGTAGCCGATCCTTGTGTCATTGACGGCGGCGACACACTCGGGCCCGAGAGGCCAGTCATTAATCTTGCTGTTTATTTATTTGCAAAACCCTGACCAACTAGAGGCCAACAGCTTCACTGTAAAAAGAGGGAGGGGGAACACATCAAATAATAATAATAATAAAAAAGTTAAATTAGATTAAGGGGTTTTACGTGCCAAAACCACAATCTGATTACGAGGCACGCTGTAGTGGGGGACTCCGGAATAATTTAGCCACCTGGGGCTCTTTATCGTGCACCTAAATCTAAGTACACAGGTGTTTTCGTATTTCGCCCCCATTGAAATGCGGCCGGCGTAGCCAGGATTCGATCCCGCGACATCGTGCTTAGCAGCCCAACACCATAGCCACTAAACAACCATGGCAGGAACATTAAATAATCACACAGGATCATCACAGTAAACGTGCGTAGATAAAGAACAACGAAAAAGTGTGCGATCAGAAATAGATACAATGTCGACGGGAAGGCGGTTCCAATCATTAAATATGGGCGGTATGAAGGAACAAGAAAAAGTGTGTTGCAGAAAGCGCATCTAACTTTATGTTGATGATCAGTCCCAGATGATCACAAGTTGGAAGCATGACGAGTTCAATATGTAATGGCAGACGGTGGTAGACTTTGTGAAAAAGCACACAGCTGGTGTTCTGTGGGCGCAGAACAGATTTTTTTAAACTGGATTATCATGGTCCATTGTTATGAGCGTCGATTGCATGGATAGTTTTTAGTTACCTCAATGACAACTATACCTTTTGAAGCCTGTCTTTTTTTTTTCTCTCTTTTATTTTGTGACACAAGTTGCCAGTAAACTGCCCTGGCAAAATTAATAACGAGACATTGGTTGTGTTCAATACCCCGTTCCCGCCCCTGCTTTCTTGTGCCCCAACCATTCACCTACTACAGGAATAACGGGTGATGCATGGATTTGTCTTGTGGCTTTAGATTTTGCGTTATTGATTACTCTTGATCTTATTAAATTTCCAAGCAATCACACTTTTTTCAATCAACGCCTGTACTGTAAATTAGCTTCCACACACATGCATGTTCGCTGCAAATCGGTGCATCCATAAGCAATGTTTTGCAGAAATCTATCAATTTATAAAGTGACAAAGTCATTTGAAGCCAGAAGGACAGAGCTTAGGCAAATGCATGTACAGCTGCGCTAAGTGGAAGCTGCAACAACACAGCGCTCGTGGGGCTCCAAGACTGCAAGGCAGCTGACAATTAAAAAAATTAAAAAAAAACCGGTCCACTTACCGGTGTTAATTAAACCTAGTTTTCACATGTCGGCGCCACCACACTGACCGCGTTGCAGCTCATACTGAGCACGACTGTACCATCATTTCTTCCGAAGCTGGCCGGACCCTCATACTTGCATCTCCCACACACACTGGTGCCGGAGCTTCCTCTCGAAACTTTCGTGCCAAACTCTCTTTGAGCAGCAATTGAGCAAAGACATGCAGGAAGCCTGGAGTGGCAGCGTACCTTCTGGCACAGCAGGTACAGCCCAATGGCCAGCGAGGGCACCAGGAATATCCAGAAGAGAGCACTGAAGGTGCTGCCCAGACGGAAGGGGAGCCGAACTTCGGGCACGCGGGGAAGGAAGCGCCTCCTTGGCTCGGCAATCTGCACCAGGCTCTTCTTGGATGTCGACGGGCCCTCATCTTCGTCAAGCTGCAAAGGTGGGCCGGGCAGAAAGAGAGAGTTGTATTCATGCATCCACTCAAGAGGCCCTTTCGGGTGTGACCCTTTCCCAACGCTGCCAACCTGCGAATCTTTTTACTATTCCTAACACCCTGCCGACATGCCAGCAGTGGGGTGAGGGGTCTGTTGGTATAGCACTAGGAATACTAGATCGACAGGTGTGCAATGCCACCGCACTGACAGTCGGCGCTCCTGTCTGTGCGTCTACTCCTGTCTACTCCTGTGCGTCTTGTGTTCACTGCACTGTGCCTATAGTCATGAATCACCAACAAACTTTGGAAAACAAACAACACTAAAAATGGGACTAAACACTGTGCTACCAACTGACAGATTTATTTCAACAAAGGTGGCTTACAAACCTTAGAAGGGAAAGAAAAGAAAGGAAAGAAATAGCAAGGTAAACTATGAAAAACAAAGATAAATGACAAATTTAAAAGTACAATGCATGCCTTAATTGCAAAGGTAAGCATTCCTCTCTTCTGCTTAGCCCCACAGACACGTTTCTCAGATCATATAGTGCAGTCTTGAGTCTTCAGTCTTTTTGTTTAGTCCAGTTTTTAGCATATTTTCTGAGACACGTACCATCTAGCTCCCCAATGCGCGTCATTCCCAACAAGCCCAACTTCCCATCCTTTATGCAAGCTTATTTTTAGCTAATTTTCCTGGTAAATTTCTGAAATATCAGTTTCTCGGATACAGCTAAACAAGGTACCAATGGCTTCTGCTCGATTCAAAAATTCCAATAACAAACAAACCTTTTTATTCTTCGACTCTAGAACAAGAACTGAAAGACTTCGAAGTTGACACTCGGAAGAATGTTTTTCTGCAAGTCTTCTTCAAAGTCTCGCATCTTTTGTTTTCGGGTAGACAGAGCAATAAGGTGGCTGTTATTGGAATTCTTTAATCATGCAGAAGGCTATGATATGAAGTTTGGGGATAGCTGAGCAAATAATTTTTTTTGCAATCTCCTCAAAAAAATTAAGCAAAGGAAGCTTGCATAAATGTAGAACCAAATGAACCTTGTACTCGAAATAAGCACAAAAATTTATACACAAGTACAACTTTTCAGCACCATGACTTAAAGAAGAAAGACGTAAAACAATTTTTTGCCTAAGGCCAGGCTTCCTTCTCCTTAACCATAACACAAATAAACATTAAAAAAAATGTTTGATCTAAAACAAGGCTCAAGGACAAATGAAAGGAATGAAATATCAGGATGGACTGCCAAGTCAACTTACGCTGCTGTCAGTGTCCTGTAACAGAAAGCAAGTGGTAAATGTGGGGAGTAAAACGTCGATCTCACTTGTGTCATCTCTATGAAGGAAGAGAGTACAATGGCTTCAGGGTACAACAGCTTCATACTAGAAAAGTTCCAATGTGAATTCCAAAGCGTTTCTGCAACATGATGTTTGCTTCACAGCTATGATGGTACAGCAAGCTATAGTCGCCGACTGATATTCCAGACCTCGCGAAGACCGGAAAGCAGTCCGAAAAATCGAACAGTTTGAAAAATATATAATAATAATAATAATAATAATAATAATAATAATAATAATAATAATAATAAAAAGAATGTGGCGTCCCCTGGAGGGTTTTGTCAGCCAAAGAGAGGACATGGCCTCCGAGAATGGAGGACAGCATGTGCCTCCCTATCTTGGAGGCTATAGAGCAGACCACTGGAAGACAAGCCTGGCTAAGCCAGCCGAAAATCCAACATGGCAGCCTTCAAGACTGGTAGCAGGGCTCAGAACGAGTTAATTAGTCCAGAAAATCAAACATTAGCATGGAAATTGGTCCGAAAAATCGGGTCACGAAAATGCAGTTGCCCATGGGAACGAACACGGTGCATTTATGAAGTTCGGAATATATCAAGTCCAAATTTCTGGAGTCCGAAAAGATATCTGAATGAGTGTGCGACACACCTTTGCAACTACTGATTGCTACGGCAACTTGGAAATAAATGGTGTTCAAAACGTGGTCGTGGTCGAAAATGAACGGCACACTACTAAAACTCACAGCCACAAGTTAGCTGAATCAGAAGAAAAGGCCACTGTTTCATTTCGTCATAAAATATAGTGTGAGCAGAATATTTAAATTCTCACACACAGTGTGCGTGTTAGCAAGCACTCCTGCCTCCATGTCAAGTCAAAGCTTTTGACTGCATTTCCGACGTCTGCATAGCTTTAACAATATATTTTAAGTAATAAAAAAAGAGCATAAAATTATCACAACCCTTTATTGGGTACGGCAAGCAGCGTATGCTGTAAGCATACAATATTGTCTCAATTCAAGAGGAGACTTTCTACTTACGCTGTAGCTGATGACTTCACGCATTCTGTGCCGATCCTGTGCACGAGTTAATGTTAGCTCATTAGCAGCATCACGCACGTCTTACCACTACCATCTACTAGCAGCAATTAAATAGCAGAACATTCAAACTGGCAAAATAACTACCCAAATTTTTCTGTTGCAGTCTGCAACCTATGTGTACTATGAGTAGCCAGATTTGGGTAAAGTACTAACTTTTTTACTTGGCTATTCAAATAGAGTACATAATCCATCCAGGTCAAACCTGCAATCTATGCAAGATATGAACAAATTCGGTCCACTGTTAAAGAGCCCCTCACCAGGCCTCATAGCAAATTTTGGTTATACACTGAAGTTGTTATGCGTCCTCTAAGGAGCGTTCTGCCGAAATTTTTTTTCAAATTTATTAATTAGTAGCCGAGATGGAAATATTTCAGTGCCGCAAACCAATGATTTCAGGAGGCAAGCTCCACTTGCCCCGTCAAGCCTCTGCAAACGAAATTCCTAGCCTGCGTTCTCCCATACCGGACCTCGAGGATTGCGTGATGCAGGCGTCACAGGCACCGCCTTCATTTTTTTTTCCCTCATCGCTTTTTTTTACGGTGTAGCGCACTTCAGCTGATGGCATCGCGCGCGAGCTGTTAGGATTGTCTCATTTTGCGCAGCGCATGATTTTGCGTGCTGTGCAAAAAAGTGCTGATTAGCTATGGCGTCTCACGGCTGCGGACACGCAGCACAGCCCAGTCAATCAGAACCTCAACAACAGACGAAATGGACATGTCCACTAGGTGGACTCTTACAGAATACCTCTCCTGATTAGCACTCTAAGTCAGTGCTACATGAATACTGAGGCAGACACAAGTGGATCATAGAGTCTGATCCCGCGCTAGAACACTGTAGAAACTGACATAGTTTTGGTGCCTGCGCACATGACTGGACGAAGTGGGGACAAGCAGACAAAACGGAAGTACATCTCTTCCAATTTTGCCGTGCTTGGAGTGCTTCTGGGCAGCTAGAGCCATCCGGCGCATAAACGATGAACTATTTTTCTAGTTTCCGTTTTGTGTGTTTTTTTCCCACCTGGACAGGATTCTTAAAGCGCCTTTTAGTCTGCCGTCTTCCGACAGGGCGTTGACATTGTGTGCAGCTGCCCTTAAGAAACGGCAAATTTGAACAGATTGCGACGAGTCTGCGTCAGAATTCTTTGATGGTGGTAGCAGCACAGACTCTGAAGATAATTTTCACTTATCGGACTTCAGCACGGACGGCAAAAGTGCGTCAAACAGCCCCGGAACAACAACAGGTGTCTGCCAATGCGTTTCGTTTTCTACTTGAAACCATTTTGTCGCTGCTGCACTCAGATATAAATATATCTGCTGAGTTTTAAAGGTTGCAGTTCTTATCTGGGGTGCTTCAACATCGTTTGGGCAGGAACACTTGCCGATGACAGCAAAAAGAGTGAAGTTTTGCGTAAGAAGGTGGCTGACAGTGGACCTCGGCACTGGGCCATGATCGCGCTCCGCAGTGCCACGCGGCCGTTCGTAAAAGCCACGGCACGAGCACAAGAGCCACTATGGCTACCATTTTCCTTTGAAGATAAAGAACTTCTACAGACAGAAAGCTTATATTTGCAGGGATGTTGTATATAGCCTTCTTGCTCAAAATGCATATTTCGAAATTTTTAAAATATTCCCTTGATGCAAAGCAGCATCTATGTTCTTATGAAGTTTTCTCGTTTTCATTACAATTTTTTTATAAAGTTTTTTTTCAAAGAATTAGTAAATATTCACTTGAAAATAATACCATAAGAAATGTGAGATTACAAGACATGAAGCCTATTTGTATGTCGTCCACGTAGACGTAACATAGCCGCCGGTAATGAGGCGCGGAGTGTGTTCATCTTAACGATAAAGAGTGCGCAGCTGAGTACGCCTGCATAATCAAGCATTTGCTGTAGCAGTAAGAAAATTGTTTACTAGACTACCCAAAAACTGCCTATTATCCAGCAGACACGAAAGTGTTAAAGAAAAAACGAAACGTCAGAATGGACACGAAGTCAACTTACACTGCTGTAAGGGTCCTGTAACAAAAATGAAATGGTGAATTGTTTTTGGTGAATTAACCAAAAAAAAAAAAAAAACTAGTGCACTAACCAAGTCTACTGTACCAAGTTAAAACTCTGAACACGACTTGTTGGATCTGTCCAGGCCTAATTGGTAGCCCAAGACAAAGAAACGTCAAAAATGTCCTGATTCGGCCATTGACCAATCTCTTTAGAAGAGTAGGACCAACCTTTTTTGTCCTTGGACTTTAGAACAAGAGCTGCAAGACTTCAAAGTTGACACACAGACAAACGTTTTTCTTCAAGTCCACTTCAAAGTCTCGCACCTCTTGTCGTGGAGTAGACAGAGCAATAAGGTGAGTGTTATTAAAGTTTTCCATCATGCAGAAGCCACTGATATCCTGTCTGTGATATCTGAGTAACCATTCTTTTTTTCAAACTTCTCAAGAAAATTGCGCAGAGGAAGCTTGCATAAAAGTAGAACCAAGTGACACAGACAAGGATGGACCTCATATTCGAAAAAAGCAAAAAAATTATACACAACTACAAGTTTTCAGCAACATAACCCAAAGAATAAACATTATATATATTTCTAAGACCAGACTCCTACTTTAAAAGAAGGAATGAAATGTCAGAAGAGACTGCCAAGTCAACTTACGCTGCTGGAGCTGTCCTGTAACAAAATACAATGGGTGAATGCTTGGAGTAAAGTGGCAACCTTGCATTTATTTGAATCTAACGCACAGCCTTTCATGGGTTTAAAATGCACCTGAATGTAACGTGCCCTCTATTGGTAAAGAAAACGATAATGTCCACCATGTATACCTCCAACGCTTGATACGCTGTTTGGAGGTACTACAGTCAAACCTCGATATATCGAACACGGATATATCGAATTATTGCGTATATCGAACACTGTCTATATCACGTGGAAAATCGCATGCATTTTTAATTTTTTATTTCGAACGGGGCCGGATGTAAAATGGATATATCGAACTCTGCCGCCCCAGACCAAGTGCGCTCTGTTGACAGGAGGCGAGCTTTCCCGCAACACTCTCGAAGATAGCGGCGGCGCGATGGGCGTTCCAGACTGCTGCGCACGACAGCTCCCACATCGGTTGCGCCGAGGGCGCCATTTGAACGTAGCGGCGTACACACGCGGCGGCTTGGAGCCAGCCACGGCCGGTCTCGAGGGGAGCGCGCGCTTCGCGCGCTTTAGAGAAGCGCGCGCTCCCCGGCCGTGAGCCAGCCCGGCCGCCTCAATCACGCGCGCCCGCGCCCCCGCCGTGCGCGCGTGATCGAGGCGGCCGTGGAGCCAGTTGGAGTGCCTTGTCGGTGCTGAGCCACACAGCATGTGCATTGAGGTCTCCGTTGGCGGTGATGACAGCACCGGAACAGTGGCGGAGTTAAGACGTGGAGATCGCGGCAGAAGTGACTGCTGAGCGGCCAAACGAAGACGCTGCCGAGGCTGATCCATCAAGCGCTGATGTTGCCCCGCTCCCGACTGCAACTGAGGCTGTAGCTGCTTTGGCCGTTGTACGCCGCTACTGCGGCGCAATAGAAGGCACTGGACCGTCTCTTGTGGATTGTTTGGACTATGTTGAGGACGCCGTGGTCAAGCACGCGGTTGCCAATATGAAGCAGACTACGCTGCTTCAGTTCTTTCAGCGAACGAAATAAATACGTTGTTTGAAGCTTCATGTGAGTATCTATTGCGCCACGATTGGTTCATTGATTGATTTGTGCTAGTTTTTGACGTGTTTTCTACGTGATTTTATATATCGAATTCTGGCTATATCGAACTATTTTGCGATCACCGCGCTGTTCGATATATCGAGGTTCGACTGTATACATAAACATTTCATTTTTCACAGTCTACTTTTACAGCGTCTATTCTTTAGCACAGGAGGTAAATTTGGTTTCGGAGCTACAAAGGTATGTTCAGTAGTTTTTTTTTATGGCAGTCCAGGTATAGCGACGACCGGTCATAACGATTGGATTTTTCATTCTTCTTTATCTCAATGTAAGTGGACTGCACTGTATACAGTACTTAATCATATTATTGTTGTACATATGTACCCTGGTCCCCTCTACGATTCCCAGGCGCTTGAGTGCATGTCAAATAAAGAAATAAATCAGGAAACCTGGCACCAGTGTTTGTTGGAACTGCAAGCATGGCAGTTCAGCCTGGATGGGAACGATGGGCAGCATGCGAATTTGCCTAAACTTCGTCCTCCTAGCTTCAAATGACGCAGTGAGCTTGCAAATGAACTTTTTTCAACGAAATATTGTCGTAAATGCAACAATTCACAATAGGTGATATCAAAAATATGGCGACCATAGCATATTTCTGGCTCCTGCAAACACCTTTGGCACCATGCAGTCCATAACAGCGCGGCCTTCGAGATCGGTTTTGGTTACTTGGAGCGCGCAGCCGCTGAAGGATGAATTTGGACACCACCCATTACTCCGCTCATGCGCAAGAACTTAACTGCCTTCGTGTTTAGAATACAGCTGCCCTGAAAGTGGGGCAATAAAAGCCGACGTGGTGTAATGATTAATGTCACAAGAGCATTTGAAGTCATAAGCACTAAGGTTAGACAAGTAGACTAATTTGACCCTTGTTCGGAAAATCGGATGAGTCGGACTCATCCTCTGGTCCCGACAAGCGTATGCATTATTCAGTGAAATCAAACTCTTGTTAATTTGGACGTATGTGGCTGCACATAGGTTAATTCAGACAACTTTCGGAGCTCGGCGAGCTAGGAGTGCTGCCAATTTGCAACCCAAGAGAGCAAAAATGGTGCTAGTGTCCAATTGAAATGAAGCGGCAGAGCCATAGTCATCAGCAGAAATCGTACAATGACAGCAATGCCGGAACGCTTCGTGCCTATTTCTGCCTTTAAAGCCTCTATTCTTGTGTTTAGCGCCGCACATAACCGCATCAGTGGCGTGCTTTCATAACTGTGTAGTCGCCATGCATAATCACGCCGATAGTAGCCGTGGTTTTTTCCAGTGTTTGTAGAAACAGTTGTTTCGTTTTGACTCGGTACGTGTGTCGGCCACGTGCCTAAAAGACTGCGTAGTCGCCATCCATGATTGTGTCAATAGTGACCGCAGTTTCGTCTGCAGTTTAAGCATGCTGCGGTACTCGTCGGGGATAGCTTCGGTACTACAGCATGCTTAAAATAGCACCAATCCCAAGGAACATGGACCCCAACCTCCATAAAGGTCGCAGGGAGGCAAAGGCCGAATACCTCCAGAAAACTTATGCTCCCCAAAAGACAACAGTGTATGTGGACGCAGCCATCTACACCACACAAAGGGGAAGCAAGAATGCAGTATCAATGATGGTCGACTTGGCGGTACGAGAAGCAAGAACGCAGTAGCGATGATGGTCGACTTGGCACTACGAGAGGGAACCACCGTTACAAGACTACACGGTAGTCGAGGCTGAAGAAGTGGCCGTTGCTCTAGAAGCAGTGGAGGGCTATCAGATTGGACAGTCGCTAACAATACCCTTGGTCTCGCAAGCAGCCTGCCACAACTACTTGCATGGCAGAATCAGTCATCGAGCACTCCGCATACTCTGCTCAGTAGATTATGACACACAACAAACAGGCACAGAACCACATGAAGCGATCACACACAAGAATGTTTGGGTACCGGTACACACGGGGGTGGCAGGGAACCAAGAGGTGAACAGGACAGATCGAGAGCACACTAATTACCAAGCGTCCAATGTTGACAGCCTCGAGGAAACCATGCCTGTACACCAACAGTACTTGGCCATTTTAAACGATGACAGAGGCAGCAGAAAGTGGTACTTTCCGCCGCACAAGTCTCTTAGCAGGGAAGAATCTGTTGCATGGAGGCAACTACAAACAGGGTCGTACCCTAACCTTAACGTGCTAAGTAAAATGCACCCCACACTTAATAGACACATGTACATGGTGCAATGAGAAACCCACATTATAATACATAACATCGGCATGTCAACAAACTGACGTAGTCCCAATCATATCACACCAAGTGCGAAGAAATGGGAGGAACTGCTGTCCAGAGACCGCTGCGAAGACCAGCTAGGTCTAGTGCAGCATGCACGACGGACAGCAGGGGCCAGGAGAGCCCTGGACCAAGGGCAGCCGACCATTGCAATAGGAGATGGACGAAGCAGGGGTGGTAAAGACCTTTGAGGAGCACACAAGGAGGAAGACTCCCCTGAAGAATACGCCCCAGCTGCAGAAGAACACAACTACTAGAGCTCAAAAAGTTTTTACTCCCTCACTCGCCTGCAGTAGTTGCAGCAAACGGAAGTTTCACTCTGACTCAGTGCATGCATCGGACGTGTGCCTTCGGCACCGGAATGTCGCCGTTCATAATCGCATCAATAGCGGTCGTGGTTTCCTACGCAGCGGTTGCAGCCAACGGTTGTTTCATTTTGCTTCGCTACAAAGCTGTCGAGGATGAAGAGCACCGGCTATATCGCGATAGACAATCTGTTGACAATCAGCTCACTAGCAGAAAAAAAAAAAAAGAACGGAATGTACGTGCGGTAGTACAAAGCGTACCACAAATGAAAATGTGCACTGCGGCCGTGCCGCAAAGGAATTTGCGAGGCCTCGATTACCGCTGCATGGGCCAATGAGTCATGAGGTGATGAGAATTGCAGCTTCCACTGCTTTTGTGTGAAATAGAAACAGGTTTTGCTCAGTCATTCACTAAACAAAAAGCGTGTTGAACGGAATAAACATTTGCTAACCGTTTTCTGGATACCCTCAATAATTCGACATTCGGTTAATTCGCAGGTTTCTTTCAGTCCCATGAAATCCAAACCAACGATGTTTTACTGCACCACTCATCAACTCCATGGTAAGCAGAGTGATGATCGCAGTGCCGCAGTTCCCTTGCAGTAATTCCAGCAGGGGAAGCCCTACAGTGCCCTCTAAGTGAACTCTGTTCTTTGTGCCGCTGGGCAGCCACTGAAGAAACACAGAAGGCTCCGGCAGGGGGTAGCGGAACACAGCTAGGTAAAGGAACTCACCGAGGTCGAGTGCATGGTGGCAATGCGTGGGGAAGACCGCACCCCCTGCACATTGTAGACGTGTGGCGACGATGCACCTGTGGAGGGTGCGCTCGATATGCGGCGGGTGATCGAATTGCTGCCGAGGTTCACCACAGGCTCGGGAGAAGCATCACCCAGGGGCGTGGCGAGGCTCGCGCGAGTGCGCGCTGGTGCGATGATCGTCTCCGACGAGGACGACGAGGACACTGGAGCGCGCGAGGGGCCGGGCCGTGGGGTGTCGCCACCTGCAAGGATTCGACAGTGAGAGGTCACGAGAGGCTGCGTGTGGAACGCAATGCAAGCAACGTGCAGATGCAGCAGCATTTAATTGCCTCGTCAGACGCAAAGAAGGGCAAGACTAGAGTCCTGCACTGCTGCTGTAAAGCAACAATGTACTCCTAGAGACAAAAATTCTGTTAAACCTGGCCAGATATGAAATTCAAGAAAGGATTTCCGATCACTTCGCGAAACGTAAGGGCCTTGCAAAAAGGTTTGATATCGAAAAATTTCAGAGAACCACAATGAACCAAGGTTAACAGAACAAGGGTGAATAACATGAAGGGGAAACGTGTGATCTTTACCTTCACAGAATATTGATTTATTTACAGCTTACATCCACTGCCATAACTCTCAGAGAGCACTTCATTGCTGTCTGTGAACCATATGCCCTCCATATGGTCAATTGCATGTTCGATACTCTTTTCTCTAATGACTCCACAACAATTGCAAACAGGATCGTGGCCTTCGCCTAGTCCAACCACTTCGCTAGTTCATACTGTGATGCGTGGAACTGCCCGAAATGCTATAGGCACATGACGCGACTCGTTGCCACAAGCTTAGCATGTAAAATAACTTATAGAATGAGCCTTCATAATCGAAGATTGAAAGGGGCACATCGTCATTGTCACGCTATACAAGCGTGATGGTACGCAAGTCGCCATGTTGTGGTGGCAATGGTGATGACATTGGCTATCAGTATAGGCTGTTGCTGTTTACACCGCACAGGTAATTTTTTAATTAATTTTATTAGGAAAAAAAAAAGCAACCGTTATGACTGGGTAAATACTGTTAAATTGTTCATTGTGAGCTGCTTTCACTTCTCACTTTCAAATCTTCCTATGGTGGGCCCATAACGAGTGTTTTCAGCAGGAAATGGTGTGTGTTCCAACGCATTCACTGTCCCCTAAGCTCCGCAAAGACGGACGCTGCTGCCAAAGGGGCCACTATTGGCGTAAGCACAGGTATGCCGACTAGTTAAGTTAGAATTATCAACGAAGGCTAACGTTAATATTGAAATATTGAAATTCTGGCCCATAGAAATGTATAGACAACAGCCAGGACGTTCGGTTGGGATCGAATTTATCAAAAAACCAAATTAAACTGAGTTGAATTAACGGAAGTATACTGTATCTCTAAAGTGACTGTTTAAGAATACTGCTCCTGGGTGCTTGGTAACAACGCTTTTATTAAAAAGCCCCATTAAAAAAAAAAAACCTCCCTTCCATGAAGGTAAATTCTGCACATCTAGGTTTTTCTGATCGAGAACGTGGTAGGGACATGCTAAAATTTTCTTTTATAAATTGGCAGCATGCTATATTCAGGTTACTTTTCTTAATTTACACCAGTGAAAACTGGATGCACACTATATTTGGGGGCACAATTGAATAAGATGTATACGGTATTTGATGGTCTAGACCTTTACTTAGTGGAATGGGAAGAAAAAAAGAAGGGAGAACAATGAGAAGACGAGTTGGAAATACCACCTCCCCCCCGTCAGCACACATTTACCTAGAAACAACATGGGATGCATTTGACTTCCAATATTGATATGGGCACCATGGTGAGAATTACACACAGTGACAGACTGAAATAAACTCCACACACTCAATGCTTACAGAAGTGCAATGGAGCGCAGAAGTCACGCACCTCTCTCCCTCGCAGGGCTGACACTCTTCCTTCGCTGTGTAGTGGTGCGTGCTGGTGACTTCGGTGCGGCTTTCGTCTTGGCTGGAGTCTTCCTAGCTGGACTTTTGGCTGCCGGTGACTTGCGCGCTGGACTCTTGGCCAGTGAAGTCCTTGCTGGAGGACGCCCGGGGCTTTTTGGACGCCCGGGGCTTTTTGGACGCCCGACAGGGCTTTTTGGGCGCCCGGGGCTTTTCCTTGCCGGACTTTTGGCCTTCTTGGCCGGGCTTGGCGACTTGGGGGAGGCAGCCTTCTTCTGCGGCGACCGGGGCGTTCTGGAGGATGTGGTGGGGCCAGCTCGGGATGCGCTGCGGCTCCTGCTACGGCTCGTGACACGCTTCGTCTTTGGCGACTTCGATGACGAGCGGCTGCGCGACGTCATCGTCCGGGTGCTGCGGCTGGTGACTGTCACCGAAGACTCAGTCTGCACGAGGCGAAAAAAAAAAAAAAAGAAAGAGAGAACAACAAAAACAAAAGTTGGGGGTAAGGGGCAGTCTTCCAAATGATACACAGCAAAGATTGAGGAAGATGTTGAGAACACCAAGTCGGTATTGGATCTCACGTTTGACCGCATGATGAAATGATGCAGGGGACTATGTGTGCATCCCTTTCCTTGTCCTCTGTGCAATGCTTCACCTACTTACAAAGCTTCTTGTTCGTTTTCCACTGCACGATTTCACACTGACAAGTGCAAAGACAACTCCATTACTTTGGAGAGGCTTCCCACAGCAGCAACCGCGGGGCATTTTTTTTTTATTAAACCTGTGCTAGCACAAAGGATATTAGGCAGTGTGACAGCTGAGAGGACTGATTGGTCCAGTCTGTGAAAGCTTACTCTTCCACCCACATCTTGTCAGCACTGCTCACGTTGAGAGATTCCTACCCAACAGGAACTGGATAAGCTGATCTCTCAAACAAGGAGCATGCGCAGCTGAGTTTCAGAGGGCCACAGAACCTCCTAACAAGCCAGCATCAACCGTTTTCGCCAAAATGTGTTGCCGTCACCACCCCAACAAAAAAACGCTTCTGGCTGTAAGATGCCAGGGCAGCGAGCGAAAACGGTCACTTTGCCGCCACGTGCCATTCAGGGTTACGACCGTCCTGTAGGGTGACGATCATGCATAGAATGCGTTAGGCGAGCCTGGCACATGAAAACAGTTACCGTCTCACTCACTGTGTAGGAGGTCCTACGGCTGGTGTACGATGATGACGAGTCCGACTGTGCAAGGATAAAAGAAGACAAAACGAGCAACGGTGCTCCGAGTCAGAAGAGTAGGCCACGCTGCATCACAACAAGCTCGTGCTCCGCAGAATGTCACTCCTCTAAAAGATGTTGCGTTATGCCCACTTCATTTTAACTCTCTCTTGCACAGACGTTTGTTTCAATGCGACAACTTTTTGCCCAGTTAAACATCGATACCAATAGAAACCATGGAGAATTATCTAGGATGCCGTCAGCTTCTTTGAAATCTACTGAAATTGTGGCAGGCAGCATTTTATACAAGCCGCCAAAAGAATGGAGCAAGCACAAGCACGCTCAACAAAAGAGAAACCAAGCTGGTACCGGTGACCCCCCAAAGAGTGTGTGCCTGTCCACCTCTCGTGGCAATACCTCTGGTACCTCTGGTACACCACCTGCAGCCACACAGCGCTGTTGTCTGTGTCCCTCTCCTTGTCCTGTTGCTTAGCGCTGTTTTACTGCTCTCACAATTTACTTCTCTTACACCTCTGCCAGGCTCATCCAATGGCATGCACAGCTAGGGGCACGAGTTTGCCTGCCACTTCCTTCTCATTCCTTCTTGCACTCTTTTGCCTCTCATGACATCAAATCAAAATTTTACATGGCCTCACAGGGATGTCTAATCTCTTTTGTGTTCACAGTTAAAGACCAACCAACCGTCCATTAACTGAAGGACTGGGTTCTCGCAGAGAAGCTGATGCTTGAAAGAACACTGAGAAGAACCCAGACAGAAGCTCCATCTTGTTACGCAGCCTCTACATCACGCTTGCAGTGCCCAAGAAAGCCTTGCACGCATAACGCAAAGGATGTGGGTTCAGTCCCCAGCTGCACCAAGTTATCTATCCATTCAGTTTCATTTCCCTTCACTTAATTATTTACTACATTTCAATTATACATAACAATTACCTTCTCAGACTACAGAGGCGCTTCAATTCACTCAAGTGAGGACGCCAATCCAATTCACTCGAGTTAACACAAGCTTTGGTGAAATACCACTCGAGAAGTCACAGGAGTATTGGATTAGTCAACAGATTTACAAAGAAGCCTCACGGGCACCATAGTTTTGGGTTGAAATTCGGCTGACAGTGAGTAGGGTTGGTGTAGGTGTTACGAGAGTCCTAAGCAGTGCGTGTGGTTAAAGGCCAATGGTTGAGCAACTTTCATTGCGTAAAAAGTCTAGTTTCAGAATGTGCAGACATAACGCAACCTTCTTGCTAAGTGTTCCATTTGAGGTATGAGCGAATGAGTAACATAATGGCAGAAATATACTTTCTTTAACAGAGAAACCAAAAAAAAAAAAGCAACTGCTGCTAACAAAAAATGACGCACAATCCAAAACGTCAACAACCAGCACGGTGACTGGACATGACTTCCGAGTAGAAGTTGCTTCGCAGCGCACAGAAAATCTCAAAGGTCAAGGTCCGGGATGTGTACGTTTTCTGCTAACCACCAGGTGCCCGTGTCGTCTGCTAATGTGCCACTTAAACCACTTTAAAAAGAAAATTTAGGCAATTATAGCCATGCAGTTTTGCCAAGACTGCTTTGACAGTCTATGTATGTACTACTCATTTATAACAAACTTTAACAAAATACTTTTTCACCATTTATAGCCAAATCCAAATTTCACTGCAGTTGGTTTTCAAAACACTAAAGCCGATTATCAAGAGCTGCAATGAATAGTAGTACAGCAGGCAGGCACTGCAGCAGATGCTACGCAGAGCCTACTCAAAGTTGCCAACAGTCGGCACGTAAACTTCTGCAAACTCAAATTACTGCTGTCAAGAGTACAGCATCAGCCAAAGAATGCATTTTCAAATCGCGAATGAAGCTAGCGCTGTTCTTGATGCATGCCTACTGAAAGTCAGCACAGATCAGCTAATGTGTATTCTTTTTTTTTCTCCCATCTGCTGCTGATTTGTCCTCAGTTCCCCAAAATCCTCGTTATAGAGGCCTTTAGCCGGCTGAGAAAACTCAAGAACAGAACTGGCTGTTCCATGCAGTGCTGCAACAAGAAACAACAAAACGCGCACTGTCACTCACAGTCGAGCTGCTTGGCGTCCACGACGATCTTGACTGCGTAAGGTTGAAGAGAAATAAGCGGCGATATAGTCTCGAAACGTTACCCTAATGCGTTTGAGAGCTTCAGAGGATATTAGTAAAAAAAGAAAATGTACCCTGGTCACAGCCCCAATGGTAGATGCCAATGTCGAACTCGACTGCACAAGAAAGTTGAAGAGAAATGGACAGATGGACGTTACTCATCAGTCACGAAGGACGTGCGATGCAGGAGGTTTGCCCGCGACCGTAACCCCTTATTCGGCTCGCCTTGAGCAGCCTGGTCTAGTATCAGTAACGGGGGCGATCAATACCGCAAGGCAAACATTTTCATGCCAAATGGTTGCCATTTCATTATCCCCACCCCACTGTTGTCTAAATAGCTGTGAATTCAAGAGTCACTAGGCGCTTCAGTTGCTCTTTTTTCCTACAATACCAATGCAGTGTGTGCAGTACTGGACATCACACCTAGACATCGTCACCAAGTACTCGCAGATGAACGCAATTCATAGTTTCTTCCTTCACTTGCGACAAGCACCATGAAACAAGTCGCTAAATGAATATCCATTGGTACAAGATGCCCAACTGTGGCTCACTTACGTAACTACATTCGAAAGTGAACCAATAGTATCCCTTGTACAAAAATTATTTTTTTTGCTAAATGATCCACAATGGATGCAAGCAAGAAAATCCTTCAAGACAATAAAATATCCACAATCTTTATCCCCACAATGTTAAAAGATTCCATAAAGTTCAGAAATATTCACTGGCATTAACATCATTCAATGGCATTACGCGAATATAGTCTTTTTTGGGGGGGGCTCCATGCCTATAGTGTCGTGTAGATGCACTCACAAATACGGAACTTTCTAAATAAACTTTACCCCATGCAGTGTCCAACTTACAAACGAACACATTTCTGCAATCCCCAATGTGGTAGAACCTCAGTACTGCATTCTTTGCTAATACATTCCGCTAGCTGTGGCACCGACCAAAGCCAGGCTCCCATGGCATAACTTTTAAACGAATCTTTCCCTAGCTAACCCTGTGTTCTGCTCCTGCAGCTACATGGAAAACGTGGTAGAGGAGTTCTGCTGTACTACAGCTATAGAGCCGTTAAATGCGGCAAGAAGCTGCAATTTCTGAATAGTGTGATGAGCAAAAACAATGGTCCTCTAACATGACCAGCCGAAATAAACATGCACAGCAAGTGCTGCTTGCCCACAGGCATGAAGCAGGCTACTGGTCACGTCATGCACTCCCGCATCACTGACGCACACATGAGTCAGCGCGGTGTAGTGGATGCAGGCAGTGCCACAAGTATGCCGTCAAAACCAGAGTGCACCGATCCCTCAATTGAATAACAGAAGAAAGAGGGTACAAGGGGCATTCTGCATCTGTAGAAAATCAACAGCTGACAATTGGACTTAACTGCTTAACCCTTTGAAGGTTTTTGCCGTACATGTACGGCAGCGGTTTTCTGTCACGCAAGGTCTTTGCCGTACGAGTACGGTTTTGACCCTCCATTTGAAATTTCGCGCCATAATGACGATGCATGCTCGCTGGGAGGTGCTGCCACCTCTTGGGACTTACAAGAAGCGTTTGAAATTTGTGTTACCTTCTTGGGGAGATAAGCAGAACTGATTTCGAGCTTCAGCGCGTAGTGCAGACTGCGGCAACACCCGTTTTGCGGTTGCGGTTTCACCGCGTGATCGCAACGGAGGCGCGCGAAAACGTCATTTTTCTCTTTGTCGTCACTCTCTTGCAGAGGCGGTGGAAGTTGATTTCTATCTTGATTGGCGCTGTTCTTAGCTTGTTTATAACCGCCGCTCGCGAGGTATTCGTGCTCTCACTGGCAACGCACTTTGCCATTTCAGTTCCACTGCGTGATCGCAACGGAGGCGGCGAAACGTGATTTTTCTCTTTGTCATCACTCTCTTGCACGGGCGGTGGAAGTTGATTTCTATCTTGATTGGCACTGCTCTCAGCTTGTTTATCACCGCCGCTCACGAGGTATTCTCGCTCTCTGCAGCAACGCGCTTACGCGAGAGGGTGCCTCAGACCTCTGCCCAAGGCAGCCGCATGCAGAGAAGATGTCATGTGTGCGTCAACACAACTCGTCGCTCCAAGAGAAGAGCATACACGCATTTTAGGTGTGCAGACTGCGATAAGGTGCTGTGTGCAGACCCGTGTTTCAAAGGAGTGCCACACTCTGAAATACTATTGAACATTTTGCAGTTCTGAGTGATGCCGACACCAAAATAGTGTTCCTATATTTTTTTACTGTTTATTCCCGACTTTATACATCTTGTCCATTCAAGATCTGCAATAAAGTAATTTGACCACCTGGGAAAGTTTTTTCCAAATAATTTGACCCTCAAAGGGTTAAAGGACAAGAAATGCATTGAGTGCGATGATGTACATGCTGAAGGACAGTGGAGACCTTACGCAAGCATGGCAGTTCAGCCACCCTGAATATGATGGCGATCGCACGGGTTTGCCTAAAGTTTTGTCCTTGTGGCTTAGCTGTGGTTTCAAATGACTTAGTGACATTCATCGTGTTCGACAAACTATGTTGCACCATAAACATGATTCGCAATGACTATGCATGAGTGCGCATTGCTGTGTTTATAAAACTGCGATAGCTTGACAACTCAAGCGAGAGATAAATAATGCCACAAAAGCATTTGAAGCCACAAACACAAAGACAAATGCATGTATTAGCCGTCACTGCCATAGTAGCCCTATGTAGGCAATGATGACGGAAGGGCCGATTTGAGGCGTGCACATGCAGGCGTATAATGCGCCCAGACAAGCAGCACTTTTTTTTTCTTTTTTCTTTCACGCCGCCACCGCCGCGCAGCCATCCCCTTTCCAGGCATGCGCAGTGTTACCTTCGTGACGGACGAGAGGCGCACGACGGCCACCGAGTCGTCGACAAATTGGATTTGGCATTCGTTGCCCTGGATGTGAACCACTCGCGCAGGGAGCGGGTGGTCCTTAACAACCACGTGGGCACCTACCTCAACGTTGCTCTTCTTTGGGGGAGCCATCCTCGCGTGCTACGCCTGTAAAAAAAAAAAAGATAACGGCAAAATAAATAAATAAAAAAACACAAAGGGTGAGGGGGGCCACACAAGGCCCTGCATCGAGCAGACACACAAGTATCTTGGTAACCTCAAAGATTGGGCTGATTGGTTCTCAAAGTATAACAGCGCAATTTCTGGAACTAGGAATAATAATAATAATAATTACAAAAGACACGGTCAAGGACAAGCGCAGTCTCCCAACTGTAAAACTTCATTGCAGCACTTGTCCTCATCCACATTCTTTGGCTTTGTCCTCGCTCAAGAAGTACAGCTGTTATGTTTTGAATAACACAAGTACTGTATAGTGAGCTGCATATTTGATGAATTTGCCTGTTCCCCAAACTTTGTGGGTGCTGGCTGCTGCTGGTTTGAAAAGTATAGAACTTGGACCACTGTGGTGTGTGCAACTGGGCATGCGACACTGGCTATGCGAACACTCTGGGCTAATACCCCAGAGAGAGTATGCGGTACTGGGTAGGTGCTCGAATATGCAAGCAGAACAAAACACAAGAAGTTGCCAACTGAAAACTCAGGGAGTCGGCTACAGAGAAGTGAAGAAGAAGTTTACAGCACGATCAGCTGAGCGTGGAGAAAAAAAAAAGTTAACAAAATGTGACTGGAACATGCACTGGGTGAGAAGTGCTGAGCTACATAGAAATGAAGGAAGAAAAGTGAAGACATTTCAGTAAGCATCAAACGAAAGCTTATCACCGGTTCCTCCATGTGTGTGGAATATACTGCTCTTCTAGGAACTGACAACTGACCAGAATGTGTTGCGAGACATTGATGGAAATGTAATGACCATAATTTATCGTGATAGAATCCAGCATGCTGTTTGCGATCTGAGTAGAAATTGTAATTTTAAATTTGCAGAGAAAGTCTCACACACAAGGCACAGCCTGGTGCCCCTTACTTGGTGCTCTGGATGTAGTATGCAAGATTACTGTACATAAGTTGGCTGTTATTAAGTACAGTGTACTTATTGCTTAAAATTGTAGTTTGTACATCATTAGACGGTTGCATTTTATTCTATGCATATTACGAAGTAAAGGAAGTCCACACCAACGAGCGTCCCACAATGCACGCCGGCACACATGCTGCTGTATGCATGAGAGTATGCGAACCAGTACCCAGAGTTGTGTGGTCTCCCTGCGAGGTACAAAATGAGATCGCCTAGTTCTGCTGTAAATGGGTGCCAGCAGTACAATACTAGTACACGCGCGGCTACAGCAATGCATTGAACTGCGTGTCAGGTGTAAAAAAGTTGTTCTGCTATTGAGAACTCTACCTGGCTTGGATAAAAAAAGCACTCTTGACTGGTTAATGACCAAAGCAGCTGGACAGCAAACCGCGAAAATACAGCTATTATTGTAGACATACTTGAACACTTCCGAAAACATGAATTGCAGGAACATCGGCTCGATAAACGAATACTCTGTCACAGCTGTGGCCGCACTTGTCTGCCTCCCACCAATGCCGGCTTATAACTGCTGTCATGCTCACCTATCACAGTTTCCAGCATGCTTCCAGCGAAAGACTACATCCTCACTGCAGATCAAAAAATTCAGATAAAGAATGTTCCATGGTGTTTTCCGCGTTACCATTGCATGACTTGACACTCTGACCTGTAAGCTTTCCATTGCACTAAAGAAAAATGGATACCACGGAAGTTAGAAAAAAATTCGCTTACTGCTGCTTTGCTTTGTTTTTACTCACAGTACATTCAGCTAATAAATTTTGAGCGCTCTGGTAGCACGTTTTACTTGCACCATATTCGTCTGGTTTTCTTTAGAATGCTCAGAGGTGCTCTCGCCGTTGACCTGCAAGCACAACCGATATCTGGTAGAATTTCGGTCACTTGGCTGCTGCCACTTCCACTGTTGGTGCCCACATTTTTTGTTGAGTAAAGACACACTTCCAGTTCCTGTTTTAGGTGCATGTACTCTGAACAAGCACACAGTTCCATTTCGGCCTTCTTAAGCTAATTATGCTTTACTGCTGCTCTGTACATAGCTATACGCTAACTTGGGGCATCGGTTTATTTCCAACCTTAACTTCGGCGCCTTTTTCATTGTTCTACATGCACTACAAGGCCTCAAATAGACGAACCCGGTCAGATACCCAGATCCCCTGAACCCCAAATCGATTTGAAGTCTTTAAAGACAACCTTGTGATATTAAAAAAAAAAGTGACAATTACCAGCCTGGCAGCTTTGCCAGGGTTGCTTCGGTAGTGTATATGGGCTACTCATTCTTATAGGAGGTTTATGGCTACACTGTGCTTTTATGGATGGACTGCACAGTAATGACACATGAGAGGCTCAAGTTATCACGCGCAAGGTTCGCTCTACAAGTAGTGGAAATCAGTGAATGAACATTCAAAAATTGAATAGTGGGACTTTATGCAAGTTGCCTTCACCCAAAAAGATCACGTACTCGTGACACCTGCAGCAGAAAGGATGTTCCACATCCACCACCAAGGTTTGTGGAGTCGCTGGCTAACACTCCCAGGGTTCTAGTAGGAAACATAAATAGCCAAGAAAGTGGATGTGGAAACAACGGCCCCGCAGTAACTCAATTGGTAGAGCATTGCATGCGTAAAGCAAAGACATGGGATCGTTCCCCACCTGCAGCAAGTTGTTTCTTCATCCACTTTCATTTCCATTAATTTAAAATTTCTTTAATTCATTTAGTAAGTACAAGTAATTTCCCGTTTTCTCCTTGGTGTCTGTTAGCTTCTTATATGTCAGAACTCAGTAGCACACAAGCAAACAAAAACTACTGGTTGTTTTCTGGACTTGCACTATGGTTCTACGTTATGAAGTGAACCTGTTATGAGAAAAAAAAAAAGATTAAAATCTTCCAGAGTTTTTAGTATTGTTCATATGCAACCTATCAGGGCATGCATGCTTTTCAATTACAATCACAGCTTTTATTAAAGAAAGGGCGCAAGCTGCCGCTTCAGTCAGCTGCGAAAACGCCCGGAACCATGCGCGTAGGCTTCTGACGTCCTTATTGAAAGCAGCAGATCACGAGCTTGTTTGGCGGCAGTAACAGTAGACAACAAAGCTTAGGCTGCAATGTATACATGATTTTATCTGTTAAAACGCAGGCCATTGCCACAGTCACTTTTCAGGCTAACCTTCTGACGCGAACGATGCAAGCGCAAACCTAGACACTTAGATGCTGTAAACGGCACTGCGTCATGCGAGGTCCCGTTACCCGCCGTTACTGCATCAACGCTGCTTTCGAAAAAGACCGCCAAGAACCGTGATGGTGTGGATAATGCGCGTCGGCGCTTTTCGAAAACAGTGTAGTCATGCCGCTACGCGACAACGCACATATCAAAATTGTTTGCGCGGCTAGGAAACTGGCAAACTAACAGGCTAATTAACGGTGCATAACGGAAAGGCTACGCCCACCGCAACCGCCAGCCAAACCGCGGACGCCGCTACCGCCATCTGCATCGAAAGAGGCGAAGCTCCAATTAGGCCTAGCGACGCAACGACGCCGCCGCTACACAAGGAATAATCGGGCATGCAACGGAACAAATCGGCGCTATCGCGGTTCACTCTGCTCTCTATGGAGCCGCCTTGTAGTTGCACCTGCGCGACCGATACCACCTTAACAAACAGCGCAGAATGGCGTAATGATAAAGCGTAACCGTGGGATAGCCCGATAACTTGTACCGACGCCGCTGGCAATAAAAAAAAGAGACGCATAGCATTGCGCGCGGTCACTGAACTTGACCTCCGAATTGCATGTGCGCTGCAAACCGCAGCAGAGCACGAAAACATCGCTTATACTCGTTGCAAGTACACCATCTTAACACTTGCTAATGCAGCGAGTCGCAGAAGCGGCAGGGCATGCGATGGTCGCCACGAACGCGCCGGTTCGGGACACCGCAAGAGTTCGGACCCTCGCGTCCCGCGCAGAGTCGAGTCGTTATCGCGAACTCTGCGCCGGTGTTTCGCGGATGCGACAGATCGAGCACAGACCTGAAATTTCTCTACGCTTGACTTACCTAATGCCGGTGCCGATCTCTTCGAAAGCCCCCGAAGCGCGTGAACGCGTGAGCGCGCGCACACTTCACCTTCGCGATGCGAACTACCGACAAAACGCAAAATGTAAAGTTAAACTCACGTGTTTTAGCATTCAGGAATCGCGGCGTACGTTAGCGATGATCGGCGCAAACAAGCCGGTTAAAAAAACCACGATAAATAACACTATAAACATTGAAGCGTGTACGTACCCGTTTCAAACCACTCGTCGCAACCGACGCCTTGTCAACGACAAAGGTGCCGCCAGACGCCATTGGCCGGGGGGACGTAACGTGCCCCACTATTGGTGTTTTTTTGCGACGAGTTTTGAAACGTTGTGCTCCATTGGGCGTATTTTCCGTGACGTCATCCACGCTTGACTGCGTTTGCGGAGTCTCGAGACCCGCGAGGGCAAATGGAGGCGGTCCGCTTCTTTATTTTTAGCGAAACGCATTTGGACCAACAATACCCGTGCGTTGTAACAAACACATGCGGCTTGAAAAGTGGCAAGCACGCCGGTCAGCTCTCCTCACGCAGCTTGCGGGCCAAAATGGCGCGCTTTGCGTTGTAAACTGCGTCAACTAGATGGCGCACTAAAACATCAGTCTTTTTGTACATGTTTGAAGCAGAAGAGTCAGACTGGGCTTATCTCTCTATTTGAGATCGCCCTGCTGCGCTAGCTGCGGCGGTCTGCTGCATTTTGCAGCCGAGGTGGCCGTGTTGGAAATGTGGTACAAAGCGACCGCCGCTTTTTCACGTGGCCTGGCCGTGAATGGCGCGCTGTATTGGTAGTTTACGTGGTTCTGCAGATACCGAGGCATACGGGCGTTTCACTCAATTGGACGATTTTGTTCGCTCTCTAGAAAACGTGATTCACACTGCCTGTCACTCGCAAGGCGCATCACATCGCCGGTAGAAAGACGAAAAAAGAGGGACTTGTCTAGGCTTCCCGAAAGGCTCGCTCCACTTGTGTCTCGCGATCTTTGTGTCGGCCCAGTCAACTGAGGACATCATTCCCTTCAGGCACCACCGCCAAACTGGTAAGCTTTTAGCTCGAGATCAGTTCTTGATCACTCGCTTAACCATTTCCTTGAGCGCATGCAGTCGATGTTGCGCTGGTGGCCGCGTACATAGAGGCGCCGAGCTTTTGCTTCATATCGCCGCTCATGTACGGCACGTCCGAAGTTCGAATCGCACCGTGACGGAAACTTTCGTGTCGCTTTTTTTTTTTTTTCTAACCTGCGGGCAATGCTCACGATATTTACAAATAATGTACTGGAAATTCGGACCGCATCACTTATCGGTATTTCGTCGAATCTAGGACATATAATCATATTACTTGCAGCGCTGGTAAACGGGGCCATTCGGTGCATACATATTTCTTTTTTCCGTACATGAAAGAGGATATAGTGTCATTTCGGGCATTAATTACACCTTTCAGATTCCGAAAAGCGTGCCCTTCAGCATCTGTCAGGACTTTTCAATCAGTTATGTGTTACAAAGTTCCACGTGGTTTGTGCAAGGCGGCATTTTCGCCGACCTTGCGGCGATGGGCTTCCGTGTCCCACTGTTGGGCGTTTCTCGGCAAAGCCGATTTTTCGATCACGTTTCGGGCAAAACACTTTTTTTTTTGTCTTTGCAATCTGACCTGTAGCGGGTTCACAACCTTTGCCGACAAGAACGATGAAAAACGAAACGCCTACTTTGCCCGTCGCCCGATGCCGCATCCGTCGCTGCGACGAAGTTTCTTCTGCGATGCAACATATTGCTCGTGCTTGTGCGCATTTGCCGTGCACATCCCCGCGTTCTGAAACAGTCGGCAGGTGCGGGACGCTTAGTAAAAGGTGGTCCCGAAGCGATACTTTCGGAAGGTGATCGTTTCACTGCGAACTTTCATTCATCGCAGGTCCGCAGGTTATCACGTGGAAACGCAGAGACGTCCGTTCGTGTTTCACCTTTCAGTGTTGCCTGTTTTTCACCTTATTTTAACGGAGGGCTTCCCTACACCAGGGACACGATTCTGTGCGCGTACTCTGATGAAATGTCAACGAAAGACCCGACTTCAGTGTGGAATCTTGCTTCTCCCTTTTTTTTTTCTCTTGTGACTAAGCTCAATGTCAGCTGACATGTCATGGCAGTGTAAGCTTTGCCTCTGACACGGCCTAATTTATTTTCATTTCTCAGAGTTTTGTACGTGTCGGTCGACTTCTGCTGGCCCAAAGCTTGACTGCTACACGAAATAGAAAACATTGCCATCCTACTTTTTATACGTTATCTCTGTTTTCTCTGAACCTATGCATTGAGGCTGTACACTGCAGGTTTACGTCCTCAGCTGTATAAACGTTAACACTTCTAACTAGAGCACACTAGTGAAGAGCAGAGGAGGTGTAATGTGACACCATTTGGTTCATGTTGGCCCGAAATCCGGGACTATATTTCTTGGCTGATCACATCATATAACTCAAAACTGTCGTGTGGCGACCGTTTCGCAGTTATAGTTAGGACATCAATTAAGTTTGGTCCAGTGAGCTAGCTTCTCTGCTGTTTAAAGGCACTGAACTCATGAGACAGTTGTAACTTTGTCGTGCACAGACGGTGGGCCCAGAGCACTGTGATTGAGGAAGGGACTCAAGATGACAAAACTGCAGAGAACCAAGTACAATTAAAGCAGCAACAAAAGCGCAGTCATCACTATGAAAGGGAACAGTACATAAAAAAAAAGAACGAAAATAACTCGTGATGCATGGGTTCAAATCTAGGAACCTTACACATAACAATAATTTTTCCTTTTGAACTTTTAGTCTCAATGAACACTTTTATGGAGGGCATGTGCGCTTGGCTCCTGGAGGGCATGTGCGCTTGGCTCCTACGGCAATATGAAAAAATTTAGGTGTTGCCTTTCATGTTGGTGACAAGCCTTTCATGTTGGTGACAACTGTACATTGATCAGCATATCGTGTTTAATAACTGACAACAAAGGCAAACAACCAATAAGTAACAGAATCTTCCAAATACGTCGGATGCATTTACTGGAAACGTAACCAAATTGAAGACGTCAAAAGTTCAGCACACAACAGGTCTGGTGTATTGTAGCATTCCATTTTCGCTCTTCTTTTCTTGTCACACGTGGTGCAACAAGTGGCTGATCCCTGTGATAATGGTAGCACAGCAACGTCCAGGCCTGATCTCAGCCAATGAATGATGAATGGCGAAAAGGCTGCAAAATGAAATGGAACATTAGAATATAGCGCACTTTTTGGGGGTAGGTTCGTCCTCTATACAGGAAGTTGAGATAATGGTAGCGGGAGAGGCTATTTGCTAGTTCCTGCCTGCAATACTGCATTCCACAATCTATCTTTGAATTGACTTGTCCAGTGCAAGGGACAACATGGATGACAGAGGAGCACGCATGGACTGCGAACAGTCTCTGTCGTCCATGTCGTTTCTTGCGCTGGACAAGTCAATTCTACGGTGAATCAAGGCCAACTAGCCGGGCTGTCAGTTCTGTTATTCCACAATCTGTATCAGTGGTTGTGCAGTGTGGCACAATTAAAGCAGAAGTTGACCTTGAGTCATGGTTTGCCATAACGCATTCCAGGTTCGATCATTTCTTGACACTTTGTTTTAGCAAAAACTCTTGCACATTGTGTTTTTGAGCACAGGAGGAACAGCTACTGGAAAGTTGATGAGTGTGGAATTAAGTGTGCTCGCAAGACAACTATTTGTCCCAATAAAGTTTATTTATTTAATTGTTTATTTCAAAATACTTTGCAGGCCTTATGGGCAGGGAATTGAGCAAAAGGGTACCAAAGAAGAAAAAAAAGGAAGCACAAACTGGAAGATATTATTCTCTCTCTCTCTCTGTGTGTGCATGCGTGTGTGTGTGTGTGTGTGTGTGTGTGTGTGTGTGTGAAATTTAAGACAGTCCCGCAATATCTAGGATAGTTGGCAACACTCCGTGACGGTATGTCAAAATGATGAGCTTCTGTGCAGTGAGCTTTTCTCTAGTAGCTGCTGACTCCAAGACTACACAGATTATTCGTCCATGCATTAGCAGCCGCTCTCAAGCATTGTCTCTTGCACCAGGCTAGCAGCTAAGCTTAGGGAATTTAACATTTTTAAAGATCTAGTCGCAAAACATTTTCACAAGGAAATGTTAAGTTACACCGACTGATACGGGTATATTAAATAAATGTGTAATGTCCATAAATGGTCTAATGCCGGAGTAGAATGAACAATAAAACATTGGATAGTTGACATTTACAAAATACAAGGAAATAGAATCGTCATTAGGTGTCATGACAAGATGTAGACGAGTGGATCATACCTGGATGTTGATAGGACATTGGTGGTTCACTTGGTGCAGCATAGTCATTTCTGCAAACAGTGTGTACAGAAGCACAGTTTGCTTGTGTTGCGACATGGAAAATGTAGATGTGGCTCTCATTATGAGATCGTCTTCAGTTGGACGATGGCCAGTGCTGCCACAAGTTGGTCAAATGTGCTGTGCGGAGAAGCGCACTTGCAAATCTGGGAAAAGGGTCTATTCAAGTAAAACGCCTGTCTGCGTTGATTGATCATTGCCCATACACGCTGTAGGAGCAGTGAGCGTCTGGTCCTTTGAAGCTTCTGCTCTGATGTCCTGGCAGTTGAATTTGCCAAGACATATTTTCTCTTCCATTCAGTGTGCAAGACTTCTTTTCCTCCTCCCCCCCCCCCTTTTTTTTGGCATTTTCAAATAAAAAGACGTGCACCTTTCCTCAAGCCTGTGTCAGTATAATTTTTCATTGACAGTTAGAAAACAAGGGTTGCCTCGGGGTGGAGCCTCCGTGAGGACCTATTTCGTCGAGGTCAAACTTAAAAATAGCTGACCTATCTTCATCTAAGTCTTGATGAAAACAAGCCCGCTTGTTGAAATGTTGCCTCTGGCAACATCCCTTGTTCATTCACTGACGATCACTTCAATTCTCCATCTTCCGGTGAACCGTCTGTGTTTTTATAATTTCTCATGTAAGTTACACAAAAAAATTGACCTATAGAAACTGTAATGAGGTGCAAGCAAAAGGTGCTGGGAGCTTGTAAGGTTCTGTATTGGTGCATTGCTGTGGCTTGCCATACATCATTTGTTCCAGCTAAACTTGGCAAGGAATATCGGCAAGCAATAGCAAGCTTTTCAGTGCCTCTGTTTGTAAACTGCACAGAGGTTCATATCATGAGACACTTATAGCCAGTATCGCAAATATTTGAGGGGAAGCACCAGCTTGGGGCGAACTCTGGTTTATTATTGAAGCATATGTGAAATTCAGGAATGCTACAGTTAGGTAACTCCCAAATAAATTTGGATATATGCCAGTGTCACGCAGGCACTTTCGATTGCAATTGAGCCCTATGAAGGTTAAAGTTTTCTATCGAAATATAGGATCCTTTGCATAAACTTGCATATTTCAATCTCTTTTCATTCTTAATGCTCATAGAAATCATGCGTATGTTAGGGGTTTAAGAGAGAAGGCTAAGTTATGCTAACTTTGAGAGCAGAAATTTTTTTATTATTTAGGGCCTTACAATTTTTTTACACAATTGCTTAAATTCAGTTAGCATTTAAAAAAAAATTGAAGCACAAAGCTTAAAAATCTGTACCTGTGGACCAAAAACAATTCTGCAAACTGCATTTGTGAAAGCATCTGAAGCGGGCAAATGTACTGGAAGATTGACTTTACAGCTTAGTGAAATGTCTATGTTAATGAGGGTTTTTGCAATAGTCCCATTTAAGAATTAGTGAAACGTACTTCAGGGAAAAGTATTATGCGTCAGTTCTATCTATTTCAGATGTCTCAATAGATTTAAGTTAACTTTTCTCATGCTATTCTTAAATTTTGAGTTGCAGAGTTGTGTGCTTGATGCTTCAGTTTCTTTTCTTTTAAATTCCCAATTTTCAACAACCTTTTTAAGGAAATTGATGGCCAAAATAAAGAAATCGGTTGCCTACAGTCAATACAGGTCCTAACGCTTTCTTTTAACATAATATGCCTCTTCAGTGCTGCAGATGCTGAGCAAAACAGTTCCTTTGTTCTGGTGTATTTACATAGGAGCTCCCGTGGCATAGCTTCCTCTGAAACCGCTTCACATGACACACCACATCAGAACGCTTCAGTGTAGTAGAACTGTATATTGCCATTACCACTACCAGTCTGTCCAATTGCAACATTTGCATGCATCTTTTATTCTTTGCCATTCCTGCCAAGTCCACATATGTCGCAGAAAGACCGTAGCACGTACAATAATCTTGGAGGTCCCTGTAGTGCTGAATACACTCCAATATTATAGGAACTTGTCCAAAAGCTTTCTGCTGTTCACGTTACATTGTGAATTTCAATTTAACATTGACAACTGAAGGCAGCTCCACTTCAATCCTTCAAGAAGGTCAGGCATTCTGTGAACATTATAAGTCTATAGGGGGCTAGCGCTATCCAGGGGGTGCTACAGAAGTTTGAGTGTGCAACTAAAATATGCTGACGCCATGCGGCGGGGATGCCACGAAAATGACAGAACCTTTTCAACGACAACAGACGCGTGACAGTATCAACACTTGTTTAATGCCCTATGCGCCCAGCCAAGCTCTGTCCGTGGGCATGTGCGTTCTGAGGAGAGAATCTGCACCTACGTTCTAGCACACTGATTCTGAGTCGGGTCAGACGCTAGACATGGGGGGTGCCTCAAGACGAGCGGCGAACTTGCAGATGTGAAATCGCATTGTGTGCTTTTAAAAGGTGATTCATCCATCCACTAGGCTGTGTGCTAGGGTGCTGCCGTGAAGAAGCGCTCGTTGCCCAGTGACTAATTTCACTTTTTTTTTCTCTTCTTCTTCATCGTTGCAGCTGAGCGGTGCAGTGCCAGGCAGCCATGTCGTCAACCAAGTCGTGCGCAAACTGCGGCTGCAGCGAGATCGACACCGATCCGGCCCGTGGTGATGCCGTCTGCACAGGTTGTGGCTCGGTGCTGGAGAACAACATCATCGTCTCTGAGATCCAGTTCGAAGAGAATGCCCATGGCGGCTCACGAGCTATCGGCCAGCTCATCAGTATGGATGGTATGCCACATTGGTCCTCTATATAGCAAACCATATAACAGTACCGACACTAAAATTTTTTATCCAACTTTTTTTGTGCGCCTTATTAGGTAGCCTCCTACCCTGTAACAACAATACGGTGCCAGAATTCTTCGTATGCAGAATGCATAGTTCACTACACCCTCTCTTTAATGCGACTGGTTCAAAATGTGCGCTAAACATGGCATGGCCTCGTGGCGTGTGTTTACAAGGTTTCTTCTGCACAGTTTGAAAATTGAGAGTTGGTACTAGTTGCATGGTATCACGAAGTGCTGACACATGTGTTGATCAGCTTAGTGCAGTTGTGTAAAGCCACACAGTGATTGCACTCGCTAAAGGTGGGCGAGCACCGCATCAGCCATTCTTTCCTCTTTCGCTCTGCGCTTCTCCGCCTTCAACATGATAATTTTAATTCTTCGTTATCACTTGTCTCAGACCATGCAACACCTTTCTCATCTTCTCTTTGGTATTATCCTGTCGTCTAAAGCTTTCGGCAAGGCAGTCACAATGCGGCTTTGGCTGTTGCACAAACCTGCTCTTCAGTGATGTCACAGGATCCCAGCCCCTGGTTTTCGTGAGATGCAGAGGCACCTTTGTAAACGCACTGTGCACCAAGAAGCAATACACCACTCGGCACGCATATTGAATTCGTTGTGTTTGCGGTGCGTGTGAGGGAATTCAGGCCTCATGCTGTGATTACGAAGTCTGCAGCTACCTAATAAAGCAAAAAAAAAGAGAAAAAAATTGAAATAAGAGACAAATTTTTGTGTCAGTACTGCTCTAATGCAGTGTCGTATTTCTGTACACCTACGGTTCAGCATGCTAGTTGCATATTTTTCAGTTGGTGGGGACAGTGTCTACACTGTCTGCACTAAATGTCTGCACTTTCTTACAGACTGCTGTAGCAACAATAGTGTAATTATACAGCCTTATGTACTGTGTCACTTACAGTAAGCATTCACTGCAATGCATGGATAATTTGTGCATTACAGTCAGGCTGAAGTTGGACTTTGAATATCTAAACGACAAGTGGCAATGTGAACATATTGGTTTGATCTGAAACCGTGTACCTTGCACTCTAAATACGTTATTCGACCAGTCATTGACCTCTAGACATGTCCGCGGGCTCAGCGTCAAAAAGTTTGCGGGCTGCATGTTTCGCAAAAAAGCTGATATTCAGGCCAGGTTTAGTTCGCGGCTGTTAAAGAAGCAAAGGACTACACTGATACACTTGTACGGGGAGTGAAGCTGAATACCTGGCTGCGTGGCGTGGCTCGGAAAATAGTTCCGTTTATTCTCAGATCATGTACCTTATAAATTTTTTACGCCAACTGTATATTGTGAACTATGGCCACAAATACACTTGAGAAGAGTCAACGTTCAGCCTTGTTAGTTTGGCATCTTTGCAAGTTTACAGCCCAATGAGCTCCACAAGGATGGACTGGGAGTTAATGAAATGTGTGCTAACTTTTGATGATTGGTTTATTGGAAAGCAGCTAGATGCAATATTTTCAAGAAATCACCTTTCAGGGATAGTACAATCTCTTTCACAAGCTTTGTACAATTTGGCACCGGACGTGTCAAAGCATTCAGCTAACGGATGTGCTGGCAACGCATCAGTGCTGAGTCATGCGAAATCTCGTGAAAGTGATTGTGTTCCCGAAATTGATCACTCAACAATGCCACCCCTGGACACTCACACATGCAGTGAATGACACAGACTTAGCATTGCACATGACTTCAAATCGATGCGCGCATTCGCTCCAGAAGTTGCATAAATGCAAACAGTTTTTTAAGGGTCTGTTAATGGTACTAGTAAAGCCTAGCTTGATATTCTCCTTTGGTGTCCCCTTCAAGTGTTTGCTGACTGTCTTGTTTTGGTACCCAGGAGGGCCGAGCCACAATATGGCCGGATTCCACCATGGCACGGGAAAGGAGTCCAGGGAGCTGACGCTCATCAAAGGTTGGTGATGAGATGATGCCATTATGCTGCATCACTTTCGTACATTGTGCAATGATTGAACAAGGGATGCCTCAGTGTGGAGCAAAAGTCCCGGCACGACGACTGGGCAAAGTCAAGTCCACTTGTCGGAATCTTGGCTCGAGCCTGAGGCAGCCCAAGTTCAACTACTGTCAGTCACTTCAAATTTTCGCTGAACTGTGAACTCGTGCCTTGTTTGGATTCCACCTCCTGTAGGAAGTCGCGGTGTTGTCTGCTATACTCCATTTCGCACTTGGGAAATGCTGTGGAGTGCATGCAAGCAGTGCATGGTCGTACAGAAGCCTTACTCCAAAAGCTTCACACTGAGGTTGTCTTGATCTGCAACGCTGTCTATAGAGTATAACTACTTTGTAATGTCACAGCTAAATCTTGTGCATGTAAGGCTACGTCAAGTCACGTGCTCAGGGGTGTGAATACTGCACCAATTGCACCATTTTGATATTCAAGCAAAGTGGTGCACCAAAAGCGTAAAAATGACCAAAATTGCACCATGCTGTGCCAGAACAGCTTTGCCAGCATTTGGCATGCGTCCGTGAAAGGTCAATGGTGCGGTGTAGGGCATAATGTCATTGATCTCGGAGTGCGCATAAAGGTAGCTTTTGTATTGGGTGGGAACACTCGCATCCAATTAAGCCCATGAATGAAACAAAATGTAGCTCCATTCTTTTATCTTTCTGCCCAAGCCAGTGAGCGAGGAGGTCCGGGATTTATCTACGCCTCACTGTTGGTGAAGCAGAGCCACGTGATTGTGCTGGTGCCGTTTCCACGAAAACGCATGCAAGCGTCCGTACGTTAATGGCTGCGCCTTTTGCTCTCTTTTTGTTTTCACCTGTACCAGCGTCATGACAGGCGCTCTTAATTGCGGTGCGTAGCTCCGTATTCGTGGCGATCACGACTTTCTATATTGCGTCGATCTCATTGCTGCGCAGCGTGGTCATATGTGGTCAAAATGTCCACGCTGGGAGGGCGAGTGCTGAGTAGGCTCGGGTAAAGGAGAGGCCAGGAGAGTAGGAATATCGCTCCTTTTAGCTTATTGGGGGAAGTTATGCATTATCACTCAATGTGGACTCTAGATATCTGTTCGTAGCGAGTCTAGTGAGAGACAAAGTGAAGTCAGTGGCGTGCAGAATCTTGGTTTGAGCCAGTTGTACTGTCACAACACTACTTAGAGATGTTCTTCAATAAACCATTGTGGTTTTCACTAACCCTAGCTTCTTCACAACGTCTGTTGGAAAACACCTCCAATCACTTCACCAGCACCTAACACAAATAATATAAAAGATGCCTTTAGGCTGCTCTTCAACACTTCATTAATGCTGCTGAATGCAAGGCTTTGTGACTGTTGCCCCATTTAATTATAATAATGTTCCAATTGAAAGACTGCGTGCTCCAGGCTTCAATAATAAGATATATATATGTGCTACAGACTGCTCTAAAATCAGAACATATCTGTTGCTATCTCCTCCAGAATGGACTTTCATCAGCTCTGAAAATTTGTTACAAAATGACTTTGAGCATTCCCACCCCTGCGTATTGTTTGTGCATCTTGGTGCTTCCTGTATGTGACAGGCTGCGTCCTGGTCGCAAGTGTAAAATCGAGATGCCCTGTGGCCACCAGTCGCACAAATACAATGCGTTGCAATATGTTGTGAAATGACAGAACTTCATATGTACCCTTGTCTAAACTGTAGGCCATTACAAAAAAAGATTAAAACGTTGAAATTAAAGTTAATAACTATGTATATGAATTTACGTAGTAATCGTACAGCCATGCGGCACAGCGTCTTCCTGCCCGCTGTCTTCCGGTCACCAGTTGCGCACAAATGGCAGTTTCCCCACATTAGAGCATGCATACACTTGCAGAACTTCAAAATTCTGGCACAATAAAGAGGAGCCAGCAGGTTAATATGGCTGTACCGGCTGCCTGACCTGATTGCGTCGCCACTGCCAATGACACAAACATCGGCTATGCCACTGCTGTCGCCGTACGTTCACGCACCGGACATGCCATATTATACCGTACCATATCTACGCGAGTACATGGTATTCACGAAGGTTTTCATGATGCAGACTCCGTTTCATTTTGCTTGGGCACTAGCGCTGCTTTTGTTATTTTTGCAATGCTCAACATGCTCTGGGGGTCATGTTGAATTAACCAGTGCAAGTTCATTCAAATCAACAGGAGTCTGATGCCATTAAATAGTGCATGTGCATGCTGGGACTGGTGGGCCAGTTCAAGTCATCCGATTTCGTAAATTAACGAGGGTCACATTAAAGTGGTTTTACTGTACCTCAATGCTCCGTGACAAGCGAAATGCACAATTTTAACAGCAGAGACTTGGTGCGTATTGTCTTTCACTGCCTCGGTGATGTCTTTTGATGTTTGAGCCATAGCTGCTGTACAGCCAAGCACCGGGGCTTGTTTGTTTGGAGCGTTCAATATGCATTCTTCGCATTTCTCCGCAGCACGAAAGAAGATCGTCCAGGTCGCAGAGCGCTTGCGCCTCAACCAGCACTGCATTGAGATGGCCTTCAACTTCTACAAGATGGCCCTGGCGCGGCACCTGACGCGAGGCCGGCGAAGCTCCCATGTGATTGCAGCGTGCGTCTACATGGTCTGTCGCATTGAGAACTCGTCCCGTATCCTTTCTCTCTGACCGCCTGGTGGCTTAGTATGTGTTGTCTGCACTCGATGACCCACACTAACGACAGCTTATCGGTCTGCACAAGATCGGGCAGTGAAATAAATGAACAGACCCCCCCCCCCCCCCCCCTCCTAACTTTTGCAATCTTCCTTGCAATCGTATCCTGCCGACAACTATTCCCAAATGCATTCATTGGAAGGATGTGTTCTCTTGGTGCCATTAGGTTGCACGTAATGTACTCCACGATGTATACATAATGTATTTACTCCAATACAGTCCGACATAATGTCCTGACATCGTGAATGTAGAGCTATGGTGTTCGCCTGGATCCACTAATTCAGTTTAACCATAACACCCACTCGCTTCACACTATCTGACAGCCACAGCATAAGAGAACGTTTTGTGTCATTCGATCGTAAAAGTCACTTGTGACTAGCATCGCAGGAGAGAACAAGACCAGATTTGCCTCACTTTTGATGCTTTTTTTTGGATTCGCTTGCATTCACTTGGTCCTCTATCTGACCTGCTGATCTTCAGATATTGGCTTCAGATTGAGGCATGCATTAGGCATGTGTAAATACAGAAGATGCCTTGTTTTGTGGCAAGTAATTTTGTTAAATCATGCTCACTGACCACACTGTGTATTAGAAGCAACCAAGTGCACTGTAGCCCTAGGTCTTCTTGAGCTAAAATAATTTCAAATAATTTTTTAATAATTTAAAAAAAAATAATTTTAGCTTGCACAAGTACAGATGCAAAAGAAAAAAAAACTATTTGCTACCGCACCGTCTAGAAGAAACGAGTACAATCTTCTCCAAAGGCTGTTTGGGTTCAAACTTCGCAGCGTGTAATCCTGGACAGACTGCTTTCAACCGTTTCATGGGTTGACATGTGAACATGCTCCTTGACGAACAGCGCCTCAGACATGCTCCTCGACCTAAGCGATGTCGTCCAAGTCAATGTCTACGAACTGGGCAAGACATTTCTCAAGCTGTCGGCGGCACTCTGCATCAACATTCCAGCAATAGGTGAGCTTTACTACCCTTTTTGCGTCCGCCGCAGCTATCGTGACGACAAAGCGAAAGCCCACTTCCAGAACTGATCGTACCTCAACCGTGCATTGTGAGAGCACTGAGTGTTGAATGCTTCGTTGAGACTTCTCCTCGGGGATTGCAGGACCGTGCCGACTTCTTGAGCTTAGTAGCAGAGATGTCAAGCCGTGACCCCTGTAAATATTGCAATTTGGCAAGCCGCGATTGCACCGTGCGGGGACACTTGACTTCCTCACATACTGTTGCGTTTGTCCTTTCCACGCGACTCTTGCATCTCCTGTTGTTTGGCTTATCTGCAGGACCTATGCGGTGGTGGGAGTCTGTCCTTGC
The DNA here is from genome assembly GCF_038994185.2 of Dermacentor albipictus. Lineage (NCBI taxonomy): Eukaryota > Metazoa > Arthropoda > Arachnida > Ixodida > Ixodidae > Dermacentor > Dermacentor albipictus. The sequence continues at coordinate 44,415,455 of NC_091827.1, forward strand.
GTAGCCTCCATTTTCTCTGGTTGTAAGCAACATTTTTGCGTAAGGGGATACCAGTTAATTTTGCAAGAATGCCTTAGCAGTGTAAGCTGACCAGCATTTCTTTGTAGCATGGCTTTGAAGGGCCCCTCAGGCCACATAGCAGATGTTGGTTATACACTGGAAGCTGTTACGTGCCTTCTAGGGGCCGTTCTGCTGCAATATTTTTCAGGTTGGTTTATTAATAGCTGAGATAGAAATAATTAAGTGCCGAAAGCCCATGATTCCAGGAGGCAAGCGCCCCTGCCAAGAGAGACACTTTCTCCACTTGCTCCGTCTCTAGAATCCGCAAGTGAAATTCCTTCCCTGCATTCTCCCATATTGCAGCTGGAGGTTCGCGTGTTGCATACATCGGAAGCCTCGTCTTCGTTATTTTTTTTTCCCTCGATTTTTTGTTGTGCGGCGTTCGGTTTGAAATTCCAGCTCTTTGTGCAGTGCGTATCGGTGTAATACTTAGCAGACACGACCTTTAGTGCGCATTGTATGCACGGTGCTTGTCAGCTCAAGATGGCCATACCTGGTGAGGGGCCATTTAAGCTAGTGGCTTGGTGCCAGACATCTTGCCTGTGCATTGATTCTGTTCTCTTGCCCGAGGCAAGAGAACACCGTCCGCTCGCAGCTGAGCATGTTCTCCCCTGAGGGAAAGGAGTTATTTTCTTTGCAACGTTATGAAAAGCATGTTTATACTCCGATAGCATAGCCGACAGGCACCGGAAGGAGCGGCCACTTACTCCTTCCCTGTCTCTTGCCTCTTTTTATTACAATGTCAATTATACGGATGCTCTAGCCATATTCACGCCGTCAACGCCGGCCCCCTTGTCCCTCTGGCGGCGCATGCATGGCTCGTGCGCGGAGGGTTAGAGGGTCTTCAGAGACAAGAAGTGTGTTTGGCTGCCAAAAATGACAAAGCGAAGTACGCACACCATCAACACTATGCTCAATAGCCTCGGTGATAGAACAAGGGCAATGTTCTTATCTTGCTGCTAGCATGAATGTTGTGTGCTCGCACACTAGCATTTTTGCTGAGCTGCTGTGCGTATGCTCTGATATCGGCAGTGAGCTTAGCTAGCTCGTGCTATCTAACATTTCACTTTGCGTTGACTAATGCCGGCAGTTTCTCGTCTACGTCAACTTGTGCACCAACGAGGTGTGGTGCCTGTGATGCCACTGGTGGCACCCATCACGTAAGCGTTTCGAGTAGCCTGGTAGCAACCAGGGCACTGTTCTGTTTGGCAAGATTGCCACTGCGTGTTGCATCGCGCCAGCGTGTCGCATCTGTTTATTGTTGGAACACCATCCAAGAAGTGCTAGCACAATTCTAAACCTTGCAATCTCTGTCAGCGTATCGCCCTTAGGGCGAAACTGCCAGATTTTTGAGGTATTGGTGATGTGTGTGCATGATGCCAGTTCTTCTTGGTAGCGTGGTCTCATCAGCATAGCAAGCTTCTCGCTCATTCCTGTTTCGCGACTTGAACCACAGTTTCACTGTAGTTGCACGATTTTACTGAAAAGCCGTGACATTGCCCTTTCCCCCCTTCTCCCCCCCCTTTTTTTCCGGTGGCTGCGATTCTTTGTGATGTTTGAAAGAAAACGGCCAAGAGAGGGCGGGCAGAGTGCAGAGGGCAGGGCAGAGGGCGAGCAGAGTAAAATGCATACCAAGGGTAAAAATGCAGCCACTTACCTTGTATAGTCACTTTGTAGGATTCCAATCGGGTGACGCTGGAACAAAGAAATTCTTGCATGACTCTGCGGTATGCTAAGCTGATGCATCAAAAAGCACAGCACAGCACAGTCCCTTTTTTCTGAAGTGAAATATAAGTGGGGGGTGAAAGGATGTGTACAGTCTTTGGGGATAGTGCCATTGTTAAAGGGACACTAAAGCGAAACAATAAATCAGTTTAGACTAATGAAGCATTGTTTGAGAACCCTGCAGGCAGTCATTTAAAAAAAATGGTTTGATTATTGATGAGAAAATGAAGGTCCAAGTATCAGTATTTGAATTTCGCGCCGAAACCCCAGCGCCGGTACGTCAGCGTGACATCAGGGATTCCAAAGTATGCTTTTGCATTTGGGCTGCGTTGGCTGAATAAAGGTTCCCGACACTTGCCATGTTTAATATTTGGTTCCTTTAGAACACAATGTAGTCAGTCTGTACTGCTATATATAAATGGTGGCAGTAGAAGCAGGCAGGTGGTTTCAGTGCAGACCGGTTACTAGAATGAAAAAAAAAAACAATCTTCGTATAGCTTTGTTCAAAAGACAGCACACCAACTTTTTAGGCTGTAATCAAAAAAGGACGATATGTATGATGGACTTCCTACAGACTTCATTTAAAGTGCAGTTGAAACAATATGAAAAAGACGTAATCATGCACATTTGCAATGGGATGAGAGTTTGGGTAGCTTATGCTATTTCATAGACTTAACACTGGCATAACAGGAAAATTGGACAAAATAAGATGAGAAGCACAATTTTGAACACTTTTAATAAGTTGAATTAAAGCAGTTTGACGAGGGTTCCAGATAGCCATAGCATACTTAAGTTTAATGAAAGTGTCTTGTAGAATATTTGTTTAAGTTTGCACGGGACAGAATTATAGTTATGGCACAGATGCCCAACTGCTTGATTAGCATTGTTAAGAATGTAACCAATATGTACATTCCATGAAACGATATTGGTAATATAAATGTCAAGATTAGGGATGTGCGAATATTGAAATTTTCGAGTTGAATTGAATACTAATATATGAAAAAAATAAGTTCCGAATACCAAATTGAACTTCGAAATATAGCTCATTTCAAAAGCTTGTAAACGAGAACAAAGGAAATGTGACTGTATCTGGTGCACTATCACAGTGGCAGTAATTCAACAAACAAAAAGCGTATCAGCATGTAGAATGCACGTAGAACTGTAGTGCTCATTGAAGGAGTCAAGCACAATATTTCTATTTTGTTTAGACTTGGGCTTCGTTAAGGAACTGAAACTTTGGCAGCACAGAGGCTGTCTCTCCCCTTACACAGAGGAATTGTACAAAACTGTTATTTTCTTCACCTACATTGAGTGAAGTTAAGCTTTATTGTTTTTTCTGTTATATAAATGCACACACACACACACGCGCACACACACACACACACACACACACACACACACTATAGCACAGTCACTGGTTTGCTGAGCCCTCATTTTTCGTAGTCACGTCTTTTGTCGCGTAAAAATGCTTTTGGCTGTAAGTTGGAAAATGTCCGCCGGAAATGTCCATAACCGAAACAGTGTCTATCGGTTATGCGTGCAACTTTCACAACGGGAGACCAAAGGAGAGACGGGAGATTGCAGGCTGTACAGAGCTTTTATTATTGCATTCTGTTGGAACGGTTCTGTCTTGGCCTTTTCGTTACAGCGGGCTTCCTACTCGGGAAAACAGTCAACAGTGCATAGTTGAAACACGCGGACAGCCGAACAGGTGCGGGCAGAGCCACAGTTGTCCACCAAGAACCTTTGGTTGTTACGTTTCACACACTGAACATCAGGCTTGGCGGTCAACAAGGAATTGTTTGGTAAAAAAAAGGAGGGGGGCCCCGAAACGGCCCGCTTCGCCACTGCAGTTATCTCACTTATAGGGTTTTAGCTGCTGGTCCTTTTACAATAAGAACATTGTGGTTTTAGATGTCACATTGTCAAGGGGTTGTCAAGGGCTCGGTCCGGCATGTGAAGCACTCGTCATGCCCATGTTTGTCGCAGCAGCGCTGCTACTAACCCCTTAAGTTGCGAATTATGACTGAGTGTTCGTTAAAAAAAATAATCATTTTTTTACCTGTAGCATGAATATTTAAAGTCACATCAGACAAGCCACTACAATTTAAAAAATCAACTGATCTACAGATGTTGACCTCTTGTATATCACGAAAAGGACTAAAATATTTGTCACAAGTAGATGCGCTGGTTACTACCAAGTAGAGGGCCTTCTGATGCAAGATCTTCCAACGCATGCTTGGACCTCGAGTTTACACAATGCAACAAACAAATAAATAAAAAAATCGATTGATAAAATAATGCTGAGCATCACGCTAAACTTCTCATCTAACCCAGTAGTGCACCTCTTAGAATGATCTTGGTTTGCATTATTCTCCATACTAAAGTGGTTTACGATGTTGTTTACCGTTGAAAGAGGGTTAAGTTTACATTCAGTGCTACATTTAAGGTATCTTTTTCTTGTCACTGCTAGTCGGAACATTAAAAAATAAGCTTTTTTTCTGTATGGAGATACCGTGATTGAGAGGGCTATGTTATTTAATTTTTTTTTCACCGATCTATCCGAGCACCCAAGACTGTTCCAGAAGGAAAACCAGGCCGTGATGGCTTTAATTTTTACGACGGTAGAACAGCGCCAGCTGTGACTTGGCACAGTCGGCAAGTGACTACAAAGGGCACCAAAGTTTCGGGGCTCCTCTCCTAGGATGAGTCGTTAAAGAGACCATGCTGTGCCCCTTGTTACGGGTAAACCAAAGCTCGCATTTTTGGCTAATGAGCAAGGCAGAACTGCACTTGATCACAGAGGGACGGTCACAACCTTCCTGCGCACTCCGTTGTTGTACACGTTAAAACCCCTCCACAAATTCGGAGAGCAAATGTAAAAGGCATAAATGTACACTGATCTTGCGTGGGCACTCAAATAGAAGAACAAGCAAACAAACAAACACAAAATAGTCATTTTGTGGTGGTCCACTTGTCTCTGGCCTGTTTGAACGTTTCACAACACAGCTGCCCACGTGCACGACCTGAAGGTGCATTGGTGTTTCGCAGTCCAGGGCAAGTAGTTAGTCATTCGAAAACAGTGTCTAAGCTTTTTTTTTCCCCCTCCATTTTTGCTACTTGATAGTAATGTACACTAGCATGCATTGCTCAAAAGAAGGTACGAATACCCCAGGCTGCTGGGGACATTTAAAAACTGTTTCACGACATCCATGGCCATAAACGTGTCGTGTGTGCAAAGACACTACACATTTTTGCTTTCTCCTTTTTTTTTCACACCTGTAAAATTTGATGCTATTTTGCAGCCTGAAATGCATCAATAGCGATAGAAAAATTTCATCACTTCATACCTTAGCTTCTTATTGCATTGAGGAGGATGGTAGTGGTAGCGTGAATGTCTTTAGTAACTAAATATTGACTTTTGGGTCTGCCTTCGGTTTCTGTTTGCTACATCATATATTACAAAGCAGGCTCCATGATGTAATAGGGGACTAAGTTATGGTGAGGACTGTCACATCCATGCTTTGAGAATGTCCCACTTATTTGGGTGAGATGTGCGTGTAAAAAAAGGCTAGCGGTAAGGGAGCTGGACTTAAGAGGAAAGGGAACTGAAAATGTTTTAAATTCGTCTCAAAAGTTGTGCAACATCATCAATTGACCTTGACGAGTCTGCATTGTTTGACGGTGTAGGATGTTGCAAGCAAATCACTTGCCCCGGAACACACTTGTACACATTGGAATAAATTTCTTTCACAGTAAACACACTAATTTCTCCGCATTTTAATTTTAGCCACCGACTACTGGCTTCTGCGGCAGTACACGCTACGTCTGGCGATATGAAAATTAGTGCAGAACTGGTTAAGCTGACATATTGAAACACTGCATGCAGTAGTGTAGAAAGCCTGCGTCCTAACTGCACTACGTCCTACTCGATACGTACGCTTAGAAGGTTATTAAAAATAGCTACGAATTTCGTTAAGGATAACTCGAAACTATGGGTTATAAGCGGCAGTGAGCAAAAAGGCGGTGTGCGAGTCGCAAGCACAGCTAGCTGCAACGTCTGCGGCCCTTGTGAGACGAACGTTGCGCCCAGGGTCGAAACGGCCGGCGCTCATTTGAGCACTGTTCTTAGCAACACAAACACGCGAGGCATTGCGCGCTGCAAATGGTCTGGACACGGTAACAACTGTGGTATTTCTACAGAGTACTTTGAATGTTTGGGTGTGCTAAGCCATTTTTGTTGGTACTACAATCTCTCTTATTGGATCTACTTTGTTGGTGGGACGTATTTTTTAGGGGTACCGTCACTCGAAGAGTGCAGCGTATATAGAGTAATGTAACTGGCGTTAACAGGGTTAAGCAGGGCGCCGTTTATTGAGAACGCGTTGAGACTTTCTTGCCAACATGCGCACAACGTAGCAATTAAGAGTATCCGCGCTCACTTTTCTCTACAATTGTGTGAGGAATAAATATTTGCTGGGTTCAAAGAAAGTCTGTAACAAAGCCGTTGCCAGATCACTCGCGAAAACTGTTTAGGGCAGCCGGAGGCCTCACCAGAGAGGCTTTCCTCTCGCATTTATCCTTTCCTCGTCAACATTTGTAAAATTTGGCTCGCGTTAAGTCTTTTGTACGGAGATAAATGCCACAAAATATTACCTGGCATTTCGCCAAGTGATTGTTGAGGTGAAACAGCTCTGTTTCGTGCAAACAAAATGGCAACACTGCAATGATACCCAGCTGCTCGGCCAAACAGGGAGGAAGTCGCGGCGGCAAGACAGTATGTTGTTTACAACAATCAATGCACCACGCAGCTGCTCACAGGGCATCAAACACGGTAAATCAGCTGCACATTTTTTTTTTCAATTGCATCCGTGAAGAAAACATCGTGTGGAGATGTTTTAAGAAAAGGTGGGGAACAGCTGAAACTTCTTCGCGGTGACATTTTTTTTTTTTTACAAGAACAGCGATACTTGGTGGCAACAGTTTCCTGTAACGCTTCACGTTTTCATCAGCTACACAGAAGAGATAAGGTGCTGCATGTAGTAGATGACAAACTGGAACACCTTTGAAAAGTTCCGTATTTCTGGACAGAGACATTTAAAACCAGCACTGCTAGAAAGAAGCGTGGTTCCTCTACATCTTAACGAGTGTAGTGGGCAGGGCACACTTTAGTGATGGGTTGGCTGCAGAGCTTTGCGTCAGATGAACCCAGTGGCGGTAAGTGCTTGTTCGCAAATTATGTGATGCGATTTTCTCGTCATGTAAAGCAAAAAAAAGAAATGGAAATGGATCTTCTACATCATTATTGCATCAGCTAGCTCATGATTAGACGGGAACTCGTGTTGGCCAAATTGAGTGCCTGAAGAAACTGGTATCCTTGAGGATTTTTTTTTGTCTCCACCCTTCTGTCTTCTCTGTCGTTAGCTGCCCTTTACCACAAAACACAACATTAAAACACACACACGGGTTAAATGTAAAAGGAATCCTTGTGGAATTGGGTCCCAATGCAAACTCATTCTTGCAGCACATTGCACCCCTTAGCCGAGGGGACAATCTAAGGGTTGCAAAACAGTGCTACAACGTTCAGGCAGTGGTTCAGGAAAGAGTCCAGAGCACCTTGGAGTTTGGCAGGGTGTGTTTCGTGGGCACACTGATCAACCTGCTTTAGAGGAGTGAAGTGGGCAATTGCATTCCTCCTCAGCTGTACACCTTCAGCGAAGAGCATCCACTCAGCTGGGGATACAACATGAAGAAGGGAAGTCTGGTGTAACACGAGAACGTTGGTCACTTGGTCACACTCGGAGGAAGCGGACAGGTGCAGAATCACTTATCAACCTTGCGCACCACGAACACCACCACCACGGCTACGAGGCAGATTCCGGTGGATTGGCTGCCCCGTAAAAGATGAGCTCGGGGATCTGCCCGCCCTGTACTCCTGTGCCGTTGGTAGAGTCCGAGGAGCTCTGGAACTGGAAGGTGACGCTGCCCACCGACACTTCGCTCATGCCTTCCTGGCCGAAGTAGCTGAGCTCCGAGCCCTCCAGCACGGCCGAGGCAGTGTAGTAGGTGTCGGCCTCAATCTGGACGGGGTGGTCGAAGTAGACTCGGAAGGTGCTGCTAGACCCGTCCGAGTGGAAGCGGGTGTCGCATTGTGCCAGCGCCTTTCCGCCCCGCTTGAGCTCGATCCGTGAGCGGTACTCGCACGCACCGCTGCTCGAGCCATAGAGGCCGAACCCAGCCAGGAAGATGCGCTGGTCTGCGCAGAACTGCACGCTGTCGCACCGGCCCCGGTAGCGCCACTGGTTGCTGCGGTAGGCGCAGGACTGGAACCGGCGGCAGACGCGCGTCGGCAAGCCCAGGCGTGCCTGGATTGGGAACGGCACGGCAGGCTTGCGGCTCGCCGCAAAATGCAAGAACATGTCAGCAGTTTCACGAAGAGTTAGGATGCCGGACTGAGCCGCACCGTCTGCGAACTCTTGAAGGGACATGGAAGGGAACCGGACAAGGTACAGGGCATCTCCGAGACACTCGCGCCGGTTCTCAGGCGTGTGTTCGATGCCGCGGCGACTGCATTCGGCACCAGCCCAGGCGAGGGCTGCGTCGAAGATGACTGCCTCGCGGGTGTTCAGTGATTCGCGGGACAACACGGCTTCTAGCGTGGGCCTGTCGACGTCGGGAAAACCGTCGGAGGAGAGGGCGAGAGCTGCTTGAGCGTCGATGATCTCCCAACACCGTTGGGCCAGCACGGGCTCTTCGAAGAGGCGGCTCTGGCTGAGAAGGACGCAGGCGTTCCGAGCGGTGAGACTGGTCTCCAAGTAGGCAACACATGCCCGGGCCAGATGGGGAACCAGATATTTCTTGGCTGCGTACAGTGTGGCTAGCACGGTGTCTGCCTCTAGCGTGATATCATCGCAGTAGAGGTACCTGCAGGAGGGATGGACCTTATAAGCACATCAAGCAGCAAGTGATGTTATAGGGTTGAAAATTTCTTGGCATGGATAAAGAAAGTTCATTGTTTAAATACCAAGTACTACAAAACATGGTCTAACTCTACAAGAGTTGTAAACCTGCACGTTCCTCAAAAATTCGCATATTCACAGCTTTCTTCTGATAGTGCAATATAAATATTCTGATGAGTATACTACTTGCGCAGAAGCTTGATTGACTGATTCATCAATCAAATGGTTGAATGATTCTTTACATTAGAGCCACCACCATTGGAGGGCCCTTAAGGGTTCAACCACACATATATCTCAACTTGTCAGTGCCACTTTGCTCGCCACTCTGCATTTGAAATGCGGCTACCATAGTTACTCAGCTGCTGTGGTGGCTTTTGCGCGAGCAGCGAGGCAAGTCATCCTCCCAACAAAGCAGGAAGACTGACCTGAGGAGGACGAGGAAGGCAGCCGGCTCCACATCGGGTATTTCAATGTCCTGGCCAGGTGGTGCAGCCAGTCCGCCATAGAACATGGCATGGAACACCGAGCTTCCTGTAGCGAGGACGTATCGGTGCGCAGGCACCACCTGCTGTAGTGGTCCCTTGGGCCCGACCACAAACCGCACGTCGCTCATGAGTTCGTTGCGAAACATGGCCGCGTTGCGCTCCCGCACGCTCGCCCGCGACGCCTGCCAGTTGGGGTCCCGGGTCTGCCCGGGTCCGAGCCGGAGTGGTGCGCTCAACGAGTCTCCGCTGCCTCCGATTGCTCCGCATGCAGACGACGATGCGGACCCATTGCTAGAGCCGCCCGGAGACCGTAATGGTCCCGGCGGAGGGCTAGGGCACTGCAGGTAGGCAGGTGGAGGGGACACCGAGTACGGAGGTGGGGAGACAGACTGCAGTGGAGGCTGCTGCGGCGGCAGCGTGGGGCTGGTGGGTGACTGCGCACCGGCCCCACCACCCGGCTGCTGGCCTGCTGGTGAGAAGAGAGATGGGCAGAGGGGGGTGCATAGGGATGCTTATAGACCCAGAATGTAGTGTGGAATATAGCACAGGCCAATCCTTCCACCACTTCTGCAATGTCGGTGCACTTGTAGTGTATGCCTCGTCGTCTTTTCTCTCCGTCTTTGTCTGGTTATGCTGTAAACCTTAACCACAAATCCAAACCAACCAGCTGGACAGCATGCATTAGTGAAGTCCAAGATCTGTTCTCGACGAAATTAAATGCCTGAGGCACCAAACTGGCCATGATTCCGTCAAATGCTCTAGTTGCCGCACTGATTGGCCACTTAAATAGAACAACACGCTGTTGTTTGCCGAACCGGACAACTCCGTCCAGTGCTGACGTGCGACTTATTTCTCAAAAGTTTTGTTAGTGTGTGATCCTTAAAGAGAACAGGTAAAAACAAAATGTAGCTTATGCCTTAGATCCAGTAGCCTGATGCTTAGCATTGAATCCATAAAGTTGCCAGATAACTTTTTAGATTAGGCAGCAGTTTGGCATGTACGAATTACCTAAAAATAGTAAATGCAACTGTTCTAAGTGCGTATTTTTAGTTCTTTGTCCCAAATAGCTACCATATGCAAGCAAAGATACTGCTGTTTGTTCTCCTTTCTTGCAAAAGATTGGCAACATAGGCTGAAACGTAAAATGTCGCCACCGCATCAGGAGGAGGAGGAATAAACTTGTGCATAATATATCTTACTATCTGTCCTGCTTTTTGAAACACTTTTGCGATTAAAAAATAAAGTTACTCTGAAAATGCTTTAATACCGAGAAATGAAATTTGTGAAGGAAAGCTGTTAGCTGCATCACACTGTCGTATTGTAAATATGTATTACAGGGGCATGCAGCTGAAGTTGAACTTTTTTTTGTGTGTGACTGCGACTAGCTTTTCTATTTGCAGTTGGTGTCAGAAGCTTACGTACTGCAAAGTCTGAGTGAATATTTCAGCAGCCTGGTGTTTGAATTTCCCAGGCTGTACTAGTAATACAAATAACATACTGTTTGGCAGTTCTTGCTATGGTCACGAACTGCTAGGATATTCAACGTTTTCGTAGATCCTGCGGTCCACAAGCGTTTAACACTGTCTGCACGTTAGGTTGCTTACAATGTGGCAGAATATGTTGCTCAGCAAATGCAGGTTCTCGATGCATCACCTCTGGCAAATTGGTATTATGTAGTTATTCCAATAGCACACACACACACACACACACACAAAATATGTATGCAGAGGAATATTCTATTGGTTGGGCAGAACAAGTACACTGCTCTTCACATTGCAGCATCACTGATGTTAGCCAAGAAAAAAAGCCAGTTATATATAGCTTACAAACAAGAATGATGTTTCATAGTTGTCTCTGACACACTCGACATTTTTCAAAAGGAAACTAGTCGCCTGAAATGCATTGTTTGATATGTCATTTGTTACAAAACATTGTAGGAGGGAGAAAGCCGCTTGAATGTCTTCCTTGCTCAATACATGTCTAGTGCATTCCATGTCTACGTAAGATAAGGTACAAAGTAAACAAAGACTGAGAGCGCCAAGTTATCAGCGTTTTGGGGCATGATATGATGCCTAGAGGAAAGCATTTTTGTTGCCAGGCATTCTACAGCGGCAGCTGTTACGAGTCCATTGGAAGCAACCATTGTCTTGTCATTATGACAATACGACCCTCAGTGGGGGCTTAACTTCACACCGTGGTCATATAGGGCCACCTATAATGCTGTCTGTTTGGGTGGGACATAAGGATTCGATTGTGGCTGTCAGCAATTTTGCCAGTACTACAAAAAGATCCCTTCACTTCCGCGGCACTGATAATCATGATGCTAGTGCAGCAGAGTTGAGTATGCGAGAATTTCGCAGCCAGAAAACCCACCTCGACGTTCCTGCAGGCGGTACATGCGCTTCGAACGAACCATAGGCTCCGCTTCCCGGCCGGGCGTTCGCGTTTATACTTTCCTTTTTTTTTTTTCACTTGCACATCGGGGACGTCAGTTTCTCAAGACGCGTGACACAAATGCGTGACACTTGAAGAAGTAGAAGAACACCTTCTGTCGCGCTGACGAAACCGAAACTGGCGCGTGAAGAAATTGCTGGGGCGTTCGCAGGGCACGCGCTTTCCGAGGTTTCGCGGACTCGTTCTACCGTCGTTTCAACGTCACGAAGGCACTCGAACTGATACGCGCGCGGCACGGCGATCTTTCCAAGCACGTTCGCTTTTCCACGGGTATGCCGGCCCAAGCACAGTCACCTGCTATCGCAATGGTCCGCCGTAGGTGTGTGTGTGGGGAGACCCGCAAAAAGAAGACAAGCTTCCATAGATAGCTGTAGACGACGCCACAGTTGGACGTAGTAGTACGTCTGCTACGGGCAGTCGTAGTTGCCGCTGCGTTTCTGCTCACGTTCGCGCGGTACCACGGTCGACGTTGCCGGCGCGTTGCGTATAGCCACCTCGAGACACGTACTGCGCACAATACATATAGTACGACGCGCACCGTTGCGTCGTGTTTAGCAAACCCGAGACGACGACGACGACGTCCGGTCGGGGCGTTGTTTTGCGATCAAGGTCGCGTGGCGAACCGAATAGATGAGTCGCGGGCGGCGGGCGCGCCGAGCGCGTCGCGTCACCGCACGCGTGAGCGCGTTGCGAAGTGGGACTTCAGTAGGTGGTCGCGGTGTCGGTGACACCGCAGACGGCGTGTGTCACCGGTAATTACTATGCGCGTTAGTATAGAGCCGCTACTGCGGCCCAAGAGATCGCCCAGCGCCGTCCATCGCTCCATCCCCCCAACAACGTTCGGCAGTGGCGTAGGTTAAATCTGCACTGCATTGTATTGCATTTCCGCCCGTCAACTTCAACGAACGAGTCGAGAAAGCGCCGTTTCTACAGGGTCGTTTGCGCACAGACGGATCGCGTACCCGACGCTTCAAACATCTACGTTCGTGCGCGTCCGCATTTGTTTTCTAAAGACATCTGAGCAGAGGTGCCGTCCCAGTGCGGGCGATACGGAAAGATTGCAGCCCAATCCCTGCGTGTACCGTAAATGTTCGAGTACGCATACACTGGAAGTAAACGCGCGGATGTGTTTGCGTCAAACGCTTGTCGCTCATTTTGCGAAGGTGCCTCGAACGCGTCCCCGGAGGCAAACTACTGAGACCCGTCGAACTGTTCTTTTTTTTCCTGAACGGGCCGCCATTTGGACGGGGATTTCAGAATGTAAAAGCAATGCTTCAAACGAATTGGATCGACGAAGATAAGATGAGTTAAGATAAATGGCGCCTTTCTACGCGCCAACAATAATGCACTAAATCTTCCGATGTCCAAAGTCGTGGAGTCTCCGAGCGAAGCAGCAAGGAAAAAGGAAACGCTAAATAGAGACGCCACCGAGGGTGTACGCGGCACGAGTGTTAGCAGCCGCTGCGCTCACCGTAGAAGGTCCACTGTTTTGCCGTCGTGACGCTGTTGTTGGACTCTTCACGTCGTCGCGTTGCCCTTGCCGACATTTCTCGGCTCGACGACGCGGTTGTTTTTCTCGCGTCGTGAGCTGGGAGGACCCGCGTTTCTCTTCAGCGATCAGGTAGATCCATGGGAACGGACGTCGTCCCGCGGCCGATGCCAGAGGCTTTGACGTCGAGCGGAGGGCGGCGGGGAGCGGGCTAGCGGTGTTGTCGAGCTGGTTTTGTTTTTTCCGTGCACACAGCAGCGGGGCCCCCCCTTCGTTCGCTGTCTGCGTTGTTGCGGCCGTTGTCGCTGTGCTTTTTTTTTCTTTGTTATATTTTCATTTGCGCGCACCGCTCGGTGCGCCCCTCTCCCTCCCTCACCCGCTCGATGCTTGCCCCAAAACCAGAACCAACACGAAAAGCCCACAATGCAGCGCGCCTACATCCTCTCCGTGCGCTTTTACCTTCCTCGCCCGCTGGCCTCCCATGTGTGGTGCCATATTTCTCGCGGATTTTTATTCTGCGAATTTCCTTGGTGTGGAGTTTCGTGGGTTGTGATATCGAAATAAATTTTTGTCGGAAAGTATGCTGCGAAACTACGGCCACGACGTATTTTCTCTGTGGGAAAATAACCGTGGTAGAGAAATAAGTGTACCCGTGCTTCTCAAATGGGTATGGGGCGGATGTGCAGGAGCATTGCGATTATGCGGTGGGGGGGGGGGGTCAAATAAAACGCACATGTATTTTTTCCCCCTGCACTCGGAAGGCTAGCGTCCGAGTCGTTTATCTCTGTTATGCAACTGCCGTTACTTCATGCTCAACTGTGTCTGTGGTTAAGGCTACGGGGTGGCGCTGCTTACCACTCACGCTGCTTCAATGTGGGACAGGCAGACTTCTATTTCGCCGTGAAAACAATTTTGACGACGCCATTTGTCGCAGCGTATGTGGTATTTGGTGCGCGTGAGTTGAGAAATAACAGCGTGAAAGGTGAGCTAAGCTCGAAAAATCATGCCGCCCACCGTGGAGGACGCCGCCGTGCTCCCTCCGGTGGAGGAGCCGGCGCCCAAGGAGGACGCGTCGTCGTCGACGGCGTCGGAAACCGCAGCCGCCGACTCCGCGATGCCGCCGAAAGAACAGGCCGCCCCAGCCCCCGAACAACCACAGCCGGCGCCACCGCCGCCGCCTGCCCCTCCTAAACCGACCATCGGTATCATCTACCCGCCGCCGGAGCTTCGAAACATCGTCGACAAAACCGCCGCGTTCGTGGCGCGTAACGGGCCCGAGTTCGAGGCTCGCATCCGACAGAACGAGATCAACAACTCCAAGTTCAACTTCTTGAACACTGGCGACCCGTATAATGCCTACTACCAGCACAAGGTCAAGGAAGCCAAGGAGGGCAAGATCCAGCCCGAACTGGCGATCGTCCCGACCCCGACGAAGCCCGGCTCGCAGCAGCAGCAGCAACAGTCCGGCGGGGCGCCCGGCAAGCAGGAGATCTCCAAGATCGTCGAACAGCCCATCGTGCCCAAGGAGCCGCCGCCGGATTTCGAGTTCGTCGCCGACCCGCCGTCGATCTCGGCGATCGACCTGGACATCGTCAAGCTGACGGCGCAGTTCGTGGCGCGCAACGGGCGCCAGTTCCTGACCAACCTGATGAACCGCGAGCAGCGCAACTACCAGTTCGACTTCCTGCGGCCGCAGCACAGCCTCTTCAACTACTTCATGAAGCTGCTGGAGCAGTACACCAAGATCCTCGTGCCGGGCAAGGACCTGATGCCGCGGCTCAAGCGCGAGTCCGAGGACCCGAAGGTCATCCTGGACCAGGTGCGCTACCGCGTCGAGTGGACCAAGCTGCAGGAGGCGCAGAAGCGCAGGGAAGAGGAGGAGGCCGAGAGGGAGCGCGTCCAGTACGCGCAGATCGACTGGCACGACTTCGTCGTGGTCGAGACGGTCGACTACCAGCCCAACGAGCAGGGCCTGTTCCCGCCGCCCACCACTCCGGACGAGGTGGGCTCCCGCGTGCTGGCCCAGCAGAGGATGGAGGAAGAGGGCGAAGAGGTCGAGATGGAGGTCGAGTCCGACGAGGAGGGCGGCGGCGCGAGCGACAAGGAGGACGAGGACTCGGCGGCGCCGACCACCACGTCGACGACGACGACGACTCCCGGGTCCAACGCCGCGGCGTCGAACCTGCCGCCCAGGGCCCCGAGCCCGCCGCCGCAGCCTCCCAAGGAGGCGCCGCCGCAGCTGCCGCCGCTGCCTCCGAACCCGGAGCAGGTGGTCGTGCGCAAGGACTACAACCCGAAGGGCGGCAAGCCGGCCAAGCCGTCCTCGGAGCAGTTCCTCATCTCGCCCATCACGGGCGAGAAGATTCCCGCCGACAAGATGCAGGAGCACATGCGCATCGGGCTCCTGGACCCGCGCTGGGTGGAGCAGCGGGACCGCGCCATCCAGGACAAGATGCAGCAGGACGAAGTGTTTGCGCCCGGGTCGGCCATCGAGAGCAGCCTGAAGCAGTTCGCCGAGCGCCGTACGGACATCTTCGGTTTCGGCGACGAGGAGACGGCCATTGGCAAGAAGATCGGCGAGGAGGACAGGCGGCCCCAGGAGAAGGTACGAAGCTTTTGTTGTTTTGTTTTATCCGCGGATGCTGGTTTGCAGGGCATGTAATGCACAAATCTATTTATAAAACTGGAACAGGCAAGACCCTTCCCAAACTTCACAGCTAGTCACTTAAACCTTGTGCACGACACCAGTCCTTTCAATGAAGAGCCCTTGAAGTTGTAACATTTGCTGTATAAGAAATCTGCATTGCCTGGTGGTCTAACTGATGAGTAGTTTCAAATGGCTGTAGAGCAGAACGCCATAACTGAGCGCTGACCCACGCATATTGAACATTGTCTACAAAATTGGTTGCTGCAGTCTTGGTCCTGCCACTTTTTTGCCTCCTTTACTGCCAATTAGTTGTCTTACTAGATTTTTCACAATCTGTTAAATGTTTGCAGCATTCAGCCTTTTGGCTGGCAGTGACATTCTTGTCGTATTTAACGTACAGTCATTGCAGCTCTTTGCCTGGAGACTGCTGATCCTTAAAGTTGTACCTTGTTTTTTTTTAAACACATTGTTTTGATGCCCTTGACCTGCTCGCACTTGTGCAACCAATCTTCTTTGAATCGCTCTCCCGCAGGTGACTTGGGACGGCCACACAGCCAGCATGGAGGCAGCCACACGCGCCGCCCGTGCAAACATCACCATCGAAGAGCAGATTCAGCAGATCCACAAGATAAAAGGTCTCCTGCCCGATGAGGAGAAAGAACGGATTGGCCCAGCCAAGCCGCAGCATGGCTCCCAGCAGCATGGCTCCCACCATCAACATCAAATGCAGCCACCACTTCCGCCGTCCAACCTCCCACCCTTGCCTCCACCGCCCGTTTCGGCTGCCCCACCGGTGAGCGCGCCGAAGCAGCCGCCACCAAAGCCACCGCCGCCACCGCAGGCGCCACCACCAAAGTCAACGGCATCGTCAACGATGCTTCCACCGGCGGCACTGCGGACTCAGATGGCACCTGTCATCGCACACCCGCCTGTACCAACACCGCCACGTCCAATGATGGCTGCACCGCAGAGCATCCTGATGTCTGCACACCTGCGGCCACCACCAGGCATGCTAGGCATGCCACCGGGAAGTCATCCACCAATGGCATTCGCGCCAATGCCCCCGCCAATGGCGCCACTGCCGCCGGAGATGCCTCCGAGCCTGCCGCCGGATGACGAACCACCGAGCAAGAAGAGCAAGACTGAGGAGAACCTGATTCCCGAGGCGGAATTCCTGGCGAAGAACAAGGGCCCCGTCACAGTGCGGGTTCAGGTGCCGGGGGCGCAGGAGAAGGTGGAATGGAAGCTGAATGGCCAGGTTCTGACCCTAACTCTGCCACTGACGGACACGGTGTCGGTGCTGAAAGCGAAGCTGCATGAGGAGCTGGGCATGCCACCTGGAAAGCAGAAGCTCCAGTACGAGGGGATGTTCGTCAAGGACTCGAACACGTTAGCCTACTACAACCTTGGCCCGAATGCGACCATTATGCTTCAAGTCAAGGAGCGTGGTGGCAGAAAGAAGTAGCAGGGGCAGCGAGATGAAACGTTCCATGTTTTGCTGTTGCTGTTCCAAGGCATCAGGGGTGGCCGTAAAGGATTCCAACGTGCTGGCCTACTTTCATCTTGGCCAGAATGCCGACATTTTGCTGCAGCTGAGGAAGTGGGGTGGATGAAAGAACCAGTGAGGGAACAGAGCCCAGTTTTCTTTGTTGTTTTTTTTTCTCTATCTCTCTCTTTATTTTACCCATTTGTAAAGTAATCTGGAACCGTTTTATCAGTTGAGTGATGATGTTGGAATGCGGATGCTGCAGGGATGTCCAAATGAATGGTATGATGAAATAAAACAAGGACAGTTGTCTGTCTGAAAATAAGTACCCTTGCCCTCTTTTGTTGCTATAGTGGTGCCCTGTTTAAATTTTCTTTCTGTCAGCTTTGCATGGTGTGCCTATCTCTACCCTTGGTTCAACTTTAGCGTTCCTGCATTTCACCGAGTTTGATGCGCTAGAAAAAATAAAGGCATCTTTTTTTTTTTAGAGAACATATCACAGAAACAACATACTGTTTTTTATTATTATTATTATTATTATTTGCAGTCAAATTTGCTGTCAAATGTTACCTATGCAGCAGGATTCTGCACCTTTATCTACCACAGCACATCAGAGCCTGCTCGCTTATGATGCTTAGGGTATATTCTGTCTTGCGAAACAGCTCTGACAAAGCATGAAAGTGTGCGTAGCATGGCAACAGAGTCAATGTATCGCATCACTTGCAGCTATCTGCAAGACGGCGCCCCTCAAAACTTCTCTGTGTGCTGACAACAGTGGCTGTGATGCATGCTCTATTTGGGTTTTATGCTTCGAAGGACGGTGGTTGTCACAGGTGACCAATTTGGAGGCTTTTGTTCTTGCCCCACACAAGGTCTTTCTTGCCGGCCCTGCACATAATTTTAGACAGCGGTAACTTTAGCTATGTCTCGATATCTGCAGCTAGAACTTGTTTTAGTTTGCCAGTTTGATAATATCCATAGAAGACGCTGAAAAGGAGAGACTATTTCTTAAAAACTCGCTCCATGTCACAGTCCAGCGGAGTCCACAATCTCTATGAAATGTCGCTGCATGGCAACTCGCTCGGTGCAGAATTCCACCATAATGCTGGCAAGATGCCTGAACACGTGACTGGCTCATTGAGCAGGTTGAATCGCATTACCCCTTAAGCAGAACAGTTTCTGAACATTGCGTAGCCTGGCCCCATAATGCATGGCAATGTGCGACTACATCTGCTGAAACTTGTGCCCCCACCCCCCGCCCATTAGATGGAACCCACACGGCGTCGTGTGGCTCTGTATGGTAGTGGCCTGTGTGTGCATAGTCCACTACCACACCAGCTATATAGGAAGGAAAGGCGAAGACCTCGTTCCTTCCACCATGGCATTACGCCATGCTTGAGATTTGGCATAGTCTGGTTTTTGTGCAACTTTGCACAAAGCCAGACTATGCCAACAGCACTTTGAAAGATGTGCTTATACATTGGCCAGTGGGGCACGCCAAGGCCTGTGAACATTGTCCAACGAACATGCGAGTTTGTGATCTAAGGACGTTCACGTAACAGCCACTCAGCGTCTCTACAGTTTCTTTCACTATGCACAGGAAACTTGGACGCCAACTTGGAGCACTGGTTATGTGCCAGTCGGTATGTGCTGCTCTTCATTCAAAGTCTTTGACGCTTGCTTGGGTAGCTAGGTACACGCCACTGAGGAATTGCCAGTATGCAATTACGAAAATGTATCCTATGTTGAGAGTAATCGAACACGTATCGAAGGCTCCTCAAGGATAGCAACCTTACGCAATCGCAGGCTGAGCCACAAATGCGCTGGGTAAGCGCTGCCTTTTCAATGAGTGCCTTTCATGCCAATGCCTTGGCGAGCTGTGCCATGAATGCACTGGGTATGTGCTGCCCTTCAATGAATGTCTTGCCAACTTGGGTCACTGAGTGTGTGGCACCGGCACGCCACGCTTCTCGTCGTGGAGGCCACGCGCAGACTTCTCGGCAGCGCCACTAGCTGGTGCAGCATGCCGAGAAAGAAGCACGAGAGAGGAAGTGTGAAAGCGAAATTACACTGCAGTACACGTCTTGCCTATAACTATGTTTGCAGTGCGTTGTGTGGATATATTATTCATTGCTAACGCACAACTGTCGACAGTTGTCGTGAGATGGGTATTGCCACAATTTTTTTATAAATAAAGTTTACTACTGCTACTACTACTAATACTACTGCCTCCATGATCAATAGTGCACATGGTGCCGAAGCAAATTGGAATTTGAACTTGCTGATAGCATATCACGTGATCATATGTCACCTTGCGAAGCATTTCGTGATATGGCAGAGAGCCAAATCACCGAACGTTGCTACTTCTGGCTCGACGCTCGATCGCGTTTGCTCCGTAGACGTTACCAATGCGAGGACTGCTCCATCCGCGCGCCATGTGAATGCAAGCTGTGTATGACCTGATTCACAACACATGTCACATCACTGATTCATCGGTGAACACATTCATCGTGTGAATCCAGCTTTGTCAACATTGCCAGAGAAAAGGGAAACGGAGCCACTGGCCAAATATACGGAGTGGACGAGACGTGCATTTGCGAATAGAGACATTTTTTGAAAAGATTTGAGTGTTGTTGTATGCAGTTATTGCCATGAGTTATATGCACGGATTTCAGTTTTCTTTTCGGTGGCGGGGGGGGGGGGGGGGCTGCTGTATTTAGAGGTGCGCGGGTTACACGCAGTGGCAGGTTATATGCGGAAAAATACAGTGATGAATGGAAGAAGGAGGTTATTCATCTATCGGGACTGCAAATTATTTGGTAGTATGCTCAGTAAGAATATCTAACTCGTCTTTAAAGTGAGGACAGAGCCAAGTGATAACAATTAGAGATATTGGGTGTTTTGGCATGCAAAATGTATACCTCGGTTTGACTGGCAAGTCCCAAAAGTGCCAAATGTCACGGAATCGCACACCGGTAACCAGTGCATATTTTTACGGCTATCAAGGCAGTGCTTTGCCGCATGTTCTTCGGGTGACTTTGTTTACGCTCACCACCTGCTTGATTTTCATTACGCTGTTGTGGCCATATACTCTCAGGTAATTTTCATGAGGACAACTTGTGCGATTTTCGTGCAGCCCGAGTTTGTAAGTAATCATGCTCACATATAAAATTAGAAACATATGTCGCATTATGTTTGTATTACACATGTCTTTCCATTTTGTAAAGTTTAGTGCTTGCAAATTTACTTGGAATCTCTTGGTTGGACCAAGTATTTGAAATATTCGGCTCATTCGTTGTATCGTCTCATATGTTGTAGGTGTTTAGCTAGGTGGAATGTCATGCATGACATGCCATAGTCCTTAACACTCCTTGTTCTTTTTTGTCTGCACAGTGCTTGCCCGGCACATGCTATATCACATTACGGTAGGTACGCCGTCATATGGCAAATGTTGTGTCACAGTGGTGCTTCATATAATGACATGAATCAATACAACTCGCAACTGGGTCAGTAATGATTCAGCCTGGGTACGGTAGTGCAAGACAAGACGAGGACAAGGAAGACACTCGTCCTGTTTCTTTCTTTGTCCTCATCTTCTCTTGCGTCACCATACTCATAATGAACGTCAATGAAAGCACTTCACGCACACAAAACGAGAAAGCGCGAAATGCAACACTTGCCGAGCGAACTATGTTTTGTCCCATACCACTTGCACGCAGACCCATGCCTGTACATTACTCGTTTCGCCCACCACTTGGAGTTCGGAGACAAAACGCACGAGGTGTCAATGACTGCACTGCGCATGGTGCAACGCATGAAGCGGGACTGGATGCACACTGGTCGTCGGCCGTCGGGGCTGTGCGGTGCCGCGCTCCTCGTCGCCTCCCGGTTGCACGACTTCAACCGCACCATTCGCGACCTGGTGCGCATCGTCAAGGTGTGCGAGACCACCATTCGCAAAAGGTGAGGACCCCGACCCAAATTGGCAGGATGAATAGATTGTGTTCACATTATGTGCACTCGCCTCTACCCCATCATATGGTAATGGCTTCCTCAAAGTAACTTATTGTCCTGTGGAATGCAGTGTCGAAAGGACGGCACGACGAATGCAGGAACGACTCTGCGCTGCATCATGGCTATTGTTCGCTGTAGATAGTGAAACAGATCTAGAAGTGATACACTTGCTTTTTTAATCTCAGACTTCATCGTTGTTACTGTTACGCACCATCAGGTCGTTTTCGACTCTTGGTAACACCACGAATATATATTAATGCCAGTGAGATCTGTTTAAGGCAGTTTCTGCAAGCTTGTTGAGGTGCTTCCTTGTGGCCTGAAGATTCCTGTCTAATCAACTTGTGCACTGGCAATCTCGTTTTCTCTTGCCTTTTTTGCACCATTTTGTTGCTTTTACCTTTCGCCTTCCATGCAGTAATCTTATGTTTAAAAGAAAAGCTCACACACACACGCAAAAAGAATTTGCCATGCCATAAACAGTAGTAGTGCACATGTAAAAAAATTTTAAAATAGTGATATCAGAAGATTTGTATGCAAGCGTAGAGTATTGTGTAGTGTTGGAAAATGGCCTTGCAGCTACAGGGGCAGTCGCACGTGTTTATGAAATATGTGCATTACCAAATTGGGACATGATGCCATACAGCGCTAATATTTGGCATCTCTTGCTTTGCCATGTGTAACATTGTACTGTAGACAGGGGTGCCGAGGAAAGTGCTTTGTCGTGCAGGTTAACCGAGTTTGGAGAGACGCCGTCAAGTAAGCTGACCCTCGACGAGTTCATGACGATCGACCTAGAAGAAGAGCAAGACCCTCCCTGCTTCAAGGCAAGCCCGAGCACGCGCCCTTACAATTTTTGCTCCTGCTCCTACTGTTGTCTTTGCAAATCCTGCTGTGAGGTGTCATTCTTTATGGTTTTAGGTGTAGTATATGGAGGCATGAATCCTGAGGTGCAGGGCATCCGTGTTTGGCTACTATAGCCTCTTGAAGGCACTTTCGGTGTTTGCTTTCCTATACCTGGCACTTTCGTTGTTCGTTTTCCTATATCTAAAGGGGTTACTGTTGACTATAAAGATATAGGGATTTAGGAAGCGATATAGAGATTTAAGTTGTGAGTTGGGCTCGGCAGTATTTCCGCACGAAAGCATTGAGTGTGTCTGTCCCGTTCCTCCTGAATGTCCATGTGCTGTTAGCGCCACGTCGAATGCTTTCCTAGTAAAAGATGTACATTTCCTAGAAGGAAGACTGACATAGATTGATATCCTGTCATCTCGTGACATTGCGCAGGCAGCACGCAAGAAGCAGAAGCAGATATTGGAGGAACAGGGCCGCCTTGAGAAGGTGTCCGAGGAGATCTCCCAGCTGCAAAAGAAGATTGAGGCCGAGCTGGAGGACCGGCGGCGAAAGGTTCGCGGTCGTTTTGCGTCGCATGCCAGAGGTGAGGCCACCATTCACAGTTCCTTAAGGGCGAACTGCGGTGAAATTTCACTTTGGCTAAATTGGTTATACATAAGTGGAGGACAGGCGGCCCCATGTGCTGGTTCAAGTTCAGTGTGCTTCGATTTCGTTCCGGTTCAGATAAATAAAAATGTTTAACGGTTTATGCAACCCTGAACTGATTCATGAACCGGTTCGGCGCAGTAAACTTTATCTTATGCTGTAGGCAACGTGCTGCTCAGTGCTATCAACTAGTTTGCATGGTGCATGTGCACATTTTCTCAGAGAGGGAAGAAACTCTACAACAGAACAACGAAAATTTATAAGAGTGCTCGAATAGCAAAAATTTCAAATCGAATCAAATACGAATATTCGAGAAAAAAGGCAGTTGAATATGCAATCAAATATTGAATACTTACAATTTCTAAAAAGTGAAATGAAATGTTTTGGAAAGTCTGTTTGGCAACAAAAGTATTGTTTACATTATTTGATACATGTACACCTTCAGACAGTACGATCACATCTGGTCGACGATCACAAATGAAAGTGACCAAAAAAAGGAGCAGGACACTAAAAATGCATGTAGTAGAATGTAGTGCTCGTTGAAAGTGCCGTAGTGTCTGGCCATGTCTGACCTTCGCCAGAAGGGTGAAAGCAAGAGCTTACATGTCAAACACTACTGCTAGCATGTGTAAATTTGCCTGCATGCTACTCTGCATGGCGGAGGGATGAGGGATTGAAAAGCCCTAAGAGAGAGTTAATTACTGAGAATGCCTGTGTCCGCAAAGGGTGGGCTAAGCTTTTGTGCCCTGACAGCAGCATAGTTAACTTTTCTTTTGTTTCAAGTAATAACTATTGGACTGGTGGTGAGCGGCCTCTGGCATAAGATATAAAAATGCAGATTCGCATTGAATTACACCAATTAAAACTCCAAACTTCTAGTCCATAGCAGAGAAAGAAGCCAGCAAGGGATTATTTGCTCCGTTATTTGAATATTTAGAAACATTAGCTGGTGAGGACATGGAAATGCTTATGAACCATGAATAAGCACCATTTGTGCTACACACTGCAACATTCTTTCTTATGCAACTGCACGTGGCGCAGAGTCTTTCGATGAGTCACTTCGATGAGTCTTTCGACAGTCGACTTGTGTTTCAGAGGGGTGGAAGGGGCACGGGAGAGAGGCTGGCAGCGCAGTGAAAGTGCGTGGGGAAGCAGCGGTTCGCTTTTTTTTTCCTCTAAAATTTCGCTTTCAGTCTCTTTTCGGTGCAGACATTCAATAGCGAGATTGAATTGTTATAACCAATATCGCAGCATTGTAACATTATAGTAAGCGGTTTATTTTACCACAGAACACACAAAAGTTCAAGGGGCCACAGCTGCTCATTGTTATATATGAGTACTGTTGAAATGGGCCATGTTATAAGTAGGTCCGACTTCTACTGTCCAATTAAGATGTTTTTGATGTTGTCCCCTCTTTCGTTTTTTTGCATGCTGCTCTGTTATAATTGTCAATTATTACAAATAAAATTTATCAGCACTTAAATATTGTTATACAGCAGAACCTAGTTCATATGTCTTGGAAAAATATGTGAGAGAAAAATGTACTCACTGAGAAATGTGCGAGCCGAAGTATTAAACAATTTGCCAGACTCAGCTATTGCTGACATCTACGTAATGCGAAGCCTCGTGCGGATCGTTAAGGCACAAGACACCAACCTGCGTCGAGCTGGTGGTGCTCTGGTGGCCCGAGACGCATTTTGTTGTTTTCCTATTGCGTGTTGTTTTAGGAGGGCTGCGTCAGGGCTTTCAATCTGAGCAATTTGCGTATCTGGCAGCCTTGGCTCTGCTATGTTGCTGTACAGGCCCTTCCTCTAACAAAAGTCGACTTTGTTTTTGCTTTCATTCAGAGCGGTTGAGCGAGGAAGAGGAAAACCGAATATCGAACGAGTTCATCGTGGGAAACACCATGGAGACCATCAGTGCATGCCTGAACGATTCCCAGCAGAGCAACGAGGACTCTGCCGCATCGGGATCGGCCGTGGAGGACTCGCTTGCCGAGCGGTTAGCGCTACGGCAAGAACCAGATGACTCTGACCCGGACGAAGTCAAATCCGTTGACACAGAGAAGCCCAGGGAGCAGAGCGGTATCGTGACCTCTTTACGACCGACTGCCGCCACCTTGGGGCTGAAGGAAAGCATCGAGGAGTGCATGCGGGTCAGAGACTGTGTTGGTGGGTGCTGGTTCAGTTAATTCGCTTATTTGTCCCGAGACATTCTGGAAGTGTTCGCAGGTCGAAAAGTGCCGCAAACTACTTTTGACAGAATTTTGTTAGCTTCGTTGTTGCACTGCACGAAGACACCCAATTATAATTAAAGTGCATTTACCATGGGAAAAAGAAAGGATCAGATGATTTGTACGTCAGTTACAATCAGCCCATCATAAATCGCGAAAATAGGTTATGCATGTATACTTGGTTATTTTAATTTGGCAGCGCAACAACATGAACGGTACAAAAAGAACACGTTAAGCTTTATACAGTACCAAATTTTAAGAGTGTGTAGTTGATGCTGATAACGAACAGCAGTAGCATTACATGTAGTAGCAGCAGTATAGTAGTAGTAGCAGTATTAGTAGTACATGTACTTGGTAGTAGATGTGAAAATTGTTGGAAAGATTGCTGGAGGGTAAGCCTGTATCGATTGCTGAAACACTGTTCAACATCTACATTGCGAGAACACTTTAGCCTTACACTCTCGCACCTTTTTCATTGTAGAAACGACAGCAGAGTCCGGTGTTCTGGACTTAGAAGGATTGGATGACGAGGAACTTGATGCGGTGAGCTTCTCTTACAGTTGGCCTTTTGTATATTATGGAGGAATAACATGAAACGAAACGGAGCCTAGAGGCCTCTGTTTTGTATCCTGTATAAAACTCATTGATGTTCCAGTTGAACACTCTTCTGCACCTTATCTTCCATGCTTCTGATAAGTGTTAATTGGCACGTCAATGCATCTTGCCACAGATTTTGAGGACCCATTTCTGAAAATTGGAGCTAAGCAAAGGATTTCTGCTGAATGGATTTTATAACTTCACTACAGCTCTTCATTTCTGCAATGTGACATATGTTCTAATGTGACAAACTATAAAGTTAATTGGATAAATTTTGTTAATGAGCAAACATCACTGTACGATTTGTCTTACAAAGTAGTGTCTATCTCTGTAACCCGGGTGAAGAGGCAGAATATCAATGTTGACGACGGGAGATTTTTAATAAATCTGTTTCCATCAACACAGATAAACCAGTATAGTAACATTTCTCTGATTTCCTTTTCACTGGAGGCATTTAATTTTTTAGTAGCATCATATGACCATTGTTAAGAAAATATATGAAAGAACCCTAATTGGCTTGCATGTTCAAGGAACACTGAATTTTTGAAGGCTTTCTTCAATGCACAATGACCACGCTCTTTTTGTAGCTTCAACTTGCTTCATAGGCAACAGCAGGGGTGTACATTTCTTCTGTGATCAGCTTTACTCGGTGTAAAATATGTCTTGGTCAATGACCATGCATACTTAAGTTGGCAAGTTATCAGTTGTGTCCTACCAGTGTTGTTAGGCTGTGCTATGCACCATTCGCTTAAGTTTAAATGCGAATGAAAAGAAACTGATCAGGACACCCACTATGCGCAATTACATGCAAACACTGCAGCTGGTTTCTAAGCATAGTTTAGTCCTAAATGTACATTTTGGAGCCTGAATTATGCCACTATTACTAATGTGCAGACAAACCTGGAAACACAAGGGCACATTCTAGTGGTTGTCGATTTGTTTGCATTGGAGTTTATACTGAGACTACGTTGGTCAATGACCACAATTGCTTGGCTTGGTCGGTAACAGTTATCTCTTGCATAACTAGTGTTATTAAGTTGCACTAGTGTCTTCATTGTCTTTCACGTGCTGGCATTTGTAGCTTATTTTCCGTGTTTGTGTGTGCAGTACATCATGACAGACGCTGAGGTTCGACTCAAGACCAAGTTCTGGATGGAAACTCATGCAGAGTATCTCAAGGAGATGGAAGGTGCGCAATTGAAATTTGCAAAAAATTATTTTGTGGTATGTCTTTAGATGAGTTCAGGGCTAATGTGCATTGATCCTATGTGGGCATATCCTGATGACGTCTTTCTAAGGTTTAGATGGGGCATGTCGTGTGTGAGTACCATTGTGACATCCAATGTTTTAATATAACTTTTTTTTTTTTCAGAGAAAGAAGCAAGGAAAGCATTGGAAGCAGAAGAGAACGCCAACAAGCCAGAGACCAAAAAGGTTGGTTTAAATTAAGTGGCAGCTTCAGGCCACATACAGTGGACTCCTTTCCAGGCAAACTACAGTCGATTTCCCAATTTACAATCACGCTTGATGCGAATTTTGGGCTCAGGGCAGTCTCGGCCATAATCTGCTAGGCAAAGCGCGTTCATTTAAGGGTGATATGCGCATAATATTTAGACACAGCGGTTCATACAAAATAATCAAACTCAACTCCAGCTGACACCCGTGTAATACGAAGCATGCCTGCTTTGATAGAGAATCTGTGTTATGAATAACTTAAGGATTCTGCAGTGAATGGTTAATGCGTTTGCAAGGTGTGTATCCTATGGTTATGTCTATGTACATATATACATGTGTAATGAAGCAGACGCGCCCCTGTGTATGTGCCGTCTGAAGAGGAAGACGAAGGGCCGTGCCGTGATCTCGAGCGACCCCGTGCTTCGGACAGCCCTTGCAGTGCCTTGTTTTGCCTAGCGTTTCACAACGTCGTGAACGAGAATAAACCTCATCGCATTTGGTGGAGGTTGCTGAGATCCTTCGCCTCGTCCTGGAGCTCCGCACTCGAACCCTGCCAACAAGATCGCCTTCCACTATGCCTGATCCCGCCACCTCGTTGCCCGCCCCACCGGCTGCCACTGTCATCTGCGCTGGCGTCCCTCGTCAGCGCGACCCACCCATTTTCAGTGGGACCGCCGAACACGACATGGAAGACTGGCTCTCATCGTACGAACGTGTAAGTGCCCATAACCGATGGGATGACCAGTCTAAGCTGACCAACGTGCCGTTCTACCTCGCCGACGTAGCCAAACTTTGGTTCTTCAACCACGAATCAGACTTTACAAGCTGGTCCGCCTTTAAGACTCTGTTTGCCGAAGTGTTTGATCGCCCAGCTGTGCGTACGCTACGCGCTGAACAGCGTCTGCGCCAGCGCGCACAGCAGCCTGGAGAAACATTCCCCAGCTACATCGAGGATGTTCTCGATTTGTGCAAGCGGGTCAATCCCAGCATGTCAGAGGATGACAAGATCAAACACATCCTCAAGGGCATCGAGGACAGCGCATTCCAGATGTTGCTGGCCAAAGGCCCAACTAGCGTATCCGTCCTCATTAACCTCTGCCAGAGCTTTGACGAGCTGCGCCGCCAACGTTCCATCGCCCGCCAGAACATCCAGCACGCCGATTCCGTCTCCAGCATCGCGGTTTCTACCGAATTCACCAACTCGACCCTCTCGCAGCATATCAAAGATTTTATCCGTGAAGAGGTGGCCAGGCAGCTCTCGCTGCTGCCTCACAGTGACGCACCTACGGCAGCTTTGCCTCCAACGCTGCAGGAAGCCATCCGAAATCACATATCTGAAGCGCTTCCTGCAGCTCCTACAACCCCCCCATCCAACCCTATGAGTGTGCCGCTGGCCCATACCAACTTTGCCAACCACCCTACGTCGCTGCCGCTCAGTTATGCAGCCGTGGTTGCACGGCCACCTGTGCAGACCGCTTCCTTTCCATCGCCCATGAATCCGGCTTCATTTCAAGTTGCCCGACCGTCACCACACTTTTTTCGTCCCACCGAGACGTGGCGCACTCAAGACAACCGGCCTATCTGCTTCGCCTGCGGCATTGCTGGCCATGTGGCACGCTTCTGTCGCCGACGCGCCTCAACTGCGTGTACCAGCTTTGACAGGCCCCGCTACGCACCACAATACGCCGCCACGCCTCCATTATCACCGCGACGTCTCGACACTGATCGCCGGTTGGAAACTCGGCGTTCCCCTTCCCCCCGTCGGCGTTCGATTTCGCCCCTGCGTCGTCGAGTTCCCACTGAAGAGGGAAACTGACTGCTGCAGTTCCTGAGGCAAGAACTGCAAATACGTTGATTTTCTCAAGACCTCAATCTTCGCCGCAAAATGTAATTACCGTTTTTGTAGAGGGAGTACCAGCAGTGGCACTAGTCGATACCGGAGCAGCCGTTTCCGTCATTCACGAGGGCCTTTGCCGCAAGCTACGAAAAGTGACTACAGCTCGCTCTGGCCTGGTGCTCGCCACTGCCAGCGCGCAGCAAATACACCCTTCAGCTGTATGCACGGCCCGTGTTGTCATCAACGACGTTCTGTACATAATCGAGTGTTTCATGCTACCATCGTGCTCTCACGACCTCATCATTGGTTGGGATTTCCTGTCACGTCATCATGCTGTCATTGACTGTTCACGTGCAGAAGTGTCGCTTTTACCACTATGTGAATCACTGCCGACCAGCTCTCCTCACTTTGCCGACAAACTCACTGTTGATGCCGACACAACCGTACCTCCTGAGTCGTCGATGGCTGTTGTCTTGTCGTCTGATTCTGCATCTGACGCCACCGTAGTGTTCACGCTGTCCGATGTGTTTGCTCAACGCAAGGGCATTGTTCTTCCGTTTGCCGTGCTTACTGTAACCTCTGGCTCAACTGTGATGCTGGTCACCAACTACTACCAGTACCCGATCAGCCTACTGCGTGGAGAGACGGTAGGATACTTTCAAGCGGTCGACTACGTCGACGACTTCGATGTTCCTGCCGCCTCCCTCCGTCACCTTGACGCCATCGCTTCGGTCTCCGGCTCATCACCTTCAGTGGGTTTTGACAAAGCCATCGACCCTGCACTTTCCCCATCTCATCGCCGCCAACTTCTCGCTCTCCTTCACAAGTTTGTCTCTTCTTTCGACTGTCATCAGACGTCACTGGGCCGTGCCACCGGTGTTTCTCACATCATCGACACTGGTTCCCACTCCCCCTTGCGACAGCGCCCGTATCGTGTCTCTGCCGAAGAGCGCCGAATCATCACGGAGCACGTGGACGACATGCTCCAACGTAAAGTCATCCGTCCCTCTCAAAGTCCTTGGTCTTCACCTGTCGTATTGGTGAGGAAAAAAGATGGCTCCATTCGCTTTTGTGTCGACTACAGACGCCTAAACAAGATAACGAGGAAAGACGTTTATCCTCTGCCTCGAATCGATGACGCTCTCGACTGTTTACAAGGCGCAGAATACTTCAGTTCCTTGGATCTGCGCTCCGGGTACTGGCAAGTTCCCATGGCCAAGCCTGACCGTCCGAAAACCACATTCGTTACACCCGATGGCCTCTACGAATTTAACGTCATGCCCTTCGGGTTGTGCAACGCGCCTGCTACTTTTGAGCGTATGATCGACACCATCCTTCGTGGCCACAAATGGAAGACCTGTTTATGTTACCTCGACGACATCGTCGTCTTCTCAACCGATTTTCCGACGCACCTCGCTCGCCTGCATGACATTCTGACCTGTCTCGCCTCTGCCGGTCTACAGCTTAACCTCAAAAAGTGCCGCTTTGCTGCAAGCAAGCTAACCATATTGGGTCACGTTATCTCAAAAGACGGCGTCCTCCCGGATCCAGACAAGCTCCGCGCTGTTGCAGAGTTCCCAAGGCCCACGTCTATCAAAACCCTCCGAAGTTTTATTGGCTTATGTTCTTATTTTCGTCGCTTCGTACGCAATTTCGCATCCATCATGGCGCCTTTGACAAGTTTACTTTCCGCCAGTAACGGCATAGCAGCATGGTCACCTGAATGTGATGCAGCATTTCAGCAATTGCGCCACTTGTTGACCTCACCACCGATTCTTCGCCACTACGACCCTGATGCTCCCACGGAAGTCCATACTGACGCCAGCGGAGTTGGCCTTGGCGCGGTCTTAGCGCAACGGAAAGCTGGCTATGATGAATACGTCGTCGCTTATGCGAGCCGTACTCTAAAGAAAGCAGAATTAAATTACTCCGTCACAGAAAAGGAGTGTCCAGCGATCATCTGGGCATTAAGCAAGTATCGCCCATACCTTTACGGCCGTTCTTTCGCCGTTGTTACTGACCACCATGCCCTTTGTTGGCTTTCTTCCTTGAAAGACCCGTCTGGACGCTTGGGACGTTGGGCGCTTCGCTTGCAAGAGTACGACATCCGCGTCATGTACCGCTCTGGTCGCAAGCACTCCGACGCTGATGCGCTCTCTCGCTCCCCACTGACGCCTGATTTGGCGTCGTTGTCAGCTTCCTCGTCCACCCTGTCACCGTTCACCATCCCTGACATGCTCACAGAGCAGCGCAAGGACCCATCCCTTGCAATGTTACTCGACTACCTTGCTGCTCCGTCTGATGTCCCTTCGACACGAGCACTGCGTCGCCAAGCAACCCACTTCTCAGTGCGGGACAACATTCTATATCGCCGAAACTACATGCCCGACGGACGCAAATGGCTCCTCGCTATACCTCGTCATATGCGCTCTGACGTCTGCGCGTCTTTTCACGCTGACCCCCTAAGCGCTCATGCCGGCGTCCTCAAAACTTACACAAGGTTGCGTCAGCGCTATTATTGGAGAGGCATGTACAACTTTGTGCAAAAGTACATTCAGTCTTGCACTACATGCCAACAAAGCAAAACACCTACACAGCGTTTCACAGGACCGTTGCAGCCGCTGCCATGCCCGTCTCGTCCGTTCGACCGCGTCGGCATCGACCTCTACGGCCCGTTTCCATGCAGCGGGCGTGGAAATCGGTGGATTATTGTCGGCGTAGATCACCTTACTCGCTACGCTGAGACTGCAGCACTGCCAGCAGCGACCGCCCGTGACGTTGGTTTTTTCATCCTTCGCAATTTTGTCCTTCGCCACGGTGCTCCCCGAGAATTACTGAGTGATAGGGGCCGTGTCTTCCTGTCGGAGGGCATCCAAGCCCTCCTCGCTGAGTGCAGGATAATTCATCGCAAATCGACCGCGTACCATCCCCAAACCAACGGTCTTACTGAGCGCTTCAATCGCACACTTGGCGACATGTTGCGGATGTATATTTCATCCGACCACTCCAACTGGGACACCGTACTCCCCTTTGTTGCGTTCGCGTACAACACCGCGACGCAAGCGACCACCGGCTTTTCCCCCTTTTTCCTTGTGTATGGCCGTGAGCCATCATGCCCTTTGGACACCATACTGCCGTACCAACCTGACGCTACAGAGTATACTCCGCTTTCCGAAGTCGCCAAATATGCTGAAGATTGCCGTCAGCTGGCACGTGCCCTGACTAGTGAGACTCAAGAACGTCAAAAGACAAGACATGACCGTGCTCATCAACCACCGCCCAACTTTGTTCCTGGTTCACTTGTGTGGCTTTGGATACCAGCCAACATTCCTGGCCTTTCTTCCAAACTCCTGGCGCGTTATCACGGTCCATACCGTATAATCGAGGCCACTTCACCGGTCAACTACATCGTCGAGCCGCTCACCGTGTCACCAGACCTGCGTCGTCGTGGGCGAGAGACAGTACATGTCAACCGCCTGAAACCGTACTACGACCCGCTCATCTTCTCCGCGCCCTGAGTCGCCAGGATGGCTACGCTTAGCTCCCGGGGCATTGTAATGAAGCAGACGCGCCCCTGTGTATGTGCCGTCTGAAGAGGAAGACGAAGGGCCGTGCCGTGATCTCGAGCGACCCCGTGCTTCGGACAGCCCTTGCAGTGCCTTGTTTTGCCTAGCGTTCCACAACGTCGTGAACGAGAATAAACCTCATCGCACATGTAATATGTATATATGTATGGGCACATAACCCAGTGGCATTGGGTGTATCTCTAGAAATTTGCAAGCACTTAGTGCAAAATGAGTGCAGCGTGTTTCTTAAGGGTGTTCTGGGAGCAACCTGGGCAGAGTCGGGCTGCGCACGAGCGAATCCTCGCAATATTAGAAGTTTAGTGGCCTTTTTAAGTGTAAATCAATCCTTGTGTATGCTGAAATGAATGTTCTTATTTCAGCTGACCAACAAAAGTGATTCATGTGTACGGGTCCTTTATTAAAGATTAAGATGTCAGTGCCTAGATATCGGGGAAGTTGACGTCAGCCGCACGTGTCCATATTATTTCATGTTTCACGAAAGAGGCCAGATACCTATTGAAGAAAGCTATGTAGAACCCGTCAAGAATTCGTTGCATTAACATTTCTGAGTTGGCAACCCAACAATGAAAACAAAAGCACCGACAGGTGTGACAAGCAAATTTTGCTGATGGTTAAGACGCTAATTACCCTCGACATTCCATGCTGTGCATTCAGCAGTGGCTACATTCTGGCACAACGCAAGCATGAAGGTTTATGCCCTTCAGGAGGGTCCCCTTGACAACATCGAGAACGTAAAGGTCCAGTAAACTCAAGGATTTCAACTAAACAGAATAACCCCAAATATACATGAATGCCCCACCTTTACTGTGGCACTGTCTTTGTGCTTTGCTGTGGATCATACAAATTTCAGAGGGCATGAATGTTTTTTTTAAGTACTTTGAAACTCATGTCATCGAGATTATGCTGTATGTTAAGCCGAGCTGCCTGACAGGCTAAACGTTTTAAACCTAGTTTACTGGGGTGTTGGTCATCAGTGGGTCACAGCAATATTCTGCCTGTGTGATGGTGCAGGGATTTTTTTTTTCAATGCTCAAGCTGCATATGTCCTAGAAATCAACGAAGAGAAAAAGTTTTTTTTTGTTTCTGATCCGGCGCATCATGGTGTCTTCACTCTGCATGTTGAAGCTTCAAAGGAGAACGACTCCCGGTTGACTTATTGGTAGGTTACAGGGGAGCGGCCCACTGGCGGTTCATGGCACATAGATCTCGAGCCTACAAAAAAAGAAACGCAGGCACAGTGAACATAATTTGTATCTGGTTAGGCTTCTCATTGAGTAACACCGCTCTTGGCTCGTTAGCCAAACTTCTTGTAACGTGAATGGGTTGTCAAAATCACTTCGACTTCATTTGCATTAAGCTGCTAAGGAGGAGCATAACCATCACTCCACTGCCAAGTCAACTAAGCGGCATGTCACGATGCACCCACTTGGACCCGCTGCGGTCGCAATGTAAAAGCACTTTAGGTGCTTGTTAAAAGGCACCAGGTGTTCGATGTTAATTTAAAGCACATCACTATAGCGTCTTTAATAGCTCCTGTGTTGCTTCAGGATGTCAATCCCAAACAGTCAGTCATGCACTCGGCTTATTTGTCCTTTCACAGCCAATCTGACCGCACACCACTGGAGTATGTGGCAAACGCCTATCAACAGTGCAAAATGAACAGTTTTCTGCAGTGCCTGATCACGGGAAGTGAACGCAATGAACAGTAAGAGGTGCTAAGCTAAAACACTGATGCAGGTTATTTAGACCTTTGTTCTCTAGTGGCATCTTACTCTTCCCAGAATTCCTTGTAAAATCAGGAACATAGAGAAACACACAGTGCTGTCTGTTTTCGGCCATCGGCACAAGCCGCGTTGGTGTTCCTTCGTTTTGTTGATCGCTTTGGTGTCCTTCCAGCGCAAGCGCAGAAAGAGGGCACCTATCCAAGCCAACACTGCAGGCGAAGCGATTGAGAAGATGCTCCAGGAGAAGCGCATCTCCAACAAGATCAACTACGACGTCCTCAAGAGCCTCAACAGTGACATGGGCTTCCCCTCCAGCGAACCACAGCAGCAGAACGCCCAGGTGAGGCAGCAGCGCTCTTTCCCAGGTAGCAGCAGCTGGAAACGACATGGAACAAATGGCATGACCAATAGATGGACTGGTCCTTGCCGTCATGCCATTTCTGTGGCGTTGCTCTCGGTCATTCGCTACTGTGCTCCGGGCCCAAGTATGCGCCACTTTGAAGCTCCTTGCTAGCAAAGCTGGGCTTTACTGCCATTTGTATTTTCAGCTGACCAGCGCATGTTTCAAAAGAACTAACATGGAAGAATAGTGTTGATAGCTGGGTGAGCTGGTACAAATACATTAACAGAAACTGCGCGACAAGACAGGACACATGGTAGTGAGAAGGAGACAGACAAGCACAAAGTTACAACCGAGTTTATTGAAAGAAAACCTTATGTCTGTGTATGGCCAGAATTTCCTGTCATCCTCACAGCTACAAAGGTATAAATATGCAAAAAAAAAACAAGCTTAAGTAGACAACAGCATGATTTCATGTTCTTGTGGTAAGTTCAAGCTGAACTTATTCATAAAGTTCATGAATATTTCTGTTTGTTTCTGCCACACACAGATCATTCCAGCTGCAACTGTAGGCGGCATCCTTGCAAAACAAAGTCTGAAATGTTTAATAGTCTGCATCTAAAGCAATAAGGCATTTTGTAGTCTTTTTTCACAAATCTTTATTATATTTCTGGTGTTGTTGTATTTTTCACATTTTTAGGTTGGCAGGTCTCGATTTCTAGGGTTCCTTCATGTTAATTTTAAGAGAAGTGTGCGCTATCTATGTTTCATATAAATGGGCTAGACTGTATTTTCTTCCTGATGTAGCTTTATTGGTTTTTTTTTCTTTCTTTCTTTCTTTCGCAGCAGCAGCCATCGGCCAGTGAGGCAGACAAAAGCGAAACACAGTCGGTTGTTTCTGAGCCATCCAAAAAGAGAAGTCGCAGAGAGAAGCCGATCTCGGACAGTGCGTTCAGTGCACTGATGTCAACGGTCAAGTCAATTGCTATGTACGTTTGTGCACCGTTTTTCAAATTGAGGGGAGGGCGTGGATTGTTTTCCGAGTTAGGGAGAGGCCTGACATGCTGCCAGGAAGTGGCACCATATTCACAACCTGACAAATCTGTTAGGTTGGGCAAGTTATCTACTGGAAAAGATTTAATCAACAACCAAAACTTCAGTGTGGGAAAAAAAAAAGAATGTTGACGTAAGAGTGTGGCAAGTACAGTAGAATTTCGGTAATTTCAGTGATGTGATCGTGCCTGATACAAATTTCGGGATGATATGAATTTTCAAAAAGCCCCGGCCCGAGGTCATTAGTGTACAATGTGCTAAATTTGTAATGTTGTGAACCACGTTTTGCATTGCTGCAGATGATACGAATGATCGAGCCAGCGAGCTGGCCTCGGCATGCTGGTAGCCCTAGACAGTGACTGTTGTCAGGCCGGCAGAGCGGCTGCAGCGGCGCGCCGGTTGCATTCTTGTTACCAGGGTGGCCTATGTCACTTCACCTCAATTATCCTCCTCCTCTGTCCCCCCCACCAAAGGAAATAGAAAAAGAAAGACACTTCCTTATTGCAGTATCATGCAATTTTTCGACCTTTTCAAGGACATTGTACCTTTATCAGGAGCCGGCAAACACACCTGACCCAGTCTTGCCGCATTAGCGAGATGCTGCATTAGCTGCCACCAAGAAAAGTAAACAGATTTCTTTATCTTGCGCAAATAATGTCCTTATCAGAATCAAGAAGCAGCTAAAATGCAGCAGTGCAAGAAACTCGATATAACCAGGCAGTTCTTGAAACTTTGGCCTAGAAATATGTGAAGTGCACAGCTCGCTGCTGCCAAAACGCTCACAAAACAAGCGCGCCAGCAATTCAAATTCGCATCAGAAGATAGGGGCGCTACCTGCATGCCACGTGATTGCAGTAAAGAATTACAGTGCTAGTTTTCCATGTTCACACATGCTTCTATTTCTGCATGGAGAAATACAGCGCTGTGGCCATCTGAATGTCGTCCTTATGGTGAGGATAGCGGCGCTGCGTCAACAGAAAGTCGTACTCACGTAATCAGTGGTATGATGGCACTTCCTGAAGCCTGATTTTCCTCGATTTTGAAGAGAGAACACTAAAGAAGTGCAATTGTCTCAAATTATGCTGCATGCTTATTTGAAATACTTCACCATGAGATAAAGGAAGGTCTTACGATTGTGGGGAAAAGGTTAAGAAATAGACATGGAGGAAAGAAACAATATAGGAGAGGCCCTGACGTCCTGAATAGGAATGCCCTGACTGACGTAGCTTTTGCTCCAACTTGAAGTATTAGAGAACTATTTAAAAATACTACTTCTTACGTATAGTGGCTGTGTGAATGATTAGAACACCAAATCAAATTGGACGATATTCGGTTTATTATTCGAAGCTTTCAAACATTCATGCACCCCTATTTACTAAAGTGAACTGATGTTTCTGTATGAACTCTACCTCCTCTTCAAGGATCTATACAGTGGCACAGGGACGGCATATTTTTAGATTGCTGGTTGTTTTCTATCGCTGTGGAACCAGCCATGCTCTCTACAGCTGACATGAGGGCCCACCTTGCTTGGGTCCTCGGTCTTGGGTCCTGCTCCTAACTTATGCTTGACCATGCTGGATTCAGTTAAAGTTGCTGGTATTCACGGACCTACTTTTTTGGTTAAAATGTAGCGAATGCAGGAAATAAATATATATTCAGGATGAGTAATTTTATCCCTTGTCCTTGATTATCTGCTGCAATTCTTATTTTTCTACAGGAGCCAACAGAAGGCTAACGCTGATGTCATCTCTGATGATGAGGTGAGTACAGTTGGCGCTCACCTCTGGCATGCTTCACGAGGAAAATTAAACCTGCCACTACTGGCTGTGTGATTTGAATACTTTTGAATACCTTGTATTCAAAACATAGTTTGTTCAATTTTCTGTATGTTAATCTCACTGGTATGGCCAGTGACATGCACGAGTTGACTTGTCACCGGTTTTCTTTTAAATTAAATATGGGGTTTGACATGCCAAAACCACTTCCTGATTATGAGGCATGCCATAGTGGAGGACTCCGAAAATTTCGACCACCTGGGGTTCTTTAACGTGCACCTAAATTTAAGTACGCGGGTGTTTTCGCATTTTGCTTCCATCGAAATGCGGCCACTGTGGCGGGGATTCGATCCCGCGACCCCGTGCTCTGCTGCCCAACACGATAGCCACTGAGCAACCACAGCGAGTACCAGTTTTCTTTTATAAAATGGGAACACAATGTGGCAAGCATGAAACACAGAAACAAATTGCAAACATGGAACATTGAAGAATCAAAACATCAGGTGCCATGTAGAACATAGTTGAAGTTGAAGTTACATACAGGCTTGCCTCTGGACCCTCACTGTGCCATCGCACAGAAAGGACATGGGCGTAACAAAAACAAGATGCATACTTTAAATGGTGTCATCATCGCCACCTTTAGTGTCGGCTAACTTATGTCCGCTGCAGGTCGCTGTCCGCTGTGTCGGCTCACTCTATGCTTTGCCTGCAAATACTATTCTAATGTTGTTGCTTCATCTAATCTTCTACCACAGCCAACTGCATTTCCCTTCCCTTGACACCAGTGTTATCACTCTAACCATCATCATCAGCAGCAGCCTAATTTATGTCCTTTGCAGGACAAAGACATGTCCCAGCAGTATCCAATTACGCTCCTGTCTTTCGTCAGCCAACCCCCATCCTACAGCTGCAAATTTCCTAATTTCATTATGCCACCTGGCTCTCTGTTGTCCTCAATTGCGTGCACTTTCCTTTCCTTGACACCCTGTTTTGTCACTCCACTAAAACACCACTTATCTGCTCTTCAAATTACATGGCCTGCCCAACTCCTTTTTTTTTCTCTCTCTTATTGTCAATCAGAATATCGGCTAATAGCCATTTGGTCTGTAATCCACACCGCTGTTTGCCTCTGTCTTAAAGGGACCCTGAAACGGTTTTGATGATTGTGTACTAGAGCACCGAGTCGGTAGGGTAGGTCTTTCTGAACATTGAGAGACATATTTAAGAGGTCTTCATAAAGTACGTAGAATTTATTACAAGGTTTTAAAGATGTGCATCACTACCAATCAGGGCAGCGCCGCTCTCCTGAGTTTTCAGCTGCCCTGTCTCTTGCTACGTAGCGGGTGTGCGTGACGTCAGTCGGGCGAGCTATCCGCTTGACTACCTGTACAACGTCATTGCGAATGCTAGAAACAAATTACTTTGTGAAGCTAATTTTCAATAGCATAGACATGCATGAAAATTTGCGTGCCCTACAGAATAAATACACAAAAGCAATAAATATACAGTCGACTCTCATTGCAACAGACTCTGATAATCCGACAAAAAATGTCCGTTTTATCCGAAGTCCATAATATCTAAAAGCCCCCACTTCCGAAATTTTGGTCGCGATCTGTAACAACGTTATTGCAAAGAGTGAGTGACAAACATCCAAAGGAAGAAAAATAAAGAAAAAAAAGAAAAGAAAAAAGTTGCAGTTTCACCCGAGAGGCTAAGCATCGATGGCGATAGCAAATTAGTAGACAGCTATGCAAAGTAAGGATAGTAGTTTTATCGGCCATATAAAGTTGTAAATATTGGCTTACTAACTAAAGTAACAAGCACAGTGTTTTGTGCGCAAAGGTAAACATGAAAACATCTTGCTTGATGACTGCGGAAAGTTGCTGTCAAAATGTTGGAGTGAGGAAGCGCGATAGTAGCAGCGAGCGAATTGACCTTCGTGCTGTCTCTCGCTTCAATGTGAACTAAACTTCGACAGCACAGCACATGCGAAGCTACCGGCACTGGGCACACTTTGTCCACATCGCAGATAACTTTCAAGACACGGCGCCCATGGGGGCACACACTTTGTCCACATCGCAGATCTCTCTCAAGATATGGCACCTGCACGGCCATGCCGTAAGCAGCAGCCGCCGGAGTAGAATCCCCTCTCCCTTGCCTCCCCCACCCCTGTGCCTCGCGCGAAAGAAGACAGCACTCTGCCCCCATTTGATATTCAGCCACGGTCGTCGGCTGACCCTCGCAAGTCAGTTGCCAGCCCTTGTCGTCACATCAAAAGTCCGTTATATATGCCTGATTTTTACGAAAATGGCTGCTAATTTCCTCGCTGTAGCCGATAGTTCGTTGTAACACAGTCCATTAAAAGCTAACTTCGTTACATTAATAAAATAGGTAGAGCAAACTAAGGTTGAAATATGGTCCATTACATCCAAAAGTCTGTTGTACACAGGTCCATTGTAGTGAGCATAGACTATATATGCGTTTCTTCAAACAAACGACCCCTTTCTGCCTGAGAATGTGGATCGACTGCTGCATTTCTGGCAATGAGGCAGCCCATGGGACAGGGAGGGGTTCTCAATGAAAATATCAGCAATGATGTCATCATTGGCGGCAGGTGTGCGCAGGGGGATAAACTGTAGCGATCACCTGCAGTTTTGAAAAGAAGGCCACTTTTAGCGGTAACCGCAGGATCTGCATTGTTCAGAGAGCTAGGTTCTGTGTATAATTTGCCTCGAATGGTAGCAAAAGAAAATCCTAAAAAGCCAAGACCCAGAAAAGTTGTGAGGGCAATCAAACGTGCCTTACGATGTGTCAACACGTTCGCCAGAAAGTTGCCGTCTTGAATTTAACTTTAGCACAGTGGTACCGTCTCTGCTTCCCAGTCTAAAACTGTGGGTTCAATTCCTGATGTTGGTTGCATCTTTCTTTCTCCCTAATTCCCCCCCCCCCTTTTTTTTAAATTCTAGAATAGAAGAAACATTATGAATAGCCCATTTCACCACATTAACAAGTTAGTGTTAGGTCTAGCTTAACTGTAGCAGCACTTTCTTAACTTCCCTTTACTGCTGACGACTACAAAGAACCCTCATGAGTGTGATACAGAGACGATCGTAAACGTATGTGTACAGTTACATCTTATCAGGCTATTATCAAGCCCCAATAATACCATAAACGGCTGCTTTCTAGTTTGTACATTGGATATACACTTGCAGCAATGCAGGAAATGCCCGGCGGGGTCAGCCTTCTTTTTTTCTTTATGTAGAGCAAGCCGGTGAACATTGCATGTCATGCCGCTGCATCTTCATCTGTCGCGCGAAATTCACTCCTTGTAGTCTCGCTTAACAAGGAAAGCTGTGTGGGGAAAACTCATAGCAACACGCTCGGTTGAAATAAAATGGAAGTAGATATCGCTTGCATCACCACTTGAAGGAGGCGGAACATAGCAATGGCCTCCTGGTGTGAAAGTTGAGGGGTAACGCTGTGGCTTGAGACGAGGCTAATGTTTAGCCACTTGAACCTGTTTTATTACAGCGCGCTGACACAAAACTCCCGTGAGAAAGCATTTCTTGAGAGCAGCGCTGCCAGCTAGAGGGCAATTTCCCAGATCAAGGTAGTTTTCAGGTCTATGTGAGAATAGGGAGGCCTTGCTAGTTTTAAGAAAATTTTGGGCTCCGTATATAGCTGGAATTTTATAGGTAGCTTGCATTTCTTTACGAGATGACATCGTATATCTGCAGCTTTGGATACATTTGGGTTATTCCCTCCAGCCGTTTGGCGGTTTGTTGTGCGATCATCTGGCAGCACTGAAGTACTCTAACAACTTCTTTCGGCGAAAATTTGAAGAAAAAAAATATTAAAGCTTTATCATTTCCTGATGAGGCACATTACGTCTAAGCCAATGATGGGGTTTCATTCGGGAATTTGGATCTCCCGGTAACACTTCACCTAGCCAATTTGATTTACCCATGTTTTTAGTCTGCAGAACAAATTTTTGCGAAATTCACGCGATTTGTAAAGATAATGTAATAATATTTCTCATCGTAAAAGTAGAAGTGATGAAGAAAACAATGAATATTTAGTACTATATAGTTATGTGGGCAAGCGAGGGAATATTCGGCAGGAATAAGAAAATTTCAGGCATCCGGGAATTAAAATTCTGACTTTCTGTGTTGGCAGCCCTGCTTGAGAGATATCCTCTATGTCAAGGCACACAACATAAACCATTTCAGGAACCTTTTAATGTTACGACTACCACTTCTCGATACATTACTGGTTGAGGTTGCTTAGTGGCTTTGACATTGTGCTGCTAAGCCCAAGGGCGCTGGATTAAATCCTGGCTGTGGTGGTCGCATTTTGAAGGGGGAAATACGCAAAAGCACCCGTGCACCACGCATTGGGTGCACGTTGAAGAATCCCAAGTTGTAAAAATTAATCCAGTCACTCACTATAGCTCTCAATCTTCTTTCCTATCCTCAAAATTTGGGCCCCATATGTCAGTTACTATAATGGACCACCAATGATCTGTGCATTATACAAACTATTCAGAAGCCCTTCTTCCTTTTGATTTGAGCTTGAATGTTTCGCCTGCCCATGTTTGCTTTCTAATTTAAATCTATCTCTATCTATATATTTATACTGTCTTTGTTATTGCTTTTTCCAATATCCTATCCTTTTTGTCTTTAAGCACTATGCCTACCATTTTCCATGCTTTTGCTTCATTATGCTGCATAAACGATAATATATATAGTAGTAGTGACAAAAAAATGAAACACTTTTGGGTACTTAACTCTCTCTTCTTACCATATCATCTTTCATGCTCATATACCTTGCTTCAGTTTCAAGTGCAGCTTATGACATACGACCAACTGAGCCCTACGGCTGCAGTGTTAAAGAGCATAGAAAATAGGGCAAGTTGATTCAGATTCATGGCGACACTGATGTAGCCATTCGTACCACCTAGGCACTGCAGCAAATGACAGCAGTGCTGATGGCTCTAAGGGGATCTGTGGTCTGAAAAATAAAGTCTGTAGCGTGTTGCCATGAGCGCTATATCTTCTTTCAGCCTCCGCTTACTTGTAGCGGACCAGTATTTCGCATGCTCACGCTTCTATCTCTGATGCTTAACTTTCTGCACTACCACCAAGTGCAAGGAACACTGGTTTTCATTTACTCAATGCTCCTCGGTTCTAGGCTCATTACGACTAACAGTGCAGCAAATACGAGGACGAACAACACCGCTCAAGCACCGATAACACTAGCGGCGCTGCAAAGATGAAGACGATCGACAGCAAAAGTGCTGGCATCAGTGTTTGCTGCTCTGATAGTGTCACGTTGTGCTGTCAGGTGCAGGCTACTTTGGCACACCTGTGCCCGGCTGCCCAGTTGTGTGTGCAGCCGATGCCTCTTTTTGCTTGCACAGCGAATTTCTTTTAGGGAGAAAGGTTTGGATTTTATAAAATGGGTTTGGCTTTTGTCTTGTTTGGGAAACAGGACCTTGGAGATCCAGCTCCACAGCCTGCTGCTGTGGATGACGTGACTGCCATGAAAGAACTAGAAGAAGAGCTTGAATTCCAAGGTATGCGCCATCATTTCAACCGACCATGTCTTTCTTGTTCATGAGGCTTTCAATGTGGCTTTGGCCATGGCCCTGTCTGAATAGCAAGACGTGAGAGACAAAAGGTGCTGCCTACTTTGCAGCATTAGAAATCTGTCCAGGCAGCTATTGATGTGTCTGCGTGTGCATCGAAATCTTGCATGTGCAAAGTAGTGGTAGTAGCAATTGCACATTCATGCGTTGTAGGTGATGTTTACGGAATTTCAATATTCAGCTTTTGGTGTGGAGGCAGAATATCGTCAACATGTTTCCTTAATTTTCTTCAAAATTTTATACATTTCTGGCAACATTGACCAAAATATATTTGAGTTCCTAAATAAAGAAATATGCTTGCAACACACCCCACAATTTACTTTCTTCATTTAACTGTGATGCATTTTATTGAAGTCAGTGCAGTGGTTGCCCCGTTCACCCACCTTTGGGTGATCATTCACCCACCCTCACGTGCCTTAGTCGCACAAGTTGGGTGACTGGGCATATCGCAGTGTGGAATTGCACTTGCCACTCGTATGGCTCATAGGAGGGGTTCACCTCTGTGCTTTTCTAATTTCACTTGTCAGCGATGGCATGCATGCAAGTGCTCTCCAGTTGTCGGATGAACGGATAACTTAAAATTTTTTTCTTCAACTTTCAATGCAGACGAAGAAGAGGAGGAGGAGGAAGAAGAGGAGGAGGATGACAAGGAGTACCACCTGAGTGCAGCCCAGCTTTTGAACCAGCACAGAGGTAGAGAAAAAAAAGAGAACTTCATGTTTGTTATTCAATCTCTCTCTCTCACTTGTTGGATTGACGTGACAGCTTGAGGCTTGGAAGAAGGCTGCCTTAGAATTAATGAAAGCCTAACCTAACCTAACCTAGCCTAACTTGGCTGAAATTGCAGACCTGCGGCTGTTGCTGGTAATAGTTTCTTATACATAGTAGTGCATCAGTCACACAGAGTGCTTTTGATCGTGACTGAGCCCAATTGGAATCAACTTGCTGGATTGGGATCAGCTTCTCTGCATAAACTGTCGGGGCTGGAGCCAACCGAGATCATGAAATTTGATCCCTGTCAGGCTCCACCTCAATCGAAAGTGCCCCGTGTGAACAGTCTATTAGATAGACGTGAGTGTCAAATCACCTGACAAGGTTGTCCAATTGGCATACTGCCGATTTAAGCTTTGTGAAGCAACAAACAGAGGATTGTTGAATTTCAGTACAACATTGAGTTACTGTATATGCCTCCTTTTAGGGAGCCAGAGTTG
This sequence comes from Dermacentor albipictus, assembly GCF_038994185.2. Taxonomy (NCBI): domain Eukaryota; kingdom Metazoa; phylum Arthropoda; class Arachnida; order Ixodida; family Ixodidae; genus Dermacentor; species Dermacentor albipictus. The sequence continues at coordinate 44,459,730 of NC_091827.1, forward strand.
CCCCACTGTTTGCCGCACCTCGTCAAGTGTCATCACATGGCCAAACCATGCTTCACTGTGTTGCAAAGAAGTCAACACATTTCAGGCAATGCCAACACTCCGCAAGACCCGGCCGACCGAGCCCAATTGACACTGGCACTGTTGTTATTCTTGCTGCTTCTTCCTCAATGCTGCTGGCCAAGAGCAGTGCCTTTGCAAGTGTTTCCTCGGTCAAATTGCGGAATCGGTGTCATACGACGCATTGAGCACTCTTGCAGTGTGACGGGGTATAATGTGCTGAACTGTCACAACCCCAGCAAAAATGGTAAAGTGTTTGGCAGTGCCATTAGCGAAATCTGCTATATGCCACTGACTCCAGTGGCTGCTGCGTATGGGCTCCGACAGGCAATCCTTTGCATCATTCATCTGGATCTTATTCAGCTTTCATACTTAAATTGCAAGGAATGTTGGATGCAACAGCACTGTTTCTTGAATACGCACATTTACATCCTTTAGCTGTGGCTAACTGTAATAACATGCATGCTTAATAAGAATTATAGCTAATCAATGAAAGTCCAGTATTATGTTTGATACTTGGCATAGAAATCGAAGGACTCACAGACGTTGCCACGAAGTGCTGGTGTACGTTTGTCAAACACTACATTTTCAGTAATCATTGGATACTTAGGCACAAGCACACAAAACAGGCTCATAAATGTGAGGTTAGCGATAAACTTATAGTTGCAAAGTAATAAAGAATGAAATAGCAAAAGTAAAATAAAGTCCTGCTGGCATACTGCACGAGCATGGCTCCTACGCGTTCGGGTAGTGGCTTTCCCGCATAACTTCGGAGGCCAAAGTGTTGGGCCTTGGCACAACTGTGTGGCAGCATCTAATGCTGCAACGATTCGCGCCAAGTAGGCATGTCAAAACTACCTGCCAAAATGCCCCTCTCAAGAAGTCTGCTGAGCTGTCCAGAGGGCCCACAATGTTGCGGCAGGACTTCATCTCCCGGACCCATCGTGGGCGGAGCCACCGACTTAATCTTCGGGAGCGTTCGGCTTTGGCTCCCCAAGATCTCAGTCCCTCAGGACTCAAATCAAGTTCTTGTCATGTCATGTCCAGACGAAATTCGACAAGCACAAACATAACCTTGCCAAAGCCGAAAAAACTACAATGTGCGTCTTGGTGTGCTCAGGCCACGCCAGCCTGGTGCGTGCCGGCGCCTTGTGCTGCAACGATTTGCTCAATGCTTTGCATTACGTAGATGTCAACTAGAGTTTAGTCTGCCAAATTCTTTAGAGATTTCAGATCATACATTTTCATGGTTAGTAATTCTTTCTCACATTTTTTTTCCTAAATCGTACGAATGAGGTTCTACTTGCAGTCAAATTACAAATACAAACATACTCGCCAACCTATTCTTGATTTCAAAAATTTTTCGCTCCTGCTTGATTATTTAGGTCTATCTGCAACACTGCTGTCCTCCCCACAGAACCAATGTATAACAACTGATATTTCAGCCACTGTAACATGATTATTTCACTAAGACGCTGTTACATCAATATTTCCATCTGTCTTTGATGCAGGTCATTTTGGCTGCGACTGTAGAGTTCAGTGCGTGTTCAGAGCATCACTACAGATCAAAGTCTGCGAAATTTTAAAGTAAACATTCTGCATGGTTATAAAGCATATTTCAGTATTTCCCACATTTCCGTATAATTTTTCTATTTTACAGTGCAGTAGTTTTCTCTTTTTTAAGGTTGGTATGCCTGCACATATAAAATGTGTGGCACCATGTATTCATTTGATCATCTTCACCCCTTGCCTTGTGTATCTCTATCGGTGAGCAAGCCAGATGCACGGTTTTTAGGCCTTCACCTTTCCAAACATTAAAGCCTTTTTCTCTGTCTAGACAGTGTTCCCACTACAGCCTAGTAGTTTCACTAAAGTGTCGGGGGTTCTTCTCGTTGCAGGAGAAGAACAGGACGAGTTCGGATATCACGAGGAGATCGATGACTACATGGACTGACGGCACCCGCAGCCACAATTAGGATTTTCAAATTCTCGCACATCGTGAGCCGTTGAAACGGCATTGCCAACTCCAGAATCGTGGATGCGAATCACGGTTGTTGCAACCAAAGCATGTTCTGCCGCGAGCAGCGTCGTTTCCCGATCGTGGACTCTCGGCAAATTCAAGAACCACTATGCGTGAAACGTGAAGTGTCATCAGTGCATGGATGCAGAACAGGTGTTTGTGGGAGGCACGGTAGTATAAAACTCGAACCAAATTGCTGACCTGAATTCTTACTGCCCATGTTGCTTTTGGCTGTAAGCGAAGCACTGATTTCCTGAGTCGGGTAGGTCTTTAACGGTTATTATGTTTAGCCACGTCAGAGTGGATCTTGTAAACGTGCTGGTTACAGTGCTACATACACATAATACAAGCATATAGTATAATTTAGTTAATGGTGTTGAAACACGTAATAAAGCATATACAATAGTATAATTTCGTTTGTGGTGTTGGAAACAACTTTTTCTTTTTTTTCTGGAGTGTTGTTTTCTTTGAGAAGTTCAATATAACAAGGCAACGTAGCATTTATGGAATGCTACTACCGACAACAATTTTCAGAAATGCTTATAGGTAGGGGTTTAAGAGGTTCATTTGGATGTACAAAAACATCATTTTAAATGGTGTTTACGAGATAGAAAGAGAAACCTACACCCTCCATGACGCTCATTCGTTGTTGATGTTTTTTTTTTTTCTCACATAACATTCCGCGCATAATAATCACTTCTGTCAAGTATTTCTATGTTGCTCCTACAAATGCATTTGATGCACTCTATGCTATCATTGAAATGCCAGTTAAGCTAGTTGAAATAGATTGGAGCGAACAAGATTTTCACGCAGAACTTGCATAAAATGTGTTTCTGGCCGACGCTGACGTTGGCCAGCATTGACACTTCTGTTTCGGGCTACGCAATGACTTTCATCTAACCTGCACTGGGACCTGTCAGCTTGCGTGTCGTGTCTGGGCACTGACATGGTGCACATTTCAGCTGGGATAATGACGTGGCTATAGCATATTGCAGGATCAATTAGCTGTGCAATGTTGTGCCGAAAATGCATTGTAATTGTGTTCCTCATGACGTGCTCCTTTGCGGGGTGTTTCCATAGTAACTTAGTGCTTGTTTCTAATGGTTATCGCTTGATGCAAACATGAATTCGTTGATAGTCCCTGTATGCTAATCTTATTCTGCATCTAGTGTCAAGCAGAGAGCCTACCCGCACCCTTGCGAGACCCCACTCCATGGCATTTTTTTTTTAGTTTCGTCATGTGGCCTGGCTGGTTACACTTCTGCCATGCGGGCAACAATCCTCCGAACTGGTGACGTAAAGAGTGTTGCGTTATCATTTTTACTATACACATCTTCGACAGTATGCCAGGAGCGTCAGCAGAGTTCCACAGCACCTTGGCATTGAGCATAACTAAAGTTTATTTTTGTTTATTCGGTTTAGGAGGTGGCACCAGAACTCTGCAGGACCACACATTTTGTTTAAATGATCTTAGAGTTCGAATTAGATGATGTATGTTAAGCAGGGGGGCTCCTTTTTGTAACTGCTGAGCACAGTCAAATTGGTAGACGCCAGATGGATTGAGGTTGAGTTTATGGAATACTGATGGCTATGACAATAGTCCATGCTTTGTCTGCCATGCTTCTCCTGAAACCCGTTTTGTACTTTCTGAAACAATTTATATTCTCGTGAGTTATTTTTGGTAATTTGTAGTGTGTTGTTTTCGCACAATTCAACTAACATTTGTAGCGTGTTCGGGAATCTTTATACTTGCAAGTGTTTCTGCCAATCAGGCCTTTGCAGAGCAATTGTAGAAGCATAACACTGTGATATTTAAATGTAGCATGGTCACCCGGCACTGAGTTGTGCACGCTTCGTAATGGGAGTCTCACACAAATGCTTCATTGTACTTGTTGTGAGCGTCGATACAGCTATGGTGGTAGTATTACTCAGGGCTTCGGTGGCATGCTGTTATTATGTGGCTGTTATTATGTATCATTATCTATTTATTTCTTTGTTGCGCCTCTATAACATTTTATATGTTTGTAGGCAAGTATTTTTTTTTTTGTACAGCTTTTTTGTACATCTGGAACCGGATGTTGGGGCATATTGTCATGTGTCTATGTTTTGTAAGCACACATTGATTGTAGATTGTGAGAAAGCAAGTGTTTGAGGTACCACATTTGTACCAAGCTTAAATGCCGACACCACTTCCCCCTTATTTTTCTGTACAATACACATAGGGGATTCTTAAAGTTAAAGCACGTTGAAATCGGGTTCTGTAATGTCAGTTCTGAAACATAATCGCCAAAAGATTAATGAGTGCTTTGATTTGTGGGTTGGTGAATTTGTGTTAATGTGGTATATTTACAGTGCATCACCAAAGGAAGATAGCTTGAATGCACTCCATTTCTATGTTTGTCCCCCCCTTCCCCTTTTTCACATACACTTCAAAAAAAAAACATCTGGCAGTGTCTGTTCAGTTACGAACTCATTGATGTTCATTCATGAAATCACTCATGAATATAGAAAAGGTATTGGTTGGGTGGCAATTAAAGCTGTTAGTTTCCAGACACTTGGTACTCCCTTTCAAAGCTGCAACAGTGCCTGTGGAACAATGCAACAGAATCAGTATTTCCTTTATCAAATAGTTCTTGCTGCTTTGCAGCAATATACAAAAAAAGAGTGTGGGCAGCCCTCATTTGCTTCAGTGGGATTAATTTCGCACAAATTCAGTAATATAATGTCTGTTTTGTGTGTGCATAGATGAATTCTTCACAGAGAAACCAAGATATTTTTGTTCACTACGGTGTATGCCTACGTGTACACGCACATGCAGGCACCACCTGCTTAGAGGAGGAAGGAACATGTTTCTTGAAGATGACGCAGTGGAAGTAGTAGTCTATTTTTCTGCTGACACTGCATCATTAACAGTGGTGGGCATCAGTGTGTAGTGTGATAACAAGCGAATAATTATCTAGTGATCACTAATTGCTTCGGTAATTAGTTATATTAGAGCACATGCTTAAGCTGTAGAGTTGAAGCTGGTCAGTGTTCGTGGCCAAACCATTTCGTAGGAATCCTGATACTAGCACCAGTTTTCAAGCCATCCGTCTTCCAAAATATGTCTCGAAGCACACTGGCGTTTCACTTAGCTTTGCCCTGCAGAGTTGAAGGAAGGCCTTGTGTCAAAATTCCAAGATGAAAGTCAGTCCATTTTCCCACAAATTGGGGGAGAAATGTTTTGCTGCTGATACCAGTCTTGGGATTCTTGTTGAGTAGATAGACATGCTTTAAAAACTGACTATCTTCAGTTGTTCAACTTCGATGTGAGCCCTAAGCTGAGCAAGTAAAAAAGACTATGTGAATATTCGATGTAGTTGATTAGGATACTACTACAAAATTATTGTCATCTGGGCCGGTTAGTGTTTCAACATAATATGGCAAACAGCATCAACGTAGGATAAGACTAGATGAAACGAACAACATAGTTACCCGCAGAACCCGTATTGTCCGTTTCTCTAGTCTTAGTCTCATGTTTGGGCCAGTTGCTGTACTATCTGTGTAAATTAGGGTCTCAGAATGAGTGGTTATCGCACATCTACTGATGTCTACCACTGCTAATTATTATTATGTTAACAGTTATAGAGAGGAACTATGATCACTGCACTGTCTTAAAAAAAAAAAATTGGCTGTTCTGCCTTGAAGCAGCTGGTGTACGGTATTATATGCGACACTGGATATACAGCATTGCAGTCTAGTTGAGCCTACTGACTGGGATTTATTAGCACACAGTGATGCTGGTTGAGTGATGCACAATAACTAGCACTGCGAGTGAGCTTTAATTGCAATTATGTGAAGAGAGTATAAACAATTTATATATCCAAAGGTAACAGTTGTATGAACGTATAATATATGCATGGTTGAAGCTATTTTACAGCTTTCAGATGTGAAAGGAATGTGGCCGCGCATGGTCTGTTTATACTTGTGTGCGTGCAAGTGGGCCATTGGGCGAATATTGCGAGAAGGTGAAAAACAATTTTGTGTGTGTTTCTACAAGCACAATAAACAGCTTTATTAGCATACTCTTGACGAGTTGTTTCTCACCGTAGCACACCTTGGCCTTGCAGGGTGTCAAAACAGGCTGGTAGAAGCCGCCCACCTGACTACCATCTGGGGAGGCCTGTTGGGCACCACCGTACGCCACAAATTATACATGTGCATATAAGCTGCACGCTGCAGATGTTTCATGGCGCAGGGCGAAATTTCGAATTAGATTTAAAAAAAAGGCCTGTAGCACCATCGTCCGTGTTGTGGCGATAGGACAAATTAGGTCTGGCACGTGTAATCGCCTTCCAATTCCTGGCGAATCTTGGCCAATTCCCCGTAATGGGTACGAACCATTAACATAGGGCAAACAAATGCGGGGAGAACTTGCTCAGCACACCATGCATGGGTGTGTTGCCACCTAAGCTTATTTCTCAGTTGTTACCAGCACACCCATGTGTACGGCCAGGTTGGCTTCCGTAATAAACATTACGGAAGCCAATCGCCACAGTGCTTGTCCTTTTGACTGTTCCGAAAAGCTTCATAACCTGCCATGATGACTCAGTGGCTGTGGCACTCGGTTGCTGAGGAGGAGGTAGCAGGTTCGATTCCCGGCTGCAGTGACTGCTTCTCCACAGCCGCTGGATAAAAAAAAAGGTGCGGCCTGCTATGTCAGGTGAGCTTTGATGCGAAATGTCTCAGCCGTAGATGCATTCTCGGCCACTTAGCTGGGCGAAACGGCACTAGCTCTCGGGGATGGGACATGTCGGTTTCTATGAGCAAGGGAGTTTGAAGCGCATTCCTGGCACACTTTCTATGCCGATCCCAGACACCAGCGCCCAACTGTTGGTGCTGCGGTGCATGACAGCGTTTTTGATGCACGCGGCAGACTGCACCTTTGTTTTGTGCAGTGGCCATGGCTTCTCTATGGCGGCTAAATGCAAAATTGTTGTGTCCTTAGACGTAAGTGCAAAACTAATCTGAAGCCCTCCACTGTGGTGTCTTTCATAGCCACCTGATTGCTTTGGGATGTTAGGCCAGTCAATTAATCAACAAATCAAGAAGCTCCCTTAGTGGCAGTAGAACCCTGCCATTGAGACTTCTGACATCTTGACGATCGTCATGAAGTCATGTAGTCAACCACAGTCTCCAGTGCGCAGTCTTCAAGGTGGTCAACTATTGCTCTGTGCAGGGCTCACGTGTATATGTAGTGGTGGCAATAGAAAAGGCAGTGCACAGCTAGAACGTGTCCAGCATATTCTTGGCAACTCTTCTAGAGTGCATATGAGCCATTGCAACTTGGAGCTCTACATCTACAAATTTTGCTGTCCCTAGTCTCTCACATCGGCACTGTACAAACCGCACGACAAATGCAATTCGCCAGCTTGCTCAGTTTCAACTCAAAGGGAAGCTCATTACTTTTTGAAGCTAGATTGGGACGCCTTAGAACACGCACCTATAAAGCGCCATATAAGAAGGAAGAAGAAGCATGTGCTTGCTGTGGTAAAGCTAGGGAAACGATGGAGCATGTTTTATTAGAATCTGAAGATGTCTGCCGAGCGGTCGATTTAGGCACCACTGGCCTGCTTGAAGCCCTTGGGTTCAGCGAGAGCAGGGCAAAACTAAACATGTCCACAATAGGGTGTCAAGAACGACGAGCCGCTAAGCAAGATTGCCACCTTGCCACCCGATTACGACAAGGGGTGCAAGACGCGCATTCCGCTCCCTCTCCGTCACTGCAGCTAGGAGGCGTTCGAAGAAGCGGCCTTTGTGCTGAAAACCCGCTTCCTTCCTCCAGCCCCATCGACATTGTGACGGGACGAGTTCGGTGTGTGGACAATGATTCCAGAGTTCCCCAACGCGGAGCTGATTTGACACGCCTGGACAAGCTGCCGCGGGAACGACGTATTTTTGTGCTTCTCACGGTTCGGAGTGGCACGGAACAACGAGCGACCCTCGATCGGCAACGATAGTTCCCGGAACGGCACCCGCCAACGCCGTCGTCGGGCATCAGAGCGCGGTTGCCTTTGTGTACGTAAACTGTTCTGCAGAGCAGCGGCGCGTTGGTGATGAGTAAACGAACAGTCGCCGCGTCGTAGGACCGGCGGATCGAGTGTATAAAAACAGTGGTTGTGCGCATGCTGGACACTTCTCTTGAGCAGTCATGTTAGACTGAGTCACTTCTCTCATGCAGTCATGTTGGACTGATACTCTTTTTCTCAAGCAGTCATGTTAGACTGAGTTAATTTCTGTAAATAAACCCCTTTTCCTCGTTCTCGATGAGAAACAGTTCTTCACTTCATCAACGATCTCAGCGTAAATAAGTTGGACGACGGCATGGGCCAGCTACCTTCGAATTCATGCCGTACTCCAATCTTGGCAAAGGACCACGGACGATGGGATTGAGCCCCCAATCCTGACAAGGGATTAGTAAGAGGCGATTGGAGGATTGGCGGAAGAAAAGTAGGAAAACTACAAAAAACGGAGATGTACAAAAGCAAAGAGAGCATTGCGGCTTCATGCTGCTGCTTCCGTGCTTTCAGGCTGGCGGTCAAGCGAGTGGCACGCTAAAACTTGTCAGCTCTGCGGCGAAATTGTGTGCGAAGACAAACTAACGGGCGTCAAAAAAGCACATTAATGTTACTCGCACGATGCAGTTTTCAGGGATATAAACGATGCATAGTGTTTCGTGTTTTTTTCTTTTAGGGGATTTCGTTCACGCATTTTTCTTCTTTTCGTTTTTTTAATTTTATGTGCGACTGCCTGTTTAAGAGTAGCCATGAAAAAAATGGTCATTGATAAATTCTGATATACTATGCTTTTCCATGAGCGTTTCATCTAGATAGGTAAACTGCTAGATAGGTTGGCTGCCTTATTATAGGGAAGATTAGCTCACCGTGCGTCTATTGACAATACTAGTGGCGTGGAGAGGGATATAAGCGTTATTTAGGAGTCTTCTGGATAACGCGATTTAAATGGTTAAGAGCTTGGAGCATGCACCGCTTCGCGCTGTTCCGTTTTCTAAGGCGCCAGGAATTATATTTACTCGAATAATAGCGCGTTTAAGCCCGTGGTGAAGAAGAAACGAAAGATAGAACACATACACAGCGCCTGCATACATTAATTCGGGGTAGTTGAACGAAACACAAAACGAAGAAAATAACACTAAGTGCACATAATCACCTAGTTGTGTTGTCACGAGAATTTAATGCACGATCCAATGCACGATCCAAAAATCTTTCTTAAGGAGAGCACAGCACTAGCTCAGCAACGTTCAAAACTCGACCACATTACTCGCATCTGCTTGTCATAAATGGACATAGCTCACGTGAGACATTCTATTCTGGTTCATCACAAGCACATGATGACGATTCCACGCACTTCGATGCAGAAAGTGGTTGGTGATTGAAGTGTGGCACGGCGCCTCGTGTACTGCCACACAACAAATGCACTGAAATTTTAATACTTTTCTCAACAGGGGCTTTTTCTCAAGAAACTTGACGACAGCATTTGTGTCGGTTTTTGCTTGTGCGTAGTTTGCAAAAAGTGGATTAATTAGCTTTCTTGCAATGAGTTCCAACAGGCCCTTGTGGTGGTCTGAATCGCTGTTGCCGCAGGTCGAGATGGGCAGACTCGTCATGTCTTGCACTGTCCTCTGCACGCATACTTTGAGAGGCTTCTCAGCTGACCATAGCTGAGAGAGTATGCAGTCCGCAAACCTGCAAAGACCTACAAGAACTTTGACGGGCTCCTGCGTCGGGTAGAAAAGACCGCTGCGATCCTGGTGAGTGATGAGGCCATGAACGGGAGTACTGCTCTTTGGTGCCTGAAGCATTGCAACGCAGTCAGCACAAGGAATGTGCTCGCTTACAGCTTGAACAATGAAACCTCCCATCATGGCGACGCTGGCAATGTCGAGGTTCGAGACAAGTGGTCTGTCTGACAAGCAGTAGTCTCTTAGACTCATTGCTGCTGTGTTCAAAATGTGCCCGGCACTGCCTGCAGTCGTATGTCGCTCATGCTGAATTGGAAGAAGCTGCTTTGATGTGAAACTTGCCGAACTCTGTACATTGTTGCCACTGGAACCGGCTATGATGCCTGTCTTCAACATTTCGAGACCGCATATTTGCTCCTGATGTCTAGGGCATTGTCACATCCAGCACTACGCCGCAAGAATCCAAACATTTCCTCGATAGGATCAGTCGACATCTTTCGGGTAAGAACAAAGCTAAATTGTTTCTCAGTCAGCAGATGATGCTTCAAGCAACATTTGATTACGCTGTGAATATCAGAAGTTTTCAGTCTTGCTGGAATCCCTCAGATCTTCAATGTACACGACGAAAGCGTGTTGCAGCCAGTCGAGCCTTGGATCATCCACATCACTGAACGGATAGCATCATCGTTGTTACAATGAACGTATATTGCTGGCAATTGCTTATGTCCATTAGAGTGAATCACTTCTGCATCGCTTCCAGAAAGTAGTTTGTAGGCCCTGCTGATGCAGACTCAATGTCCGCAGTGTGCCCAGCTTGGTCTTTCAAATATTTGAGGGCTCCAATTACTGTGGCCGACAGCAAATGCACAGCTAGTTTCACACTCATCTTTTCAATATTGGACGGGTAGAGGTGCTTTTGCGTGAGGAACCTGATTGGCCTTACTGTTAAGTTCTTCTGCATTTTGTGCACCATCTTTAGGTACTTTGATGATATCTCCTTTTTTTCTGCCGATGCCTTTTGCCAGAAACTGCGATCTCGCATTTTTAATTGTATGGCTCTGATCAAAAGCCAGAAAGATATGCTTAGTGAGATCTGCAGGGTACGTGTGGAGCGCGTATATGCAGGACACCATCACACAAAATTTGCATGGCTGTCACATTTATCTTGTGATTGTCCATGACAATGCGGACAACATATAAGCCGATATCCGACGTTTTCTGGATAACACGGCCGCGCATGACTTCTGCTAGTTGCTCCCCTGTGCACCCCTTTGTGAAGAAATACCCGACAGGTATCTTGTATCGACCGTGGAGCCCGCAGAGCAAAAAGCAGAGGACCGAGTTTGCCAGGCACTCATCCTGCGAGTTTGGGACAAGGTGTTGCCGCTCCGCACCCATGTTGACGTCGCCAATGAACGCGTTCCTTTGTTTGCAATATCGTAGTTTGTGGCAAATTCTCATTCCGTCTATGATGAGGGAACAAACTTTTGAGGTGTTTCAAGCGTTAATATTTCTGTTTCCAGGCGGCAACAAACTATCTGAGTAAAGCCAACTTCTTCGGAAACCGCGCCGATGTATTTTTGGAGGGTCTTGTTGCAGGGCAACTTAATCAGGTCATTGGAGCGCAAGTACTCATACGCCTCCGCTGACAAATTTCGGAGTACGATGCTATGTCGCAGCGTTGTTTCTGACCATTGCGGCTTTTTCTTTCTGTAGCTCTTTACTTGGTCAACGATTAGGAGTGCCTTTAAATTTCCTTTGTCGGCATCGGACGTCACTTCTAGAAATGTACTAACGTGTGCTGCTTCTTTTAGCTCGAGTAGTTCCTGTTTGTACGATTCCACGGCCCTACTCAGCCTCTCATTTTTCGCTTTGAGCGCCCGTTCCTTCTCGCGCCACCGCTTGCACTGGACAAAGTACGTCGAGGAATCCAACTTCAATGGCGTCTGTGTCTTGTACGAGCGTATAGCATGCACCATCCCTGTAGGTGCCGCACTCAAGCTACCGGAATGCTCGGCCGTTAGATCCTCAATCGTGGCTTCCTCTCGCTGAAGTTGAATGGCATATCGTTGGCTCGCTTGCTTCAATGTTGCTCTCGTTACTTTCGTGCCCTGGAGGCGTGGCTGGTCCTTGATTTCCTTGATTTACGCATTCCGGTGGTTCGCAAGGCAACGAAGCACTCGAAGGGGCACGCTTGCATTTTCGTGTCCTGCCTTGAGGTTCCATCGCGCTCTCGCTTTGTGCAAAGCAGTCCGTTCAGCGAACACACTGGGTACCGTGCCGGGCTTCAGATGTCGCTTCGTGAAGTTCTACTTGAAATCCGTAGGACGGAAGTGGAGGCTACACACAACAGAGCAGTCCGAGATAGTAATGATCGGCAAAGCGTCATTTCTTGATATAGTCCTCAACCACTCTGCACGCAAACCGTTTTCGACTGGCAACTCGTGAAAGGACACCACAGGACACCCCCGGTTGTTTCCGTCCCCAACTTGACGGGCACCCTGGTACGCAACAGCAACGCCATTATTATAATTATTTTGTACAAATATCCCGTGTACGCTGCATGTCAAAACGCACTAACGCGAGAAGCTGGAAACCAGAGATGTATCAGATGACTCAAATAGTGTCTCACTACGGCAAGTTGCACGCGCTACATGAAGCCGAATTTTTGGTTTCAACGTGTTTTTGGGTGCGACATACCAAGGCGTGCACTCAAATTGTTAGAGCGCAAGATTTTGGTTTTCGTTTCGGTTGTGTTAAAACGCACAGCTTTATCTCAAACTGCTGCAATTTTTTTACTTTTTACCACTTGCACGTGAGTTTAGCTTTTTGTATTTAACAAAGTAGTAGTGACTGCAAGTGAATAAACAGCATTAAATACTTTATTGCATTCTGTTCCCGCAACGACCGGCAGAGCTCGCAGCGTCGTGACAAGCATGGCGGCTCGCATACGCTGATGGCCGTTTCGTCGTTTTGGTGCAAGCGCAAAGGATAATTCCGTTATCACGCCCCACAGCTGTTGCATCGTAAACTTAGTCTATCATCTTTATTCACTAGGTTTTCAATTTACAATCTACCATGGCTAGTTCAAGCGGGACGAAGCCCCAGAAAATCCCAAAAGTTGCAAAGGTAAGCATTTGACGCGCAGTTCTTATGCTCACTCGAGTTGCTTACTGTGTCGTTGTTAGACTACCTCCTTGTTTTGCGGCATTCATGTCTTTCTGAGAACATTCCCATCACGAACATCGGTTCCTGATCCCTGTTGCAAAGTTGTTTTCCCTGCGATTTGTTTTCGTCAAGTTCACTAATGCTTTCTGGCGTGATGCTCCCCAGGTCAAGAACAAAACGCCGGCTGAAATTCAAATCACAGCCGAGCAACTCCTTCGCGAGGCAAAGGAAAGAGACTTGGAGATCTTACCACCGGTATGTACCCTGCACCTAAGGCGCTTGTCATTTCTTTTCTTTTTGAATCAGTTTTGCGTGTCTGTACTAACAGCGAGCTTGTTTCTTCTACTCTCCAGCCGCCAAAGCAAAAGATATCTGACCCAGAAGAATTAGCCGAGTACCAGCTGAGGAAACGAAAGGTGAGGCTATAATTTAGTTACCTTCAGAGGATGTTACGTGTGATTTGTGTTTAACGAGGACCGTACACTGATGTGTCTGTGGTTACTCAAAGGCTTTTGAGGACAGCATCCGCAAGAATCGATCTGTCATCAGCAACTGGATCAAGTATGCTCAGTGGGAAGAGAGTCAAAAGGAAATACAGAGGTAAGCATGACCAAACTTTGTTGATAATTTCGTCAAAGCCACGGAGCGAAGTTCAGAAGAAAGCTGTGTCCAAAGCTATGGTTCGATGTTTACATGTGTCACTTCAATGATAAGCATTTAAAGTTCACTGTTTAGGAGCAGTGTCATTTGACAGTTTTGGCTGAGTCCGTGGCTCTGATATAGTTTTAGTGACTGTCAAATGTCTTTTCATTTTGGTTTGCTTGTAACGTACTGAGATGTGTTGTGTGCTGTGGCATTGACAATTCGGGGCTACCTTCTTCTTGTAGCTTTCGTCAAGTTCAAGCACATTAGAAGCTAAGCTCGGTTACTTCTGAGGAAGTGCCTTCTGTCCCTCTAAATTCTTTTATTCTTTGTTCTGTCATATGGTGTCAAGTGTTCAAACATTTGTCATTGGCAGTGTAAATATATTAGCATTTAACCATCGTACCCGGTAGATGCATTACTTTAATCCTTGCCTAATTCGATATTTTCTGCTTTTTCGGCAGGGCTCGCTCTGTGTACGAGCGGGCATTGGACGTGGACCATCGAAATGTTACCCTTTGGCTGAAGTATGCTGAGATGGAAATGAAGTAAGTAAAACACAATGTTTCTTCTATTTCTCTCATTAGGATTGTTACAGATTGGCCTTTCACCATTGGTACAAGGCTTTTCAGAAACTGCAAGTGTGTTTTGAGGCTTGAGGGTCCACATGAAGCTGTATGACCACATGAAGCTGTATTGCTTGCTGTCAAATACCACCCAGATGGTCACTGTCACGTTGCTTGCCAACATCGTAGATGCTTCCCAGCTTTCAAAGGTCTAGAGTTCAGATTCGTGCTTGGGCGTTTCCTGTGCCAGTTTAGAGGATGCTCAAGCAGTTGACTTGGAATCTCAACATAACTGCACCACCCTCGAAAGATGCACTACCTACACATTGTTTTGCAGCCTAAATGATGTTCATCCAAGTTCATTTCTTAATCTCTCCTAGTTCTCGGAATATGAAGCCTAAACATTTCTTATCAGTTCTTGTTGCATCTCCGTGGGTCTCCAAGCAAGCCGAACATAGTTAATTAACTTCTAATGTTTACACACTGCAGGCATATTGTGAGAAGTGAAATATTTAAGAGTGTGTCTAAGACTGCACCTTAAAAAGTTGAGCTGAGCACGTTGGCTTGGCAACGCAGTTGAAGAAACCAGTGCAAAATTTGAATGGTACAAAATAAAAACATTTCAAGGCAAGCACTGAATGTACTGTATGTATTGAATGGAAGCACTTAAGGTGTATTCTGTGAGATTACTGTACATAAGTCGACTGTTATTAAGGAGGGACACAGGTCTTAGAGACAGAAAAATCACGGATATTTAAAATAAACACAAAAACAGAATGAACATATCCAGTTTTATCAGATTTCATCAAGAAATAACTGAGTTATCTCGATAACTCACACCCCCCCTTAAGTACAGCATAATTATTGGTTAAAATTGTAGTTGGCATAATAGTAGACACTCGCGCATTATGCTATGCTTGGAAACCAAAATGCACGCGTGGCTAAGGCAACATGCCGAACTCCGTATCACGTGTAAAGGTGTCGTTTCATTTTCGATCAGATTTGTTTCGTTTTGACTGGTTAATTTCCAAAGCAGTTGGAGAGGGAACCACAAAAACACGTAGCTATTATAGCAGAAACAATTGAACAATTTGGAAAACGTGAATCACAAGAACATCGACTTGATAAACAAAATTGCACTTTGTTACTACGACCACACTTGTCGTCTGCCTCCCACTAATGCCGCCGTATAATCGCTATCGCACTCACCTATCACCGTTTTCAGCATGCTTCCAGTGAACAGCTACATCCTCACAGCAGATAGAAAAATTCTGATGCAAAATGTTCTACGCTGTTTCCCGTATTAGCAATTCATGATTGGACACTCTGATCGGTAAGCTTTCCATTGCACTAAGAGAAATGGGTACCATGAAAATTGGTTGTCAGTCCCTTCAAGGTTAAATGCCATCAATTGATCAAACCATTACAAATGCTATACCTTGTGCGTCACTCAGTGGAACGCCCTGCTGTGCAGGAACCGCCAGGTGAACCATGCGCGCAACATCTGGGACCGCGCCGTGTCCATTCTGCCCCGGGTGAAACAGTTGTGGTACAAGTACACCTACATGGAAGAGATGCTGGGAAACATTGCCGGTTGCCGACAGGTCTTTGAGCGCTGGATGGAATGGGAGCCCCATGAGCAGGCCTGGCAGACGTACATCAACTTCGAGCTGCGCTATAAGGAACTCGACAGGGCCCGGCAAATCTACGAACGATATATCCTTTCAAGCTGAATGCCTGTCTTGGATTAACCTGGTGTGTTTAGGCTGGTTGGCAACCCATGGTAGCCGATTAAACGTGCGAGTGAACAAAGAATGAGATGCACAAAGAAAACGAAAGTACAAGTGGCTGTCCTCATGTATTCTGACAGTACAGGCATTATTCTGACAAGGTGAGAGCTGGCCTGTCATTTCTTTGTCCTTTGTCTTTCAATCCCAATGTTAACCTGTTACCTTTGACTGGTGTCAATCCTGTTTGCTGTCTGTCTGTGCCATAAAGCCTCTTTTCTCTCACTTGTAGGCATGAGTGATACTGGTAACTGCAAGCTGTATGAATGCGTGGCCGCTGAAAGTTGCACAGATCTCCTAAGTATTCTACTTTGACAGCACTTATGAGCATGATACTGGATTTGTTGCATTCATCTATCCATTTGTGGATTTGGACATGTGCCATCGCCATCACCTCACCCCCATTTTATGGTGAAAAAAAAAATTGCCATTTCTTAATCTGAACATATATTCACACAGTGCTTCCTTTATCGGCCTAAGTGAAACTTTTGTGCATTGTCAAAGTACATTGTTTTTAATGTTATATTTTCATCGTCAACAATTTATATGCATGCACTCGCAAAATAGTGCTGAAATGATGTAATGCTCCTATGCCAATTTTTCATTTGATGCATCATCAGTGGTCCTGGTGTCTCTCCATCTATGTTATGACCAGGATCAGCCAGTATTGAGTGACATTTGATAAACAAACGGCATCAAATCGAGTGAAAGAAATCCTTACACCCCCGTATGCAGAAATGCAACTTAAGTTGAAGCCCATGCTTGACTTGATCCGGGTGACGCCTATCTGGAACGCGCCGAAGGAAAGGCAGTGAGCGTCGTTGGGCACGTTAACGCCAGGCGTCATCTAAATCAAGTCAAGCATGTGCTTCAACTTAAGTTGCATTTCTGCATACGGGGGACAATGTACTGGCCTTGGTTTTGGCAGACGAGCACCCCCATGTGGTGGTATACTTGCGCAGAAGTTGTTTCTTAGCCCACTCTTGTAAACAACATTTTTGAAGGGTAAAGAGAGAGAGAGTCCTTTAATGAAACACATAGATTAATGCTGGCTTCTGTGCAGTTACCTACATGCTACACTCTCTATGGGGTAGGCATTGCAAAGCCCCGAAAGAGATGGGGGGGGGGGGGGGAGAGAGAGAGAAAAAGTGTGTGAAAGCGATGGACTTGGTATTTACGTGTAAAATGACATTAAATATGTTACATTAAACCTGAAGTAGAAGTGAAAATGAAATTCTGATCTCTATATATCCTAAAGCTTGTCAAGCAAGCCAGTGTCCCAAAGATATGCAAACAACAAGTTTAAGGGGGACATGGGTCTCTGAGACCCAAGAAAATAATGAAAAAAATTGATTTTTTTAGGAACAGTATTTGGTAGCTGTAGGCATGTAGCTAAACCCATAGTGCCCACAAGAGTGGGAACAGAATTTTCAAACTTTGGCTGTAATTTTCTTTTTCTTGGCTGTACATTAAATAATGAGATGAATTTTTAATGCTGGCTGCACCAAAATGTATTGCTACCATTCTGAACCTTGTGCTTCCTAGTATCGAGCTATGTGCCTAAAGCAATATATTGCAGAGTAGTCTTTGCTCCAATGCTTCTGAAAGCAATAGTGATTTATTTCTCATTACTTTTGGAACTAATTGGCCTATTATAAAAAGGATTGCATAGAGTCTAATACCGTTAATTTGGACTTGATGGGACCGACTAAACTGATACAATTATCCAATGGGTCAGTTTAAACAAGATTCAGAAACAACGCCAGAACACACTGGCCATTTTATTTTGCAGGATTTTCCCGATTCTAGCACGCCCCTGAATCTAACGTATGCCCACTTTCTGTGTGTCCAAAATAGAAAAATAATGTAGAAATAACATTAAAGATCCTAAACAAGGTAGAAATGTAATGCCCATCTAATTTTTAAGCAAAAAAAAATGGTCTGAATGTGTGTTGCGCAGATGGTTCTACATCCAAAGTAAAACAAAACAAAAAAACTAAAGAGTGGCCCCCACCTTTTCTTTTTTCTTTTTAAAGGTTAGCTTTGCTGTAATGCAACATTGTTAGGCAGTAAGGCATGCAAATGCAGTGAAGGCAGGTTTTTATTGTCTCCTATTGCTCTGCAGGCAATTTTCAGCCCAATTTTCTTGGCATGAAAAAAACTCTGTGTTAGAATCGGGAAAATAGCATAATCAGACATTGTGAGCTACGGTTAATACTTCAAAATAGGTATTTTAGATGGGAAACGACGTGTGTTCAACACATTGACTGTCCCCAGAGCTTTGCTAAGACATATGCTGCCTCTAAAGGGGTTGCTATTGGAGTCACCATAGAGGTCAAGCACATGCATGCGGTCTGGTTAAGTTGAAGTTATCCTGTGAAGGCCCATTGTAGGATTCAATCAATGAAAGTTTGGGTCCATTGAAATTCGTGGGCGCCGGTTGGGACTTTCACCCAGGATCGAATTAACCAAAAGTCGTATCAATCGGAGTTGAATTAATGGAAGTCCTCTGTGATTTTGTAATCAGCACAAATATGTGAACAATATTGTGCAGTTTCATTAAATTTGGTAAAGGAGATCTTAAAGAAGGCTTTAAAACTGACTTCCTCCCTTAAAGTCTGTCTGCAAGTACAAGGCGTGCCTAATGTGCTCGTCAGTTGTCACTGGTACGCGACAAATGGCACATGGCTTTCACGAAACAATGCACCTCTATACATTAGGCATTCTAACAAGACATCTCAACAACCGTTTCTACAGCACAACGGGTGTCACAGTAGGGATTGGTGGAGTGTCCTAGTTGTCACCAATAACGGTTTGTAAACCATCGTCTCCGTTACTGTCATCTGCTAGTATACAACAATTGTTGAGATCTGTGACCCTTAACCTTTTGTGCACTTGTGATGGTTCATCCGGACGTTCGGCACTGGATCAAGTACGCCAAGTTTGAAGAGCACAACAGCTACATCAACAATGCACGGCGCATCTACGAACGCGCCGTTGAGTTTTTCGGCGAAGAATACATGGACGAAAGACTGTTCGTTGCCTTTGCCAAGTTCGAGGAAAACCAACGGGAGGTGAGGATAAGAAAATTGGGGGTTAATCTTTATTTATTTGTTGCAAATGCTAAAGGTGGCATGTATAGCAGTGATCAAAGTCTTGAACAAGGCACCTTTAAGTGAAAAGAAAGCATAAAATTGAAAAGTTAACACTGATATACAAATGGCAGCAAAGGTAGTATATGAAAGATATGTATACCATGGATATGTAATTATCGGGGACGTACATTGAGGATACTGGATTTATCGCACTTTCAAATTCGAGGAAACGCATACACTGGATTCAAAATTGCCTTTGGAGTCAACAACATTTAACGTTAAGAAAGAAAGAAAGGTTGTAGCACTAGTTGTGAAGGCTAACCAACGGCTGTAAAAAAAAACAAAATGCATGTTTCTGTTGACTCACTTGACCAGCTTGGATTGAGGACAATTACTATAAAGAGTACACAGATGCTATATTAAAACAAAAAATCGTTCCTAGCACGTACAAAGGAATTTAATGAGAGTAACCTGTGCATCAGCGTAGTGCCAACAGCAGTTCCCATGTATAAATATTCTCTCTCTGTGCTTAACTTTGCAGTGCCCAACATATATGTGCTACAGTGACTTCAATGCCTGAAGATTATTATTTAAGCATGAGAGAACTTAGTGCATAACTAGTGTAGCATCTTTTATGTGCTGAAGTGAGCTTTCAGGTGCGGTGCTTCAGTAAACCAATTACTAATTAATTATTACATTAGATAAGTTCTAGTCAGTCAGTAAGGATGTGCTTCTGCTCCTTGTCCTTGAGCTGCTTGTTACGTCAAATCTATAGCAAAGTTGTTTCTTTCAAAATGTTCTGCAGCGAAGCTGTGTAGGGCAGTTTCACAGTGATTTCCGTGCAGTGCCGGTGACAATAGACAGCTGTGGTTATCTATGGTTTACAGAAATAATGTGTTACGGTAAACATAGACGGCGGTAACAACGCTGGTAGCGACATCTTGTGACACATTGTCCAGCACATGAAAAGATTTTGTGTTTCATAGGGGTTCTTGTCGAAGGAATATAAAGCAAACTGAAACTGCATGCTGTACATTGCATCACCACTGTCGACGCTTCACACCAGCGCATATAAGTACCATATAGTCAACTACTGAAATAACTATATGTCCTCTCTGATTAAAATTCTTTTTAACCCGCCGTGATGGCTTAGTGGCCATGGCGTAGGGCTTCTAAGCACAAGGTCGTGGGATCGAATCCCAGCTGCAGTGCCTGCATCTTGATGGGGCTGAGGTGCAAAAACGCCTGTGTTCCGTGCATTGGTGGCACGCTGAAGATCCCCTTGGTGGTCAGAATTAATCTGGACTCCCCCATTACGGCGTGCCTCATGGTCACATCATGGTCTTGGCACATAAAACTGCAGAATTAATTCATTCTGATTAAACTTTGTGCCACAGGATGACACCAGCAACCCAGCTGCCCATGTTTATGCCCCTGGTAACCCAGTGTTCTGTGAATGATAACTGGTTATACGAACAAGCTAAAGCTCTCTAGTGTGTGCTGGCACAGTTGGTATTGAGGAGGCAGAGGTGCTTCATACGGAGTAGCTGGTGCAGCATGCCGGGCCATGTGTCGGATATAGTGGGTAGTACAGAAGTAACATTCTAACCTCTTTATAAAATATCGCGCCAGGCATGAAAATACATTCGTTTTGTCTGATATTCGTTGTAAGCATATATTCCCTACTTGCTTATAATAATCAAGAAAAATTTTATGTTTACGTTGTTGTATCTAATAAATGGTCATATAAGTGTACGTGATATTTGAGATTTGACTGTATATTAAGTAGACATAGCAAAGAGTTTGAAAGGACTGGTATAGCGAAGGAATTACGCTGAATAATAGTGAATGGCTTGCAAAATCTTGTGTAGATTTATGGCAGTGGCAAACCAGACCAAAAGGACTTTTGAAAGGTGTGAAAACTCCCTTATGCATGTTCGCTGTCTTTGACGTACGAGTCCGTCGTGTTTTTGTGCACCTGAAATGGTATAGCTTTCTTTTTTCTTTTTTTTCCCCCCTGGTGCGTTCTATTTTTCACAAAAACAACTTAGACAAACTATTGCTGTGTGTGTGTGTTTTTCAGAGGTGTAGCAGCCGCATTCACATCAGCATTTCATTACTGTATCAGTCGAATTTATTTATTTATTTATTTATTTATTTATTTATTTATTTATTTATTTATTTATTTATTTATAAGCACCTTACAGTGCCCTTGAGCAAAACGAGAACAAGGTAAAAGTATGAGCCAACGTTTCGGCAAGTGGACTTGTCTTTTTCAAGGCAAGTCTTTTACCTTGTTTGCGCTTTTACCTTGTTTTCGTTTTGCTCATCGTTTTGCCTTTCCATCTTCCGCATTCCCCGTGTTTTCTCTACAGAGCCCTGATGAGTTATTGTGTAAGGATGAAGTATAGTAAATACACACATAAAAATTAAAATACAAACAATAACACCTTAACAAAATAAAACATCGATTAGTGCAGAAAGATGCAAATGAACTCAAGAACTTAACAAGATACACTATAAAACCAAGGAGTAACAGTAGCATTCAAAGTTGAAAAAACAAAAATGAAAACATAATGAACAAAAAGCAATTTTAACTAAATGGAAACAGTGCTATGGAGAATAAAAGCAATTGACCAAAGATGGCTTTCACATAAAAAAGAAAAAATAGGACGGACATATCTGCAACAGTACTATACTTAAGGGCAATGGTGAAAGTGACAAATGCAAAACATGAGATTTTGGAGCATAGGTATTTTTTAAGATTATCGCAAAGCTTTGCGTGATCTCACTCTGATGCAAGATTATCCAGTTGTCCGGTGCCTTCATGTGTGTCATCCTCCCTCCCTGACCCCATGACAGCACGACCGTGTGCGAGTGATCTACAAGTACGCTCTGGAGCACATTCCCAAGGAGAAAGCGCAGGACCTGTTCAAGAACTACACCATCCATGAAAAGAAGTATGGTGACCGGGCTGGCATTGAGGACGTCATTGTCAGCAAGCGCAAGTACCAGTACGAGGAGGTGCGTGTCTTTTGAAGTGCGTAGTGTTGCTGTTTTGCATTGCTCTAGAACTTTGCTATGCTGGGAGCACCTAACGTCCCTAGATGAGCATCTTGAAAAGGCAGAGTTACGACTACCTTTGAACCATGGCCATTTGGCCTTGTTTTTTTCTGAAAGTGGTTTGCCAGCTGACATTTACAGTGACTGTCACATCATTCAGAGTAAAGGTTTGAATGACCAGAAGTCTAAAACATGAATTTACCAAAAATTAAGCATCGTTATACCACAAGTTTTCACAAAAGAAAGCTTCCTCTGGACCCACCAGTGGCAGGCCTTCACTTACCCTCTCAAATAAAAATATTTCTTGTCTTAAGTTACTTCTGTTGTCGCGTGTGGTGTTAATTTCTGAATCGTAATGTACATAACTGTGTTGCCCATTCCTGTTTTGCTTGTTGTGAATTGGGAGTTGACTGTATAGAATGTAATTTCTTTTATGCAATGAGCTTGGTTGGTAGTTAACCCTTGTCCATTTGTGCACTGTATGGTCTATTAGGGAACCTGTAGTCATTGTCCTGCCGTCGATTATCATTGAGCTACGGCATGAATACTCGCAGTCCAGTTTGTTACGCCAGTGACATATTTGTAACCTTACTTCAGAAAAGTTTGTTATATTGGCTTTATTACTGGTAATGTGTTCCCTTTAACAGTGGACTGCACTGTACATATTCAAGTTTTGTCCTTTCACGTCCGATGAGAAGAGGTGCGACAAGTTTGTAAATTTTTCACTATAGCTTGGTGCTTACTTTTCGGAAATAACCAGATAGTTTACGTTGACGTTGTTGTGACGGGGCAAGTCTTTACCGCGACCGTTAAAGCCATGCTTCATATTTGGCGATGTGCTCTGCAGCAAGTCAAGGAGAACCCACTCAACTACGACGCCTGGTTTGACTACTTGCGGCTCATGGAGAGCGAGGGCAACGTGGACTCGACGCGCGAGACCTACGAGCGGGCCATTGCCAACGTGCCGCCGTCGCGGCTGAAGCGCTTCTGGCGACGCTACATCTACCTCTGGATCAACTACGCCTTGTACGAGGAGCTAGAGGTGGGCGACGCAGAGCGCACGCGCGAGGTCTACCGGGCCTGTCTCCGCCTGCTGCCCCACAAGACATTCACCTTTGCTAAGGTGTGGCTCCAGGCGGCCCACTTCGAGGTGCGCCAGAAAAACCTGCCTGCCGCCCGTAAGCTCCTGGTGAGTCGCCGTCAACAGCTGCTCGGTGCCTGTCCCAGTGTTACATCTCACGACCTGAAAAACCGAGGGGGGGGGGGGGGATTCCTGAGCACCTGGAAAAGTCGTAGAATTGTCCGGGAATTTCTTTTGTTTTAGCGGGCAAAGTCATGGAAATTTAAATGACTGATTTAGCTGCTCAGGTTGCAAATTCTTGCATGTTGGTTCCCTGCAATGCTATTAGGCTCTTTGCAGCACTGCGAGTCAGCTTTCGTGAGTGATAATTCCGTTTTCGATCACCATAATGAAGGAATTTATTCATAAATTGCGTGCAGCACTCGCCTCTGTCTCAGCACGAGCGCCCACTTAACCCATGTATGCACTACATCACGACCATCTACCGCAGCATACGGTAGTTGTTTCTACACAGAGCTTGCCGTACGTGAAGCATGTTTTGTTTCGGTGAAGGATATTGATAGTGGCAAAAGTGAACCAGGGACGTAGGGTGTGTGCTGACAAACCAAAAGTTTAGTTCGCTACATAGCAAAATCTTTTGTTTTGGGGGGTGGGTGGCAGAGTATGAATTGACGCTGCATAGCGACTGACTTGTCACCAATAAAAACGCATTTATCACGGGCAGTTCCTAATATTGCAACATATCCAGTGGGTTGCGCTGTCACTCACATGGAGCAGCAACAACTTTCGCAGACCGTAGATGGATGAAGGGGCTGGACATAGCACAAAACTAAAGCGCAGAGGTGTTGTGACTGCTGCCCTCATGCAGTATGCTGCACCAATTAAAACCCTGTTCTAATACAGGGTTCTAATAATGTGTGTTGGTTGGCTACTAGAGCGCAGCTAAGTGGCATAAACAAAATCTGCACCAGTGAAGTCCTTGACGTCCCCTGCCATTCGTCTTCTCCACATGATGTTCACATCTCCTGACATTCGGTTTCTCCACATGGTATACACATGATGATGGTAATCAGTGTTGTAGTTACAAGCCTTATGAGACCCTACAGTCTGTGTTTTATATGCCTGCATTCTCATGCTGTGCACAATAACGTGTTCAAGCTTCCACTTCATCCCTCTATGTCAACTTTGTTGTACGGACATGAATAGAACATTGTCAACACATTTTCTCTATTCATACTCTCACAGCATGTAACACTATAAGGAATTGTTTAGCTTATGCACTTCATATTGTATGTCTTCCTGGACAACATACTTTTTTTATCACGTTTCCTAGAATATACCAACAAAGTTCCATTATGTTTAGTGTCATTCAAAGTTAGCTTGATTCAGTGTGTCACTTTCGGGTAATTGAATGAAAGTTTGCAGTGACGCTTAGCATGAAACATGCTTGTAGTGTGTTTGCAAAGCTCCATTCACTCAAACCGAATGCGTAGCAGCAATAACGCAGCTTCAAGCTAAAAAAAATGTGCTTGATGTCATTTTCATACATTCTGGCGCTTGCCTTGGATAATACGATTTTCGGATGACACCTTTTATTTTCTGGTTCCCGTGAAGATCGTATCAACGACATTCCACTGTATAGTGTATCACGTTTTTCAAGCCTTCAGCATGCTTCACGATATTGTCTTTTCTTTTGAATGTCGCGTGCTTTTTTGGCACGTTTAGGACTACCTGTGTTTGAACAATGCTTGAAATTGCGCAACCATGCCTTTAGGAGCAGTCACAACTTTGTCCAAACAAGCAGCTCGCTTCTGTGTCGATGCTCTTACATTGCAGGGCACGGCCATAGGCCTCTGCCCCAAGGACAAGCTCTTTCGCGGCTACATTGACCTGGAGATACAGCTTAGGGAGTTCGATCGCTGCCGCATCCTTTACCAGAAGTTCCTTGAGTTTGCGCCGGAGAACTGCACCACTTGGATGAAGGTTGGTTGGTGCCGTATTTGTTCCTGCTGAACGCCTGTGCTCTAGGATGTGAGTTGCGACTGGTAAAAGACGGCTGACTTAGCAGGTACCAATGTTGGCAAATGAAGTGTGCACGGGAAAGGATAAAGCAGGGTTCGTAGCAGTCCTTAAAAGCCCTGAATGTGGAACTGCCAAAACTGCCATATTCAAGGCCTTGGAAGTCCTTATGTTTTACGGAGTGCTTGAAAAATCTTGTATTTTAAGCTAAACTTAGTGGATTTTGTTTGTGCACCTGACAACAAGGTTTATGCAAACCAAGGGTCAAAACAATAAAATTTGATTAGCATCTTTGCGGGGAGGAGCCATCTTGTCTGTAATGGCTGGTAATATCTTATGTGACAAAGGTTTATTGAGCACCCTTTATTTTTCCATTGCACGTGCAATAAAATATATTTTCTTATTGTTCAGGATAGGGTTTTGTTTACGGGCTTTCAGACACCAGCTGTTTGGCATCGGGTGCTTTCTCAGTGCCTTAAACGTCCTTGAAAGCGCTTGAATATTTTCTGCAAATGCTGCTATGAACCACGATAAAATAGAAATATGAGTTAGCTGACTGCCAGTTTGTGTAGAGTTCCTTAATAAGATTACTAGAACGAAATCTGATGCTGCAGTAGTTCAACCACCATGTGAATGACAGGTAGTTGATGGATTTTTATATGACTTGGCATGGCTTTGTTGAGAAAGCAAACTACAGCTTCTCCTATTGTTCTTTGTGGTGTTACCTGCTAGTTGTACAAAATTTCTTTTGAGCAGGGAAAATGTTTTACGTTGACTATCACTTCACTTTGTTGTGCAATTTTGATTTCATGTGTCTAAGCGGTCCTGAGTGTGCATGTTACTTGGTCTGGATGGATTTTGGGCAGAGACGCTTGCCATGGGAGACTGATTTAGACGTTTTTCTCTCTTTAAATAGTTTTGATTTGTAATGTTTGAAAACGGTGCGATCACAGGAGTTGGAGGGTAAATGAGGCTAATCATTTCCATGCAGCGAACTTGAGGGTGACAGGTCAAAACAAGAAAAAAATCAGAAGGTTGTTTGAAGTGAAAGGGTCGAAGTTTAGACTAATTTATGTACTGCCCATCAGCTTCATGCTTCATGTAGAGCTGTGTGGGCAGCATGCATAGATCTTAATGCCAAGTTTAGCTTTAGTTTTTTTAATATGAAGCTCTGTGCCGATTAGAGTTGGCTCATGCTTACTTTTGGATTAAAAGGGCAGTAAAGGTAAAACTAAGTTGAGTTGTGTTTGTAAATTACGCTACTTCAATTGCAAAAAAGCCACTCTTACAGTAGGGGGAGTCTTGACAAGGCAGAAAACATGCAAAAGTGAAAGAATGCTGGCGATGTCGCTTTTAAGTTCTTATAGCAGCTTGGTTTGTCATGGTGGATTTGGCGGTGTCTAATTGGGCCTAGTCAATTTTTTTTTGTTAGAAAAGATTAACTACAATGTATTCTAAAAGAGCCACGAATTGAACTTGGCAAGTTTCAAATATTCTTACTGCACCACAACGGCCCATGTGCAAGAAAGCACTTTTGAGGTTCATGACGTCACACTGACGTACCAGCACTGGGACAAATTTTCAGAACAACTTTAACGAAATGGAAGTTCAGCCTTGATTTTTGTCTTTTAA